>NW_006784589.1:2318498-2343275 GCF_000442215.2 Lipotes vexillifer | reverse complement strand
TCTCTTTCCCAATGGGTGATCATATTCAAGCCCACGGTCTCAAATAACATTAAGTATCAATACTGCTAAATTTCAGTCTCCAACCTAAGCCTCTCTTTTTCCCTTGGCTCATATTTGTATTGCCTTGCTAGAGAACATCACCCGAAGGCTCTACATGCACCAGACACCTAAAACTCAGCTTGCCCCAAATTAGTCATTCCCTTCTCCAAGCCACAAGCAAAAGATATTCTTCCAGTATTCTTTGACCAAGACATTTGACCTTGAAGTCTTCCTGACACTCCCTTTCTACCAATTTTCCACTTATATATCCTACTGGTGACAGATTTGTAAATTCTGCTTTTTAGGTATTTTCCCAGCATCCCCTACCCTTTATCATCCCCTCCACAATTCTTTTAGATCAGCTCTCCACCTTTCTCAGTAGAGCAGTTATAATAGCTTTGGAAGGAATTATTCTGCTCAGTAATCAATCTCCTTTAGTATATTCTCAACTTCTCTGTCAGGGTAACTTTGTAAAATGGAAACTAGCATGCTTCCAGTGGCTCCCCATTGCCCTCAGGATTAGGTCCAAGGTCTCCTTCTCTTCTGATTCCTACTACATGCTTAGGAGTCCCACAGAACTTTGACACCCTCTTTCTTCTCTGCTATAAGGAGCTAGGGACTTCTTGGTGTTGTACAACTGGGGCAGGAGAGGGTGGGGGGCGGAGGGAGGCAGTTATCATAGAATATAATGTGAATGGTCCCCCTTGAAGTATAACATTGTACTCTATGGGAATGGTGCCCCTGAGCTTATGCAAGGGCAAGAAAATGGGTTTTACCTCCATGATTCCCACCGCTTTTAATTCCTGAAACTATCCTCATTCTATACTCCCATTTTAGGCTGAGTCTCCCGTCTCTTGAAGTTGTCTGTTGTTGTTTTTTTTGTTTTGGTTTGGTTTGGTTTGGTTTGGGCCACGCCATGCAGCATGCAGGATCTTAGTTCCCCAACCAGGGATCGAACCTGTGCCCCCTGCATTGACAGCGTGGAGTCTTAACCACTGGACTGCCAGGGAAGTCCCTGAAGTTGTCTGTCTTTATTCTGCTTTCCCTAGTCTAATTAGCCTGGTTCAAGCTAATATTTTTCCTCCTCAAGATATTTACCTCTACATTTTTCATAACTTATTACACTGTTCTGCAAATATCTTAAAACTCTCAAAGCCACAACTTCTCTAGTAACTTTTGAATTTGTCGGAATCATGGTAATTCTGGGTGCTTTTTTCTAAAACCTGCATGCCTTCATTTTATTGACATCTAGCTAGTACTGGAGTTTGCATCAGTAAATGAAATGTTTTTTAACACAAAATAGAGCATGAAATGTATCCTATGAATTATTTATCGGATATACAACATGCGTCCAAGAATAGCTTATATTATCCACAGTTTCAGTAAATGTAGTAACCAAAAGACGGAGTATTTTTTTGCAGTACGCAGGCCTCTCACTGCTGTGGCCTCTCCCGTTGCGGAGCACAGGCTCCGGACGCGCAGGCTCAGCGGCCATGGCCCACGGGCCTAGCCGCTCCGTGGCATGTGGGACCCTCCCGGACTGGGGCACGAACCCGTGTCCCCTGCATCGGCAGGCGGACTCTCAACCACTGTGCCACCAGGGAAGCCCAGACAGAGTATTTTTAAAAGGGCTAAATTCAAAGTACCAGAGACTTGCCTTTCTATTTGATGAGCTAGAAGTCAAGGCAGGGCAGGACCAAACCACAGTTTTGGGCTCCTGAGCCACCTCTGAAGTGGATTAATCAATTGTGCTCTAAGCATAATGGTACAACAGGGAACTCAAGGAATAAACACACAAACACACATGCACGCATAGCACACATGGGATGCACACACAAGTGTCTGCATATACATGTAACTCTTTTTAAAGGAGAGCTTTGGTCTGCTTCCCAAGTAAGAGTGCAAGGCTCAGAGATACAGTTTTCTTCCCCCCCACGCAACTCTATTTTCACATGATTTCTACATGACATTTCCTATTTCTCCATTTTTGTCGCCTTACCAACTACTATTGACCTTGAAACAAGCTCCAAGGTGGCTCAGAGGGAAACAAGAAGAAATGGATCCTCAGAGTTGAGAATGATCACTGGTCTTTCCCTCCAGTCCTACTAGTTCCTGGTACCTAATTATTTATGCTTTTGCTCTCCCCAGGCTCTCAGGATACTGGCCTTTCCAGCTTCTCTCTCCCAGAGAATATCTGTGCTTCAGATGACTTTACCTGGGAAAGTAGAAAGCAGCTTCTACTTTCCCCTGGTTGAATTTAATTTTATTTCCTGCCCTGACTTTAACCTTCCTAAGTCCAAAAGAATGATTTCTAAGTCCTTGCTGGTCAAGGCAACACCTCCCAATTTAGTATCTTCTGTGCATTTAAATATCTCTCTGTTTACACGGCAAGATATGTCTTCAATTCAGTAAGCTGCTGTTTGTCATTCCCTTTTTGTTAGCTTTTTCTCCCTGCCCTTTACATTCATTTTAGTCTGTATAACAGGATTTAATTAACTTTTCAAGGACTATTTCTCGATGCAGTATCCATAACTGTGATTAGCAGGGAGTCGGACTGCGATGGCATTTGTCAAAGTTACAGACTCACAGCAAATTCTGCTTCACTTTGACAGTTTTGCACACCACTGATGGATAATAAGATTGCTTATGCAAAAACCTTGGAATTCTAGAACAGTAAATGGAAAATCTTGATGAAAGAAAGAACACAATGCAAGTTAAACCACAATAGCTAATTGGCCTCATAACCTCAAAAGAAATGTAGCACAAAATATCACTCCCACGTTATACTAGAAAGAAATTAAACAACAGTAAACAAAAACAAAAATAATAACAGTAATGATAATAAAACGTAGGGCAAATTAAGTTGACATTTATCTCAGCATAGCCTGCTGGTGATTATTTTAGTGTCCTTTTTTTTAACTTTTTATTGAAGTACAATTTGCGTATAGAAAAAGCACACATAAACATGCTGCTCAATGAATATCCCAAACTAAATCTGCCCATGTAATTAGCACCAAGATCAAGAAACAGAACTAACCAGTACACCAGAAGCTCCCCACTCATGATCTCTTCCATTCACTCTCCTACCTAAGGGAAACCACTATGCTGACTTCTAATAATAAGATTAGTTTTACCTGTCTTGGGATTTTATACAAATGCAATCATACAGCATATATTTTACATCTGATTTCTTTCATGTAACATTATGTTTGTGAAATTCATCCATGCTGTTACACGAAGTTGTAAATTTTTCATTCCTATGACTGCATAGAATTCAATTCAATTGACTGACTATACCACAGTTTATTCATTCATTACACTATTGATGGGCATATGTGTAGTTTCCATTGTTTGGCTATTCTTAATAGTGTTGTTATGAGAATCATGGAATGGGTCTTTGGTAAACATATGTGTGCATCTCTGTTGGGTATACAGCTAGGAGTTGAACTGCTGGCTTGTAGGGTATATGTATACTTAGATTTACTAGATACAGCTAAACAGTATTTCCAAGTGATAGTACCAATTTATTCTCCCACTAACAATGTAGTGTCTTATTTATATATGTTTTAAATATCCTCCTCACCCTGCCAATGTTGTTTGAAAAAGAAAGCATGCCATTCAGTCCTGTTCTTTAACCAGTGGATCCAATGACAGTTATAAAATATCAGCTGGAAATATTCTCTGTTTATATAATTCTCTTCTGCTGCTCAAGGGAACGTGATCTGTTCTTTAGATCACAAAGCAACATGTGACAGCACCTCTCATGCAATAGGTACTTAGAAACATTTGTTGAATCAATTAAGTCAGAAGAGAAGAATCAGGAGGACTATTCATTTTATGACTCAACTGTTAAGATTTATTTAAATATACAGGTAAATCTAATAAAAATGAACATAGGAAGAAATAATTTATACACGCTTGTGTGTTTTTTTAAGAGCCAATCAATCATTTGTGGGGAAGGAGGTTGTAATGCTGGATGAACTTGTTAATACAGTCAGAGGAGAAAAAGATTCAAACTAAAAATGACTCATTTGATGTTGATATCATTAAAGACAATAAGATAATAATGTTACAAATAATTTTTAAAAGATGACCAGTGGGTGAATACGAATCTCTGTAAGACAGGTCTGTGCCATACTCAATTTTTTTAGTCTTTATAGTGTTTAGCATAAGTAGTAGATACAATGTGATGATTTGTGAAATAAATGACTGAAAAATAAAACAAAACAAACAAGCAGGGAACTCTCAGTAGTCTATTGCATCTAATTAGTTCCTTTATTTAAAGCACCGAAAGTGACTGTCATGGGAATGAATAGCATGTTTAGAGAGCAAACAGGAGATGAGAAAAGGGCTGGTTATATGATGAGAAGAAAACCTGTTTGTGGGCTATGCTTAGAGTAGTATTTTACTTTTAACCCTTCCGGCACTGCCATTCTCAAAATAGTTCCCTGGGCATCAACAATTAAACTAAATAGAATATCGTGATTTCTAATCATTTCTCCAGTGAGAAAATTATGAACTTTTACACATGCAGGCACAGCATTTTATTTTAAAATGTTTTCCAAGAGCTTTTACTCTTAAGGTCTTATTGTTCTTAAGGTCTAGATTGTTCTTAAGATCTAGATTAAGCTAAGGTAAATTATGCCTTTTTGTTTATTGTTCTTAAGGTCTAGATTAAGCTAAGGTAAATTATGCCTTTTGAAATAGTTCAATAACTAGGACATTTTGTAAAAGTCTCATCTCAGAGGATAGATCCATACTGCATATTTTCTGGTGATAACCAACATCCAGTTCCTTTTAAAGAACAGATGGTCGGCCTAATGTTTTAAAGTGAATCCCCCAAGTAATCTAATAGTTGTACAACATTTAGACACTATGCATAGGCTGTGACAATAAGCAAGAACAAAGATGAAATGATAAGATTCACTCCCTGATTTATCTTTAATGCCTCCAAAGCAGAAATGGACATTTTTACATCTGAGGATGTCCTATGGGCTAGTTTAGAATCTATGCTCTTTTCTACTTAACTGTCAAGAAGATATGGGTGTTGGGTTTTATTAATTTGGTGTTTTTCTTTTCCTTCCTAAATTCAGAATGCACCTAAAATTTTCTGGATATCAAATACGCTGATGAGTCATGAAATCAGCAGGATTCAGAGATGCAATTTAACGAGGGGATTCTGAATTGAACCTCAGCTCCAAGAAATCACATTTCAAGGGGAATTGTATAGCCAACTCCTAATTATGCAAGAATTCACTTGACTAGTCAGCAGATGGACCAGACCACTTGATTTTCTTTTACCCTCTCACTTTCTGACCTCGGAACATTTCCTTATTCATTATCAGCTTCAGAGGGTGCGAAGGAAAGGAGAAGGAAGGTGTGACTCTAATAAATCTTTACTTAGATTAAGAAGGTTAAGAAACATAGGAGAAGAAAAATGTTTTTAACTTTAATAATAATTTTCCACATTATCTATGGGTTTTAAATATTCTTAGCATAACACAGTGACCAAGGATAAGAGAGAATAACTTAAATTTTTGGAAATATTCTAAAGTTGAATTATTCTGTGATTGTGCTATTAGAGCCTTGAGGCAAGAGAACAAACCAGTGGATAGGGGTTGGGGGTTTACTGGGAAGAACTGGATGCTTCCATCTACAGCTGTTTCGGAAAAAGGATAGATAATTCAGCTGTGCTGGGAAAGAGCTATTTTCATGGCTAGGTGGAGGGGATTCAGTGATTCGGCCAAGCAGGGATTACATTGTCAGCCAGGGGTAGAATGTATTAGAAATATTAAGGAGGAAAATACAGAAAGAGGAAAGTGAGGACGAAACCTGCCAAACGTTATGTAGAGCTTAGGGTTCCCAGGCTTCTGTTTGAGGAATCTTAGTCCCAGCTCCCTGTTTACTGTGAAACCTCGAGAAAGTCACTGATTTCTTTAAGCCAGAATTTCCTCATTTTTCAAATGAGGATAATTTCTTCCATATGCAACATGTATCTTTTGTTATAAAGAACAAGTGAGATTTGTATGAAAACTTTTTGAAAATTACTTTTTAAAACATATAAATTGAACAAAGGTCCTTTTGGAGGATGAGTTTAAAGGGTGGTGGAAACAATTAAATTGTTCCAACTTGAGACTTCTGCAAAACCAGAAGAGACATCCAGGTGAATCTGCATTTCTGGAGCACACTGAGGGAGAAAGGGTGAAGGGAATGTGGGGAGAGAAGAAGGGAGAGAGTCTAACATGTATTGAATATTTGCTATGTGCTGGGAACATTACATTTATTATATCATTTAATCTCTCACCAACCCTGTGAGATGGTTATTATTTTCCCTATTTTACAGTGGAGGCTCTGAGTGGTTAAGGAATTTGTCCAAATTCACACAGCTAGTAAGAGTATGAGACAAGACTTGAATCAATGTGCACTTGGTCTTATACTCAGGCTTTATTAGCCCACCAGAGCATCTCTACATTGTCCACTGAAGAGTCCTTCAATGTCACAGGAGAGGAAATGGGAAGCCCAAAGCATTCAGTTTGTGCCAACTGCAAGTCCCAAGTTTCATGGATGTCTCAAGTTTTTGGTTTTCTTTTCTTTTCTTTACAATTTGAGGAAATGTTGCAAACTACTTCATAACCTGTTTGTTTTAATATCACATAATATCTTTAGTTATTCTCCATTCATTATAATTAGGACTCCAAAACAATGAGCTACATTAATTTTACAGCTTTAGATGCTCCTTGCTATACTGTCAGCTATTTTTAAAGATGGTCTGACCAACGATTAATACTCCCAAAGAAGGGAGACAAGGACATTTCCACTGTTACAGGCTGCTAATTTTCAACTTAATGCCTAGATTTTGCTTTATGACAGTGGTTTTTCATTAAGTCTTCACTTTTCAACAGAGATTTGTATGGAGCCACTGAAATATGTTTTGGCAGCCCCTGGAATTTGTCTCATGTTCTTCAGAGAACAGACTTGTGAAGCCGAAAGAGCCAGACTGCAATATGCAAGCCTAATAAAAGCTTCAGACATTAGAGGGCCATTTGTTTTCCTAACTCCCCTTCTATGAGATGTTAGGAATATCAGTGAAGGTGAGAAAACTGTGTATTCTAAATTGTAAAAAGGAATAAATATACTGGGCAGAATAAGAGCCAGGGTTCTCACTGTAGAGAAGGGAGATACAAACATGGGAATGGGAAGTCCTGAATAAAACTTGTGGTGCTGAACGGGAATTGGATGTGATCTACCTGAGGTTGTGTGTGTGTGTGTGTGTGTGTGTGTGTGTGTGTGTGTGCACGCACGCGTGCACGCATATATAGCAAGAGATGTATAAGGTACGTGCCATGTAGGTGTATATATGTATGTATACATACATACAAACACATGTATCCTACCTCTGTTCATTGAAAAGGCCTAGAAGCAATGACATTCCAGTAGCAATGCGCACACTTATCACTCATATCTTGGTTTCTAATTACTATTCTCTGCTAAAAGAACCAGAGCCCCTTGGCAAACTGGCTGATTTCAGAGCATGTCAAAACTTGAAGGAGTTCCCACTGGCCAAATCTTGGGAATTCTGAACATAAAAATAAGTAAATAATGATAGTAACATATTATAATCAAATGAATAAAATAGTAATCCACACATATATAAATATATAAAGAATAAAGGAAGAGAAGAGAAAGTTGCTTATTACAGTATAATGTCAACTAATAATGTCAGAAGTAATGGAGTTGGAAAATCACCATTTGACAATCATCATAGTAATAATCAATCCAGGCTAGAATCATCAATAGTTGCTAAAACCAGTAGGTAAACAAGTGGGTGAAAGCTTGATATGGAACAGGATACTTACATAGTCTCAAGGTATCTTCCCACAAATTATCAATTACAAAAGGAAATTTTTATAGTGAAAAACCTAGTGAACACGACCTTAACCAAGTGATAAAAGTCAACATCACTAATAATGATTTAAAGGGTATCGTGTGGCTCTTTACTTGGTGCACTGAGAAGACATAACCTGGTTTCTGTAGTACTTAATGCCAAAATTGCATAACCTAAACTTAATCTCGAGGAAACATCAGGAAACGCTAATTGAAGAGCATTCTACTAAATAATTGGTTTTTCTCTGCAAAAACATCATGGTCACCAAAAAAAAAAGACTGGGAACTATTCCAGACTAAAGACTAAAGACATTAAATTCTATAGGTGATCCAGATTGTATCTCTGACTCGGATAAAAAATATATATATCCCAATAAAGGATATTATTGGAAATTTTGATCAAATTTTAATGCAAACTTTGGATTAAATAATAGCAAGTTATTAATGTAAATTTCCTGATTTTGTTCATTGTACTATTGTTATATAACAAAATGTCTTTATCCTTAGTATCAAAAAAACTGAACTATTACATACTGAAGTTTTCAGGGGTATAGAAGAATGCTATATGCAACTTACTCTCAAATGTTTCAGGAAAAATGTCAGAAACAGAGAGAAAGAGAATAGGTCAGAATGTAAATATTTAATAAATCAGGGTAAAGGACATATAGGAGTTCTTTGTACTATCTTTGTCTTTAAATGTGAAATTACAGCAAAATTTAAAAGTTACAAAATCATAATAAATTCTATCCTTAATCTCTCCCAAATTAATATCCTATAGCAAATGGGAAGAGAGATCATCTGCAATTTTAAATTTCTTTCTACATTTGCTGTAGGTAGTTCATAATAGTAACTATTCTTTGTTTTGACATTGTCTTCATTTAAATACTTCTCCAATATGTTTGTGAGTGTGGATGTGTGTTTTAATTTTGTGAGTGTGTGTACTCTTTTCTTCCTTTCTTCACTTGAGTATTTTCACTGTCACATGGAAGACTGTGGTGCCTGAAACTGTATGCACTAGAGGTACATTTTCCTCATTCTCTGGTATGTGTAAAGCCTAAACCGCTCAGGGTCTGTTTATATTTTAAGGTCAAGTAACAGTCTATGGTACAGAGTGCTCTGGATTTTGTAGTCAGATTAATCTATTTCAAAGCCCCTCTGTGCCATTAACTAATTTAAATCTCAGTTTCTAAATCTTAACTAACACAGGATTATTGTGATAATCAGTTTCCAATTATGTAAAATGCCTGGCACTCAGTCAGTAATCAACAAATGGAGAGTATTTTAATTCCATTCTGCTGTTTTGCACAATTATACCTAATGTTAACGTTCCTGTAGTTCCCACAGCTCTACGCAAAAGGGATATGCTAAACTGCGCCAGTTGCAAGACAACTAACAAACTAAAACTCTTTGAAAAGGAGACTGGCAGTAATCTCAAAGATTATCTGATCCAGCCTCCACTTCGGAATTTTTTTTAACTGAAGTATAGCTGATTTACAGCACTGTGCTAGTTTCAGGTGTATAGCATAGTGATTTGTTGTGGGGTTTTCTTTTGCAGATTATATTCCATTATAGGTTATTACAAAATATTGTAGAAATTTTGATCAAATTTCCACGATTTCACTTATATTTGGAATCTAAAAAATCATACAAGTGAATCTACACACAAATCTGATTTTTTTTTTTTTTTTTTTTTTTTTTTTTTTTTTTGCAGTACGTGGGCCTCTCACTGTTGTGGCCTCTCCCCTTGCGGAGCACAGGCTCCAGACGCGCAGACTCAGCGGCCATGGCTCATGGGCCCAGCCGCTTTGCGGCATGTGGGATCCTCCCAGACCGGGGCACGAACCCGTGTCCCCTGATTCGGCAGACGGACTCTCAACCGTTGCGCCACCAGGGAGGCCCGAATCTGATTTTTTAAAACGATTTTTATTTGTTCCTTCAGATAGTTTACAAAATTAAACAGATCTACTAGGCTTATAAGAAAAACAAATGAATAAACAGAAGTCCCCTACTCGCCTCTCTACTCTATACCCCAGAGGCCTTTTAGATATTTATCCTGATGTTAACATCCATATATATATATATATATATATATTTTTTTTTACTCTATACCCCAGAGGCCTTTTAGATATTTATCCTGATGTTAACATCCATATATATATATATATATATATATTTTTTTTTATATATATATATATTTATATATACATACATATATATTTTTCTTTTTTGGCTGTGTTAGGTCTTTGTTGCTGCACACGGACTTTCTCTAGTTGCGGAGAGAGGGGGCTACTCTTTGCTGCAGTGCACAGGCTTCTCATTGCGGTGGCTTCTCTTGTTGCAGAGCACAGGCTCTAGGCGCATGGGCTTCAGCAGTTGCAGCAGGCGGGCCCTAGAGCGCAGGGGCTTCAGTAGTTGCAGCACGGGGGCTCCAGGGTGCACGCGCTTCAGTAGTTGTGGTGCATGTGCTCAGTAGCTGTGGCACACGGACATAGTTGCTCCGCGGCACGTGGGATCTTCCCGGACCAGGGATCGAACCTGTGTCCCTGCATTGGCAGGTGGATTCTTAACCACTGCACCACCAGGGAAGTCCCATACATATATTTTAAATATGCGTGTGTGTGTGTGTGTGTGTGTGTGTGTACACACACACACACACATACATGCACGTTTATACTGTTTGATTTTGGTATGTCTGTTTTAGATACAGTTGCATTGTTTTCCAACTTCTAATGTTGCAAAGAAGTCAAATGTTACCCTATTTCATATACTTTTAAGTGATCTAATTGTTTTGTTCTGGAATAATTTAGGATCTTCTCTTTATCTCTGGAGTTCTGAGGCTCTAAATAAAGTACATTGGGACAGACTTTTTTTCATTAATTTATCCTTGTAGGGCTCTTGCAGTTTGGAGACTCAAGTCCATCAATTCTGGGGAATGTTCTTGCATTATTTTTCACAGAACACAGAAAATAATTCTGGGAAGAAAGTTATCACTTTCTGAAACTTTTATTTGCCTGTTGTACCACTCATTAAAAAGAAAAAACCTTTTGTCTTTATTCTAAATCATTTTGCCTTTTGGTTCCAATTTCTAGGATATTTCCATGACTGAATATTCTAATATTTTAATCAACTTTCTTATTTTTAATTGTATTTTTAATTTCCAAGAACTCATTCTTAATCTCTGATGATACAAGTTAAGTTCTTCTGTTCTCTACATTATGTCATTTTTTTGGTCTCTTTTTTGTGTTGAAATCTTTCCCCAAATGTTTGGTGATTTTTTGGTGGCCCATTTATATTTAAAGACGAGACAACAAAAAGTTGATCAGAAGTTTTGTCCATGGGAAGGCCTTGTTGACCATGGACTTCACAAATAATCAAACGGCCAAGCATAATTTTCATTGAAAACTCCCCAGATGTCAGTATCTATGGATCTTCTCTCTAGGGGAGTCTAGTCCCATCAGCAAATAATCTTCCAGTCACTTACCAGGGGAGTCTGAGGCTGGCTGTCTTTGTTCTGGTGTTGAGTGAGAGTAGAGAACTGGAGTTTCACCTTTACTGTGCAGAATTTCACTCAATCCCCTTTTATGATCTGTCTTGAAGCGCAGTAATGTCTTCCAGTGCTCATAGATTTCACGGGCATTACCAGGTGCTCTTTCACCAAGAAGCCATGGCCTTACACAGTGTAGCAGACTGCTGAAGCTTTGGTTACAGGGCCAGCTGGGAAAAAGTCACCTTGCAACTCTCAATATGTGGTGCTCTCTTCCTTATAACACAGGAGTCTGGAAACCAACAGATATCAATAGGAGTGTCCCCTCTAACTATTGTATCTAATAACCCGCTGGAAGAATTTTTGTCCCAGTTACTACAAACTTTGGCTCAGTGTGTGTAGATGTCCTAGTGGCCAAGAGAGAAATCCTTGTACCAGAAAACAGAGGTATGGTTCCGACAGTAGAAGCTGAGACTGCTACCAGGCCATTTCGGGCTCCTCATGTCACTGAACCAACAGCCATAGGGTTACTGTACTGAATAAGTAATTTATTCAGATTATCAGGGGGAAATTTGGTTGCTGCTACACAATATGGACAAGGACCATGTACAAACCTAGGGCATTCCCAGGGCACATTTTGGTTTACTCAATCGTCCTGATCCTGACAGATTGCATCACTGCAATAAAACCAGACATCACAGAATGGCCATCATTAAAAAGTCTACAAATAACAAATGCTGGAGAGGGTGTGGAAAAAAGGGAACCCTCCTACACTCTTGGTGGAAATATAAATTGGTGCAGCCACTGTGGAAAACAGAATGGAGGTTCCTTAAAAAAGTAAAAATAGATTTACCATATGATCCAGCCATCCCACTCCTGGGCATATATCTGGAGAAAACTCTAATTCAAAAAGATACATGGGCCAATGAGTCAAGATGGTGGAAAAGGAGGACGCGGACTTCTTCGCTCCTCACAAGTACAACAAGAATACAGCTACAAATGGAACAATTCTCTCAGAAAACCTGCTGAACATTAGTGGAAGACTTTGGACACCTAAAAGGACAAGAAAAATCCCCTCGCAGCCGGGTAGGATGAAAGAAAGAAAAAAGGAAAAGAGGAATCAAAAAAGGGACCAGCAACCCTAGCGGGAAGCTGAAGGTGAGGGGAGGTCCCCGCACTCAGAAAAACTCCCTCACAGTGGGGAAATCAGCTGCGATAGAAAGGGACCTGTGGAAGATCAAAGGAGAATGCAGCAGACGGCCTGTGGAAGGGAGTACAAAGCAGGAACTGCGAGCATGGTCTGCACCACAGCTCTGCGCAGCCCAGCCTGAGCTGTGAGTGTCCTGTTGTGGAGGGGGGCCGGCTGCTGGAAAATGGGGTTTGGAGAGTGGACCTAGGGAGGGGACAGCTGTTGGCTGTGAAAAGACAGCCTTGAAGGGACAGGAGTAAGGAGCTCACACCCGGGAAAATTTGCAGGAAAAGCCCGGGACACCACAGAAGCAAGGCGCCATTGTCGAGTGGCGCGCAAGGCGCAGGGCCGCCATTACAACCCCTTTCCCCACCTGCTGGCTTCTTTGGCTTCTGCAGGCACTGCGAGGGGCTCCTGCCAGAGCGAGCATGGCCCAGTCTGTTGCAACTGCCTGCCAGTCGCTGCTGCTGCAGGCAATTCGCACACCCCCGACTTGTGGCTGCTGCACCCCTCTCCGGCCTGAGGAAGTAAGTGTGTCCCAATAAGCTGCTGCTTTTGCTCCCTCTCGCCTGGGCAGGAAACAGATGCCTGAGGGTGGTGCACACCGCAGGGGTGGGGCCAAAACCAAAGCTGAGTCACAGGGGCGGTTGGACTAAGGAAGAGGAACGGAAATCTTTCGGTGCAGCTGCACAAGCTGTGGATTAAATCCCCGCAACTGGCTTGGTAAATCACGCATCTCTGGAATGCCTGAATAGACAATGAGTGTTCCCACAACTTTTACCAGTATAGGCTTAGCTGCAGTGGACTTTGAGGGCAATTACACGCAGGACTTGGGCCATGTCAGAGTCTGAGCTGACACCACAGTGCCCACAGCAGGTCCAGAGACCTACCTAGAGATACTGGAGGGCCTCCTGGGGAGGCGGGGATTGCCTGTGGCTGACTGTGGGGGCAAGGACACTCACAGAGGAGGCCCCAGGAAAATATACTTATTACTCTTATTCTTTTTTTGTTTGTTCCGTTGATGGTATTGTTGTTTTATTGTTTTTTTATTTTTTAATTTTTTAAATATATTTTTTATTTTTCTATTTTTACTTTACTTTTCTGTAGTTCTGTAAAAGAATGAAATTAGAACACTCCCTAACACCATACACAAAAATAAACTCAAAATGGATTAAAGACCTAAATGTAAGACCAGACACTATCAAACTCTTAGAGGAAAACATAGGCAGAACACCCTTTGACATAAACCACAGCAAGATCTTTTTTAACCCACCTCCTAGAATAATGAAAATAAAAACAAAAATAAATAAATGGGACCTAATGAAACTTAAAAGCTTTTGCACAGCAAAGGAAACCATAAACAGGATGAAAAGACAACCCTCAGAATGGGAGAATATATTTGCAAACGAAGCAACTAACAAAGGATTAATCTCCAAAACATACAAACAGTTCGTGACGCTCAATATCAAACAAACAAACAACCCAATCCAAAAATGGGCACAAGACCTAATTCTCCAAAGAAGACATACAGATGGCCAACAAACACATGAAAAGATGCTCAACATCACTAATTATTAGAGAAATGCAAATCAAAACTACAATGAGGGGCTTCCCTGGTGGCGCAGTGGTTGGGAGTCCGCCTGCCGATGCAGGGGACACGGGTTCGTGACCCGGTCCGGGAAGATCCCACATGCCACGGAGCGGCTGGGCCCGTGAGCCATGGCCGCTGAGCCTGCGCGACCGGAGCCTGTGCTCCGCAGCGGGAGAGGCCACAGCAGTGAGAGGCCCGCGTACCGAAAAAAAAAAAAAAAAAAAAAAAAAAAAAACAAACTACAATGAGGTATCACCTCACACTGGTCAGAATAGCCATCATCAAGATATCTACAAACAATAAATGCTAGAGAGGGTGTGGCGAAAAGGGAACCCTCGTGCACTGTTGGTGGGAATGTAAATTAATACAGCCACTATGGAGAACAGTATGGAGGTTCCTTAGAAATCTAAAAATAGAGCTACCATATGACCGAGCAATCTCACTACTGGGCATATACCCGGAGAAAAACAGAATTCAAAAAGACACTTGCACTCCAATGTTCACTGCAGCACTATTTACAATAGCCAGGACATGGAAGGAACTTAAACGTCCACTGACAGGTGAATGGACAAAGAAGATATGGTACACATATACAATGGGATGTTACTCAGCTATAAAAAGGAACAAAATTGGGTTATTTGTAGAGACGTGGATGGACCTAGAGACTATCATACAGAGTAAAGTAAGTCAGAAAGAGAGAAACAAATATCGTATATTAACACATATGTGGAATCTCGAAAAATGGTACAGATGTTCTTATTTGCAAAGCAGAGATAGAGAAACAGACGTAGAGATCAAACCTATGGATACCAAGGGGGGAAAGGGGAGGGTGGGATGAATTGGGATATTGGGATTGACATATATACACTACTGATACTATGTATAAAATAGATAACTAATGAGAACCTACTGTATAGCACAGGGAACTCTACTCAGTGCTCTGTGGTGACCTAAATGGTAAGGAAATCCAAAAAAGGGGGGGAACATATGTATACACATAGCTAATTCACTTTGCTGTACAGCAGAAACTAACACAACATTGTAAAGCAATTATACTCCAATAAAAATTAATTAAGAAAGAAAGATACATGCACCCCTATGTTCATAGCAGCACTATCTACAAGAGCCAAGACATGGAACCAACCTAAATGCCCATCAACAGATGAATAAATAAAGAAGATGTGGTATATATAAATATATATGTATGGTGGAATACTACTCAACCATAAAAAAGAATGAAATAATGCCATTTGCAACAAGGTGAATGGACCTAGAGATTATCATACTAAGTGAATTAAGTCAGACAGAGAAAGACAAAAATAATATGATATCCCTTATATGTGGAATCTAAAAAATGATACAAATGAACTTATTTACAAAACAGAAACAGACTCACAGACATAGAAAACAAACTTATGGTTACCAAAGGGGAAAGGGGTGGAGATAAATTAGGAGTTTGAGATTAGCAGATACATACTACTATATATAAAATAAACAGCAAGGTCCTACAGTATAGCACAGGGAACTATATTCAATGTCTTATAAAAAAATCATAATGGAAAAGAAAAAAAACAGACAGCAAAGACTCGAATCCTTCAGAGATTAAGATTATCATCCAGCTTACACGCCAGCAAAGGATAAGGGCACATGTAATGTGAGGTAGAAGAAGGTAGTTATGATAATTAACGTAACCCTCATAACCAGCTACAGGAGAAGGGTCTAACACAGCTACAACTATGTAACTAATCCCTTTCCCACACTGTATTATATGAACTCTGGTGTTAGCTAAGGTTTTATATTTTAGGTAAGAATATGATGGGACTTTTATCATCCTGCCATGATACAGCAGTTAATGAGACTTCATGTACTCCTCTGTTGGGAAAATGAAGGCTTCATCCTAATCCTAATGAAACACAAGAGTGGATACTTCAAAACAAAAGGAGCAGACTGTATGAAATGAGTTCTGTTTGATGCCCTGCCTTCTCCTCATCCATCTTCTACTAGCCTTTAACCTTTTCTCAGTCATTCTCAACTCCCCCCGCCCCCCGACCACCACCAGAAGACTCTCTTCTCACCCAGAAGCTGACCTATGTGGATCACACCAATAGGTTCCTGCTGGGTTTGGTCAGTGGGGAACCCTGGCAAACAGTCTACAGGGACCAGAGGAGTGTGAGACAGGGTATTTACTCCTTTAGTTCTCTCCTTGAAAGGTTGCCTTGGGCTGGCTATTTTCCTCAGCTAAAGGTCACTCACTGTTTCTCTTAAGGTGACCAACTCTATACAACATTCTTTCCCCTTTCTCATATGCTTTCAAGCCTAGAATCGTAACATCTTGGCTGCTATGAGCCCTATGTTCCTACATGGAAATAAACCCTTCTTGAATTCTCCTATTTTAAATGTACCATCTCTATTTCCTATGGGGACCAGGTCTGGTTCCATATATATACCATAGTAGATTTTAGATAAACAGATTTTTTAAAATGCCTGTTGTGGGTTATTTAGTTCCCCCCACCCCCGGACCACACACATACATAGTTTAAAATTTTTGCTCTCAGTAACACTGCAAATATTACAGTTTGGCTAAATCCTAGTGGACGTTTGTCTTAATTTCCCTAGGATTCATTTTTAGAAGTGAAATTGATGGTGCAAAGATAACTTTAAGTACCTTATTACAGATTTCCATATTGCCCTCCAGTAAACTTGTGACAACTTATGCTGATTTATATCAGCCATATACGAGGCAACCTGATTCATTCAACTTTAGTTAAAGCTGGGTATTTATATTTTATAATTTGCAAATTTATGGATAAAACATAATTTCATTGTTGGTCTAATTTGCATTTCTTTTATTATTCCTCAAGTTGAACATTTTCACTTGCTCATTTCCCATTTATATATAGACCTTTCTTTGTAAATTGAATGTTCTATCCTTTGCCCTTTTGTGTATTTGAGGTTTCACCTTTTTTCTTACGTTAAAATACTTATCCCTTGTCAATATTTATTTTTGATGACAAAAAGATCAAATAAGGGGCACAATGAATTTTTTTTTCAGTGTAGGATTTCTGAAGGACTGATCAGAGATATTTTCCAGAGTTATTTTGGGGGCAAATTGTATTCTCTTCTTGAAGAGTACACAATGATTGTCATTAACATCACCAGGAACTGCATGAGTAAGTTATCAACAGAAAACAAAATCTGTTCAAGTGGATATCAAAACTTACAACATAGTGTTGCTTAAAATTCTAGCCTTTTAAATGCAGTATTTTTTCACAGGAAGTACCACTGCTTTAAATTTCTTTTCCCCAGGCTACATTAACTCTTTGTTTTTATAAAGAGAAAAAAAAAATCTAAGTTACCAGTAATAAAAAAGAAAAGGCTATTCCTTGGTAGAGACAAATTTGCAACCACATGTGATGGAAAGTGGAAATAGGCAAAGTCACAAAGTAACAGCCTATTTACATATCATTTCCATGAAGTTTCTTCCCCCGTAGGATATTCTTAAGATAAATAAATAAATAAAAAGATGGTTTCACTAGGCAAACTACACAGGAGTCTTGAAGCAGAGGTAACTCATTCTTCCCATTTTAAAGCAATAATAAACACTAACACATCGTTGTTCAGTCTCCATTAGGGCAGAGTATTTACTTCCATACTATTCTAGACAATTGAAAATCAGCTTATACTGATCCTGGTATTCAAATGCCATTAAGGAATTACAGTTCCTTCCTAAAGTAGCACTTTCCTGTTTCCCTGATGACTCAAGTGACATTGCCAAGTCAGTCTGCATCTCTCTCAATATTTTATTATTATTATTATTATTATTAATTACTATTCCCTTCTCACCTGAGCTATGGTAATAGCAGTTAAACTGACCTCACCGTGAGTCTCACTTGTCTACCTGGTGATACCTCTCTCAAAACTCATTTCAGCTGTCGCTGTTTCAGCAGACCCTCTCCTGACTTCCCATGTTAAAGATGATCACTGTCCTCCAGGCATTCATAGTTAACTGCGTATATTTAATCTCAGCTCCCTCATCATTTGACTGTACTTTGTAGTTTGTGCCTGTGTTCTAGGCTGCTCTTTGAGACCTGGACCAAATCTCTGTGTACAATATCTAACATAGCACATGGCACACAGTAGGCACTGGATACATCTTTGCATCCAGAAGAGGAACTGTGTTGGTTAAAAGATGTTTATTAAGAATCCAGTGTAAGCTTCTGCCTCAAGTTGTTTATATCCAACTAATTGGCTAGAAGTGGCGCATGCATATAAAAAGAAAAAGCAAGTGCATGAGTCAGGGTCCCAACTGAAAACAGATGGCACACTCCAATTAAGATAATTTGAGGAGATTTGATTTACAAGGGGTCAGATAACAAAGGTTGGGCAGGATGTAGGAAAACCACAAGGAATAGTGCAGGAACCTATTTGCACTGTTACAGATAGTTTTACTATTTCTACCCCTATGCCTGAAGGGATGAAGAGGTAAAGAGAGAGAGATTATTGGAACGTGGAAGGAGAGAAAATTGCACAGAAGAGGCTTAAGAACAGTAACTTTTGGCCAAAGGACACAGCCAACCCAAGATGACTTCAAAAAGGAGAGTCCACGGGGCAAGTCTCCTCCTCGGTCTTCTCCCTCCCTTTAATCTGCTGCCGAGTCTCTCCATTGGTCAGATCCAACTGGAAAGCGGAGGGCAATGGAGGCCTGTGGCACATTCCATATAGTCTCCAGGAGCACAGAGCGAGGTGGAGAAGGGTGAGAATGAATCTAGAGGGGAAAACAGAAGATAACCAACACAGCAAGTGCCTTACACTTCCTTGAATCATCAAAGAGCCTAGCAGAGCAGTTTCTACACAGTATGGACTCAACAAGAGCTTGTGGACAGTTTGATAATTAACAAACATGACTGAAAAATCATTCAGTGTTAGTCATGAAGGTGCACCTTCCAGCTCTCTCTTCAAGAAAGAGCTTGCCTTTAGCTGTGAAAGGAGCAGTGAGCTGACAGACTCTATCCATAGGACCTTCAGGATTCACTGCAGCATTTGAATCAAATTCACTGTTTTCCCAGGCATCTCTCAGCCAACAAATGATCACGGTGTGGATAGCAGGAACTGGCCATCTCTGCCTAACACGAGATTCCACCAATGGGCAATCTTTTCTCAAGAGCTCCTTATCGGATTGGCCAAAACTTTGTCAGATCTGCTTCATTGTCTTGAGGCTCTTCCTGTCCAATTCTGCTTCACGCCCTTTTATCTCTCATTGGCATTATCCTCCAATAAACCACTTACACTTCTAACTCTGTCTAACCATCTGCTTATCAGAAAACCTAAACTGACACACAGATGACTGATCTAGAAAATAACAGTTTCTTTATGAAAAGATACCAGAGTGGCCCAGTTTCATGGAGGATTAGAATCGTGAAATAGGTCTTAAAAGATGAAAAGGAAGAAAAATAATGATATCAGTCAAAACACCTGCCCTTCAATCCACATCAGACTGTCCGCCGACCTTTTCTATGTCATAGAGTTGCAGTAAGGCTATAATGAGAGAGCATACTGTTTCTGAAACTTGGGTGAACCAGTCAACAGAAGCTGCCACCATGCATGACTTAACACTCACTCTCCACTCCTTTCTTAGCACATTGCCTAGAGAGGCTGCAAAAGTGAAACGCTCACTTTCCCAGTCTCTCTTCCACTAGGGGTACCCATGTGATGTAAACTGATACAAAGAGCTTATAGAGACATTTCTTTTTCTTTCCTGATAAAAGAGAGAGATGCAGATGGGGAAGCCATCTTGAGATCAGGATGCAAAAATCTAACACACTAGATTTGACAGAGTAGAAAGATAATTTTTTAAAACCTGTGTTCGTGAGATATTGTCCAAGCCTGGCCTTCCCAACTCTGGACTGGTCCGCCCATACTTCTGGTTATGTGAAAATCTATACTGTTATCTACTGTGATCTGTGCAAGCCATCATATCCTGACAGTTAGGAACATTTAAATCAGATACTCAACTACCACATTCCTTAATCCTCACTCTTCATGGACTTCAGGACCTCATGAGAAAGAATTTAAATTAGGTTCTCTGTTGTGATTCATACAACTTGACATATTCTGGAGGATTTCCAAAGGAAACCAAAATGGAAGAAAACAGTGGAATCTCTACAAGAAAGTACATATGAATGTTTCACAAAGGCATGAACAAAGCTGACTTCATTGTTGGGACTAGGTATGAGAAGTAGCAGGATTTCTAGGTAGAAAGTGAGGTTGTACAGCCTTTTGTGAAGTTTAAGAGTCAGATGGCTGTGACGTAAAGGAGAAAACAATGTTCTCAGAGGTCAAAGAGCTCTGCTGAGGAAGTCCTCTGAAAGAGGTTGCAAGAAACGTAGGGAAGGATTTTCATACTGGCTGGAGAGAAGGAAGAAAGCAAGAAGATGTTGATTTTTAAAAGATTAGCAGGACTTGTGGTTTCATCTCTGACATATAAAAAACTTGGAAATCATCACTCCAGTCCTTATAACACTGAAAATCAATGACTCTTCCTGGAAGGGAAAACTGTACGAGAAATCTACTTTAAATATTAAGACTCTGATAGTTTAAAAGTGAAGAAAAAAAAATACGCTATGCTAACTAACACTAATCAAAGAAAGCTGGAGTAGCTATATTAATTTGAGACAAAACAGACTTCAGAGCAAGGAAATTTATCAGGGATAAAGAGAGGTACTGCACAATAACAAAGGAGACAATTCTCCAAAAGACATAACAATCCTAAACATGTATGAACGTAATGACAGAACACCAAAATAGATGAGGCCAAAACTCATTAAAGTGAAAGGAGAAATAGACAAATTCAGTATAATAGTTGGAGACTTCAATATCTCTGTCAGTAACTGACAGGTCAAGCAGTAAGAAAATCAATTAGGATATAGTTGAACTGAACAGCAATATCAATCAATTTGATCTAATTGACATTAGTAGAACACTCCAACATCAGTATATTCATATATTCTTCTCAAGCTTGTATGGAATATTCCCCAAGATAGATCACATTCTGGACCATAAGATACACCTTAACAAATTTAAAAGAGTACAAATCCTACAAAGTATGTTCTCAAAGCCAACAACATTTAAAAGAGAAATCAACAGAAGACACCTGAAAAATCCCCAAATATTTGGAGATTAAGCAACACATTTGCAATAACAGATGGGTCAAAGAAGAAGTCTCAAGAACATAGTGTAAAAATATATTGAATTAAATAAAAATGAAAATATAACATCAAAATTTGTGAGATACAGTGAAAGCAGAGGGAAAATTTTAACATTCAATACATATATTAGGAAAAGAAGAAAGATCTAATATCAATAAGGTAAGCTTAACCTTTAGGAAACAAGAGAAAGAAGAGCAATTTAAGCCTAAAGCAAGTAGTAGAAAAAAACAATAAAAATTAGAGTAGATCAGCCATAAAAAAGAATGAAATATTGCCATTTGCTGCAACATGGATGGACCTAGAGATTATCATACTAAGTGGAGTCAGACAGAGAAAGACAAATATTAGATGGTATCACTTATATGTGGAATCTAACAAATAATACAAATGAACCTATTTACAAAGCAAAAACAGATTCACAGACATAGAAAACAAACTTACGGCTCCCAAAGGGGAAAGGGAGTTGGGGGCATAATTTAGGAGTATGGGATTAACAGATACACACTACCATATATAAAACAGATAAGCAACAAGGATTTACTGTAAAACACAGGGAACAATATTCAATATCTTATAATAACCTATGATGGAAAATAATCTGAAAAAAGTATATATATACATACATAGCTGAATCACTTTGCTGTACACTTGAAACTAACACCACATAATATATATATATATAAAACTGAATCACTTTGCTGTACACCTGAAACTAATACAATGTTGTAAATCAGCTATACTTCAACAACAAAAAAGAGTGGAAATCTGTGCAATTGAAAACAAGAACACAGTAGAGAAAATTAGTGAAGCCAAAAAAATCAATAAAATTGATAAACCCATCAACAGGTTAACCAAGAAGAAAAGAGAGAAGACCCAAATTACCAATATCAGAAATGAAAGAGTTCATCGCTATTAATTACATGGACATTAAAAGGATAATAAAGAAATACTAAGAACATTTCTAAGCCTACAAGTCTGATAACTAGATGAAATGTACCAATTCCTTATAAATGACCAAAATTTATAAAAGGAGAAATAGTTCTATATTTATTAGCGAAACTGAATTAATAAATTTCCCCAAAAAGCACCAGACTCAGGTTATTTCACTGGTGAAATGCACCATATATTTAAAGAGGAAATGATAACAATGTTTCATAATCTCTTCCAGAAAATAGAAACAGAAAGAACACTTCCTCACTCATTCTAGAAAAACATTGTGCTTCACCTATTCGATCCTCATATCCTTGCCCCAAGTCTCTGGAAACCCTTGATGTTTTTACTGTCTCCGTAATTTTGCCTATTCCAGAATATGATACCATGATGGTGAAAATAAGACATTAAGCATTTGTCAAAACCCATGGAATGTTATAGAACAAAGAGTAAACCTTAATATGTGCAAATTTAAAAAATCATTTAGGAGGTTGAGAGGTCCCAGGATGGAATGTAGAATGTGACCAAAGACTCTAAATGTATTACAAAAGTCTGAGATAGTCTCACTGAAGGTAGTGGGTGAAAAGGTGCTTACCTAAGTTACTTTGGAAATGAGTGAAGTTTATAAGACTAAAAGCAAAAGGACCTATATTTAACTACTGTGCTCTAGTTGATGAAATTGTTTCCCATCAGCATATGAGTTACCAATTCTGAAAACAATATCCACACATGCTGGAATTGAACAATTAATTAAATGGATGGCAGATAGTAGAAGCCAGATCTCACTGTTGGAGCAGGAGATTACAGGAAAGGAAGCTTGAATGATCCCTGAGGTAATGGATTAGAGTTAGAGACATCAGTATGAACCAATTTTAGCTTAATAAAGATTTAGATGTTTAAATATAGAAATATGTGTATTAATACTATACTAATACCAGATGTTAGTAACAGGGGAAATAATGTGGAGCATATAGGAACTCTCTGTACTATCTTCACAATAATTCTGTAAGTCTAAAACCTCTCTAAAATAAAATTTTTAAGTTTATTTAAAACATCCTAGTTAGCAATTTGGAGAATAACTTTACATGTCATAGGAATAGTGGTTAATGGATTAAATGGCAGAGAAAATTAACTGCTAATTTTTCTCACCTTTCCTTAAAGGTGGAAGCACTAACCATGACATGATGTTAGGTATACAGCCCAGAGATGCATTGTGAAATGATGAAAACCACCCTGTACTATAAGCTAGAAAACAGGGATGTAGTGCTAACTCAGCTGCTTGCCAGCTGTGGGACCTTGTGAAATCTTTCCTCTTTAAAATGAGGGTCTGGGTTCTGATGATCTTTGAAGCCTGTCCAGCTCAGACATTCCATCACTCTTCACCCCCTAATCTAGAAGGCAGATCAGGCCTCTCACACATTCATAAGGCTGATACTCCCCTCTTGGGCATGACTATGTATTTGTGAATAGGATGTTGGAGCCCATCCCAGGCCAGCCCCATAGAGTCAAAGACCACTATGGTGTGCAACACAGGTGTTAACCTGCCAACAGGGAGTATAAGGTTACAGTAGCCTCCCCAACCCCAATGTCATTTGTGTAGCAGTTACTGTTGGTGCCCTGCCCAGATCCCCTTCATTGGGCCATTGTGTCCATTCTCCAGCTATTATGAGTGTTACCTGCTAATAGCTCATGGCTCACCCATCTCTAGAGAACTGTGCTAGGTTAACAGGGACTGCTTTGTACAAAGAGGACTAGAAGGTTACACAGACCCCTTTCCTGGGAGCTGGGTCATTACTACTGCCTTACTAATACTGGGGAATTAAAGCTTAGCCCCCTTGACTCAAGGTGGGACAATTTTGTGGTATTCTTCACATTACAGAGCTCCTTTCCTTGTGAATCAGGCTAAGCCTGGACTTCCACTGAACCCATGTCTTTGCCCGGCCTCTTGCACCCTGTCTTGATTGCCTTACTTCATTATAGGTTTCATCGGGGAATACTTCCTCACTAAAACATTTGCACAAGCATCTCGGCCTCAGGCTCTGTTTCTTGGGAAGCTGAGCACAGGGAGTGTGGGAACAGTTGTTGATGCTTCTAATGTCCTAGAGAAATCACTGGTGCGGCTACTACCATGCAAAATTCTCTAAGAAGTCAGCAAGCTTATTCTGTAAACAGCTGTTTAGGCTTTGCAGGTCTCTGCCACATATTACATTTCTCCTTTCCTTAAGACCCTTTAAAACTGTAAACAGCTTTCTTAGCTCTTATCTCATACAGAAGCAAGCAGCAGGCAGGATTTGGCTCGTGGGCTACAGTTTGCTGACCTCTGCTCTAAAGCCTGGAGGTGAAGAAAGTTGGCAGGGCCACCCAGTGCAGAGTGGAGGATTCAGAGGCCTCAGTTATACATCCGTCTTCTCTGGGGAGGGTTAAAGCAGAATCATCTGACAGAAATGCAGCAGGA
>NW_006784589.1:2318065-2318483 GCF_000442215.2 Lipotes vexillifer | reverse complement strand
AGCAGGAATTAACTAATGAGTTTTAAAGGCTCCAAAAACATAATGGGCTATGTAAAACTAAGTATTCAGGGATTTATCATTAAATATTCATCTACTGTTTAATCAGCTGCCTTCTGCTTATGGTTATTATGAGAAAATCTTTTAACAAAATGGCTTAATTTAGAAGACCTGAAGATCTCTCAAGAAGCAAAATTGTTCCTAGTGAACCTCTGTGTATTCCAGAGGGAAAAAGAGCAAGAGACAGACATACAAGAAACACCCACAGACACACACAGAAAAAAGCTGAAACAGAGACAGAGAGGAAGAGGCCACACATAGAGATAAAAGAGAAAGAGGGAGAGAGGTGGGGGGAGGGAGGGCAGAGGAGGAGATGAAAGGGGAGGAGGGAAAAGAAACCCAGTCAAAGGGAGGAAAACGA
>NW_006784589.1:2312085-2318055 GCF_000442215.2 Lipotes vexillifer | reverse complement strand
AAACACACCGAACGACAGAGAGAAAGGGAAAGAGACAGGAATGGAGAGTCAAAAACAGTGAGAAAGAAAGAGAGAGAAATACGGAAACAGACAGACAGAGAGAGAGTGATAGAGAATCAGAGAGAAGTGCTCTTGACAAGAAAGATGTCTGGCAACAACCCAAAGCCTGAGCTCAACAAGTGAAGCTTAACTAATGGTTGAATATGTGTCTCATTCTCACCTCTACATTCACAACCCAGCATCTATGGCCCAAAGTAGGTAAATATGTGCCGTTTGTTTTCATATTTTAGGATTCTGGAATGTATTTGCTGGATTATCTACCGAAGAGGGCACTGATGATAGTGTGATGTACCCAATGATGTCTGAGAACAGACACTGAATAAGATACAAAAGAGTAGAGACAGTAGAAGCAAGAAGAACTACAATTCTGAAGCCTGTGGAAGGAAAAACACATTCACAGAAAGACAGACAAAATGAAAAGGCAGAAGACTTTGTACCAGATGAAGGAACAAGACAAAACCCCATAAAACCCCAGAAAGACAACGAAATGAAGTGGAGATGGGCAATCTTCCAGAAAAAGAATAATAACAGTGAAGATGATCCAGGACACTGGCAAAAGAATGGAGGCAAAGATCGAGAAGATGCAAGAAATGTTTAACAAAGACCTAGAAGAATTAAACAACAAACAAACAGAGATGAACAATACAATAACTGAAATGAAAACTACACGAGAAGGAATCAATGGCAGAATAACTGAGGCAGAAGAACGGATAAGTGACCTGGAAGACAGAATGGTGGAATTCACTGCCATGCAACAGAGTAAAGAAAAGAGGATGAACAGAAATGAAGACAGCTTAAGAGACCTTTGTGACAACATTAAAGGCAACAAAATTCGCATTATAGGGGTCCCAGAATGAGGAGAGAGAGAAAAACGACACAAGAAAATATCTGAAGAGATTATAGTCGAAAACTTCCCTAACATGGGAAAGGAAATGGCCACCCAAGTCCAGGAAGCGCAGAGTCCCAGGCAGGATAAACCCAAAGAGAAACACACCAAGACACATAGTAATCAAATTGACAAAAATTAAAGACAAAGAAAAATTACTGAAAGCAGCAAGGGAAAAATGACAACATAAAAGGGAACTCCCATAAGGTTAACAGCTGATTTCTCAGCAGAAACTCTACAAGCCAGAGGGAGTGGCACAATATATTGAAAGTGATGAAAGGGAAGAACATACAACCAAGATTACTCTACCCAGCAAGGATCTCATTCAGATTCGACGGAGAAATTAAAACCTTTACAGACAATCAAAAACTAAGAGAATGCAGCACCACCAAACCAGCTCTACAACAAATGCTAAAGGAACTTCCCTAAGTGGGAAACACAAGAGAAGAAAAGGACCTACAAAAACAAACCCATAACAATTAAGAAAATGGTAATAGGAACATGCATATTGATAATTACCTTAAATGTGAATGGATTAAATGCTCCAAACAAAAGACACAGGCTCCCTGAATGGATACAAAACAAGACCCAGCTATATGCTATCTACAAGAGACCCACTTCAGACCTAGGGACACATACAGACTCAAAGAGAGGGGATGGAAAAAGATATTCCATGCAAACGGAAATCAAAAGAAAGCTGGAGTAGCAATACTCATATCAGATAAAATAGACTAAACTAAAGACTGTTAAAAGAGACAAGGAAGGACACTACATAATGATCAAGGGATCATTATGAAGATATAACAAGATATACAGAAGAAGATATAACAATTATAAATATATATGCACCCCACACAGGAGCATCTCAATACATACGGCAACTGCTAACAGCTATAAAAGAGGAAATCGACAGTAACACAATAATACTGGGGGACTTTAACACCCCACTTACACCAATGGACAGATCATCCAGACATAAAAATAATAAGGAAACACAAGCTTTAAATGACACAACAGACCAGATAGATTTAATTGCTATTTATAGGACATCCATCCAAAAACAGCAGATTACACTTTCTTCTCAAGCGCACACAGAATCTTTTCCAGGAGAGATCACATCTTGGGTCACAAATGAAGCCTCAGAAAATTTAAGAAAATTGGAATCATATCAAGCATCTTTTCCAACCACAACATTAAGAGATTAGAAATCAATTACAGGGAAAAAAAATGTAAAAACACAAACACATGGAGGCTAAATAATATGTTACTAAATAACCAAGACATCACTGAAGAAAACAAAGAGAAATCAAAAAATACCTAGAGACAAATGAAAATGAAAACATGATGATCCAAAACCTATGGGATGCAGCAACAGCAGTTCTAAGAGGGAAGTTTATAGAAATACAAGCCTACCTCAAGAAACAAGAAAAATCTCAAATAAACAATCTAAACTTACACCTAAAGGAACTAGAAAAAGAAGAACAAATAAAACCCAAAGTTAGTAGAAGGAAAGAAATCATAAAGATTAGAGCAGAAATAAATGAAATAGAAACAAAGAAAACAATAGCAAAGATCAGTAAAACTAAAAGCTGGTTCTTTGAGAAGATAAACAAAATGGATAAACCTTTAGCCAGACTCATCTAGAAAAAGACGGAGAGGGCTCAAATCAATAAAATTCGAAATGAAAACGGAGAAGTTACAACAGATACCACAATAATACAAAGCATCATAAGAGACTACTACAAGCAACTCTATGCCAATAAAATGGACAAGCTGGAAGAAATGGACAAATTCTTAGAAAGGTATAACCTTCCAAGGGTGAACCAGGAAGAAATAGAAAATATGAACAGACCAACCACAAGTAACGAAATTGAAACTGTAATTGAAAATCTTCCAACAAACAAAAGTCCAGGACCAGATGGCTTCACAGGTGAATTCTATCAAACATTTAGAGGAGAGCTAACAGCCATCATTCTCGAACTCTTCAAAAAAACTTCAGAGTAAGGAACACTCCCAAACTCATTTTACAGGGCTACCATCATGCTGATACCAAAACCAGACAAAGATACTACAAAAAAAGAAAATTACAGACCAATATCACTGATGAATATAGATGCAAAAATCCTCAACAAAATACTAGCAAACAGAATCCAACAACACATTTAAAGGATCATACACCATGATTAAGTGGGATTTATCCCAGGGATGCAAGGATTCTTCAATATACGCAAATCAATCAATGTGATACATCATATTAAAAAACTGAAGAATAAAAACCATATGCTCATCTCAATAGATGCAGAAAAAGCTTTTGACAAAATTCAACACCATTTATGATAAAAACCCTCCAGAAAATGGGCATAGAGGGAACCTACCTCAACATAATAAAGGCCATATATGACAAACCCACAGGAAACATCATTCTCAATGGTGATAACTGAAAGCATTTCCTCTAAGATCAGGAACAAGACAAGGATGTCCACTCTCACCACTATTATTCAACATAGTTTTGGAAGTCCTAGCCACGGCAATCAGAGAAGAAAAAGAAATAAAAGGAATACAAATTGTAAAAGAAGAAGTAAAACTGTCACTGTTTGCAGATGACATAACACTATACATACAGAATCCCAAAGATGCCACCAGAAAACCACGAGAGCTAATCAGTGAATTTGGTAAATTACAGGATACACAATTAATGCACAGAAATCTCCTGCATTCTTATACACTAACAACAAAAGATGAAAAAGAGAAATGAAGAAAACAATTCCATTCACCACTGCAACAAAAAGAATAAAATACCTAGGAACAAACCTACCTAAGGAGGTAAAAGACCTGTACTCAGAAAACTATAAGTCACTGATGAAAGAAATCAAAGATGATACCAACAGATAGACATACCATATTCCTGGATTGGAAGAATCAATATTGTGAAGATGACTATACTACCCAAAGCAATCTATAAGACACTGATGAAAGAAATTAAAGATGATACCAACAGATGGAGAGATATACCATGTTCTTGGATTGGAAGAATCAATATTGTGAAAATGACTATACTACTCAAAGCAATCTACAGATTCAATGCAATCCCTATCAAATTACCAATGGCATTTTTTACAGAACTGGAACAAAAAATCTCAAAATTTGTATGGAGGCACAAAAGACCCCGAATAACCAAAGAGATCTTGAGGGGAAAAAACAGAGCTGGAGGAATCAGACTCCCTGACTTCAGACTATACTACAAAGCTACAGTAATCAAGACAATATGATACTGGCACAAAAACAGAAACACAGATCAATGGAACAGGATAGAAAGCCCAGAGATAAACCCACACACCTGTGGTTAACTAATTTATGACAAAGGAGGCAAGGATATACAATGGAGAAAACACAGTCTCTTCAATAATTGGTGCCGGGAAAACTGGACAGCTACATGTAAAAGAATGAAATTGGAACACTCCCTAACACCATACATGAAAATAAACTCAAAATGGATTAGAGACCTAAATGTGAGACCGGACACTATAAAACTCTTAGAGGGAAACATAGGAAGAACACTCTTTGACATAAATCACAGCAAGATCTTTTTTGATCCACCTCCTAGAGTAATGGAAATAAAAACAAAAATAAACAAATGGGACCTAATGAAACTTAAAAGCTTTTGCAAAGCAAAGGATACTACAAACAAGACGAAAAGACAACCCTCAGAATGGAAGAAAATATTTGCAAATGAATCAACGGACAGAGGGCTAATATCCAAAATATATAAACAGCTCATGCAGCTCAGTATTTAAAAAAACAAACAACCCAATCTAAAAATGGGCAGAAGACCTAAACAGACATTTCTCCAAAGAAGACATACAGATGACCAAGAAGCATATGAAAAGCTGCTGAACACCACTAATTATTAGAGAAATGCAAATCAAAACTACAATGAGGTATCACCTCACACCAGTTAGAATGGGCATCATCAGAAAATCTACAAACGACAAATGCTGGAGAGGGTGTGGAGAAAAGGGAACCCTCTTGCACTGTTGGTGAGAATGTAAATTGATACAGCCACTATGGAGAACAGTATGGAGGTTCCTTAAAAGACTAAAAGTAGAATTACCACATGACCCAGCAATCCCACTACTGGGCATATACCCTGAGAAAACCATAATTCAAAAAGATACATGTACCCCAATGTTCACTGCAGCACTATTTACAATAGCCAGGTCATGGACGCAATCTAAATGCCCATCAACAGATGAATGGGTAAAGAAGATGTGGTACATATATACAATGGAATATTACTCAGCCATAAAAAGGTACGAAATTGGGTCAATTGCCGAGATGTGGACGTATCCATAGACTGTCATACAGAGTGAAGTGAGTCAGAAAGAGAAAGATAAATATCGTATATTAACGCATATATGTGGAACCTAGAAAAATCGTACACATGAACCGGTCTGCAAGGCAGAACTAGAGACACAGATGTAGAGAACAAATGTATGGACACCAAGGGGGGAAAGTGGCTGGTGGGGAGTGGTGGTGGGATGAATTGGGAGATTGGGCTTGACATATATACATTAATATGTATAAAATAGATAATGAATAAGAACCTGCTGTATAAAAATAAATAAAATAAAATTTTAAAAAAAGTAGTAAAGGACATATGGAGGAGCAATCATGAGGTAGGCAGCACAACAAAGAAACTACTAGCCTCAGAGCAAAAACACCTTGGTTCTCGGGAATTCCCTGGCAGTCCAGTGGTTAGGATTCGGTGCTCTCACTGCCTGGGCCCTGGGTTCGGTCCCGGATCAGGGACCTAAGATCCCGCAAGATGCATGGCGTGGCCGAAAACTTAGGTTCTAGTCAATATTCCACCTCATAATGACCTTGGTAAAGGTACTTAATGTGTCTGAATTTAAATTTTCTCATCTGGAAAATTTCCTCTCTTGCTTTCTTTTGAGATTTTATATATATATATACATACATACATACATATATATATATATATATATATATATATATATATATAT
>NW_006784589.1:2303232-2312046 GCF_000442215.2 Lipotes vexillifer | reverse complement strand
ATATATATATAGATATATATATATATATATATATATATATATATATATATGTATGTATACAGACACACATATATATAATGTAGAAGGTAAGGTAAGGACAGTGACCTCTCCCTAACCTTCCTTCTACATTCTCAGCAATATCCCAGAGAGGGAGAAGATTGAAAATGTTAGAAATACCATTTTTTGAAACTTGTGAAATCATCTACATAAATTGTGAAACATAAACCCCCTCCTTTTTTTATTATTGTGTTTGCTTGTTTACTTTTATTTTTCCTCTAAGCAACTGAGGAATTTGGTAAAGAACTCTACAAAGCCAAAAGAAATAAAGAAAATGAGGGTGACAATTCCAACCTTCTAACATAACTGTATGGATTAGGTGAGGTAATGTATGTAAATTTCTTTTTCAGTGATTAAGTGCCATAAGTATTAATTACGTGTGGACTAATCTTAGACCAATAAAAGCAATAATTAATTTGGCTTCACTAACAATACAGTTCATTTCAAAACACTGAAAACGTTCACATATGGTATCCCAGATCTTTTATCTCCAATGCCATGGGCACAACCCAGTTCTTGTGTTTCAAGGAAGCAAGACCAAGACTGTAAGGTTCTGAAGATGAGAAAAGGAGTGGTGTAAATTAAGCTTAATTTCTAGTCATTTCTTTTCAAAAAACAGTATTGAAAATTCCTGTATCCTGGAACTAAAACTGCTATGTGATGCATCAGAAAATATTCTGTTAGTTTATACTTAAGTTTCAGCACTGTGATTTCCTGTTAACTGTGTTTCTTCTTCTCATCTATAGTGGACACTGAGATGAGCCTCTAACCAGATCCCTCATCAATGAAGGACGTGTTGCTCCAGCTGTTGGGACTGCTGTGGATAGCCAGCCTCCAGCTATCAGCCTCCTCAGGGTCTCCCTCAGCAGCAAAGAGCAGCCTTGCCAAGGTCACGCCCCTTCCCTGGGTAGTCTACACACAACGTCTGATCCATGTGATGGTACAAATGGCTGGCCATCTCAGCCCAATTTGGGCTTGCTCCAGCACTCTCTGTAGGGCCAGTAGACGCTGTCACTGGGCCTACATCACAGCTGGACTTCTCCCTCCGCCCAATCTTGCTTCCTTCCTCTCCATTCCACGGGGGTTGAATCTAAAGGCACTTCTGAATAAACATCCTGCATGCTAAATTCTGTCTCACGGTCTCCTTCCCAGGGAACCAACTGCAACACTTTCTCATTTTTCCTTTTTCCTTTGCTGTATCACACTATGTAGCATGGCTTCACGAAATGACAGATCAGCAAAGAACTGACCCCAATACTAGGTGGTTGGAAACAGACTGAAAGAAAACCCTATCAGAGTTACTCAGACCCACAGGGCATCTGATATGCTCTAATCTATAAGAATAAACTTAGTAGCTGCAAGGCGCTGCGGATATGTGTAAAATAAGTGAACTAATATTAACAGGGTACTAATGTTATGCCAGGCATTGTGCTACATTTTTTTACACTGTTACGTCTGTTCTCTCATTTAATCCACATTACGAATCAGGTGTCATAGGTAATGTTCTCCCCAGACTACGAGTAAGGGATCTGAGGCTGTGAATGCATGAGTGAACCAAGATAGAAGACCCCATCTTATAACTCCAACTTAGGGTATAAACTTCAACTCAGGACTCATCAGAATCCTATCAGAGCCTAAAAGTATTTTCCCCACCTGTTCTAGGTAGGGATTGAGTTTGGCTGAATATAACAAAATCCAAATATCAATGATTAAACAAGATATGGTTTATTTCTCTCTATTTATGAAAGTCCTAAATTAAGTGATGTGTGAAATTGGTTCAGGAGCTGAAGGACGTAAAAGCTGAGGTTCCAAATCTGTTTGTTTTTCCCTCATGTCCCCTTCCAGCATTGAAAACACTTGAGGAAAGAAGGAGAGAGAGGCTGAAGGGCAGAGATACATGTATTGGCTCACTTAGCCCCTTAAAAATGCAGTGACTTCAGCTTACATCTCATTGGTCAGAGTTGTGTCACATGGCACCCCTGACTGCAATGAAGTCTGGCAAATATATTTTGTAATATAAGCTGGGCCCATTAGACAGCCTAAATAAAATTGGAGTTCAGTTTGTAAGAAAGAAAGAAAGAAAGGCTATTGACCAGGCAACTAGCTCCCATACCTGAAGATTCATGTCAGGGATTTCCAAAAGTTTTGTTAGGTATTGAGGTTTCGTTCCCTGGGAAACTGACTGAGAGATAAAGATTTGTGTGCAGGAGGTTTGTAGGGGAGTGCTCTTGTGAACAACACATGTGAGGGAGTATGGGAAAAACTGAACTATAATGTAGTTGCAACAGAGACCAGTTGGCTTCATAGAAAGCTTTAAAGATGGGTCCCCAGAAATGTTCCAAATTGAGGCAAAGCGATTGGCCTTGTACTCTGCAGCACCTAGTTATTGAATGCTGGCTGCCCCTGAGAAGAGGGATGTAACCTTGAAAGAGGCAGCCATTTCAACCAAATTCCTGGAGGCAGACTCAGCTCTGAATTGCCAGCAACCAACACTCCCGGGAAGTACCTGAAGAGGAAATGCATCTCAGCATCCACAACACCAAGCTAATAATAAGTTGAGCTGCACATGCTGAAGTACAGACTCTCCATGCAGATCTCACAGAATGTGTCAGACACAGTGGAAAGGGAGGAAGAAAATGAGGGCAAAACATTCCCAGATATATTAGTTTTGATGCAAACGCTATAGCATAGCTTTTTGCAAAACTCTCAATGCTAATGATTACTGTTACTCTGAATAATCGTGTAGTTCCAGTAAAAGCTGAGTTCTTATAAACGTATGCTATCTGTTAATCAACTGGTGACTTCCTAGGAAAGAAAACAAATGGTTTAACCCATCAGCATTTTTAGGATCTTAGCCTACAAAATTGTTGATATAGAGAAATGCATCTGTGTAATATCTTTACAATTTATGAAGATAATCTTCTGGAAATGCAGCTAGTCCCTATGGAGACCTTGTAAAAATTAGAAAATGTCACTCTCGTTGGGCAGATGCAGCCCTGAATTAAAGTGATCAGCTTGGCAAATTCAGACTTCATTAGCCTAGACATCTTTGGCCACCATTTACAACCATATGTGGATCTGACACAAACTTTCCAAACTCCTGATTTCAACTGATTCTAAAAACTGTGTTAGCTAGTTAAGATGGAAGGTATTATCGTTCTACTTCACAGATGAGGTGGTTCAGATTGTTTAAGTGACTTACCTGAGGCTACATGGCCAGTAATTGTCATAGCCTGGACACAAACCCTAAAATTCTGATATCAACTCTAGTGCATTTTCCAGGAGACCAGGTTGCCTTTGTGGACCAGATACGAACCACAACAGGACTGCGTGAAACAGTGGTTAGAATAATGGCTGTGACAGGACTAAAGGAAAAAAATGCACCTACAGAGAAACAGGATAGGATAAATAGCTTTGTGTTCTAAAACTGACAACCAATTGTAGAAATAATGGACTGTATAAAGAATGGATGCAATGCATAAAGAATAGATGGACTTATAAATATTTTAAAATCTCAAAAATTCTGAAGTATGCTGTGCTTACCTTTAAAATATATGTATGTGTATCTGTGTGTGTATACAGATATATTCATGTCCCCGCTGTTCTGTTGCTCTAAGAGGGGTTGAAGATGCTTTAGGATATAAAAACTATTAAAAAACACAGTAAGTTGAAGATGAAAGTGAAAAAATATGTTATAAAATATATATTTTATATTTATAAATTATAACTTCCAATACATGATATTACAAAATTGGGCTCATACATTGGTCATTTATTAGTAGGCTTTGAATATTTCCCCATGTTGTATATTCTTTTATGGTACATTTATATATGCAATACTATATAGTAATTGAAATTATGTTAAAATTTATTTAACCAAACATATATGGCTGGATATATATGTATATATTTTTCTCTATTATGAATAAAACTGTACATATTCATTTTGTTGAATTGATTGTTTCCTTATGATCAGCTGCTCAAAAAAAAATAAACTAGGCTGTCTTTTCTCCATTGTATGTTCTTGCCTCCATTGTCATAAATAAGTGGTGCTGGGAAAACTGGACAGCTACATGTAAAAGAATGAAATTAGAACACTACCTAACATCATACACAAAAATAAACTCCAAATGGATTAAAGACTTAAATGTAAGACCAGGCACTATAAAACTCTTGAAGAAAACTTAGGAAAAACACTCTTTGACAAAAATCACAGCAAGATCTTTTTTGACCCACCTCCTAGAATAACGGAAAGAAAAACAAAAATAAATAAATGGGACTCAATTAAACTTAAAATCTTTTGCACAGCAAAGGAAACCATAAACAAGACAAAAAGACAACACTCAGAATGGGAGAAAATATTTGCAAATGAAACAACAAAGGATTAATCTCCAAAATATACAAACAGCTCATGGAGCTCAATATCAAAAAAGCAAACAATCCAGTTAAAAAATGGGTGGAAGACCTAAATAGACATTTTACCAAGGAAGACATACAGATGGCAATACAGAGGCAAATGAAAAGATGCTCAACATCACTAATTATTAGAGAAATACAAATCAAAACTACAATGAGGTATCACCTCACGCCAGTCAGAATGGCCATTATCAAAAAATCTAGAAACAATAAATGCTGGAAAGGGTGTGGTGAGAAGGGACCCCTCTTGCACTGCTGGTGGGAATGTAAATTGATACAACCACTATGGAAAACAGTATGGAGGTTCCCTAAAAGACTAAAAATAGAATTACCATATGACCCAGAAATCCCACTACTGGGCATATACCCTGAGAAAACCATAATTCAAAAAGGGACATGTACCCCAATGTTCACTGCAGCACTATTTATAATAGCCAGGACACGGAACCAACCTAAATGTCCATCGACAGATGAATGGATAAAGAAGATGTGGCACATATATACAATGGAATATTACTCAGCGATAAAAAGAAACGAAACTGAGTTATTTGTAGTCAGGTGGATGGACCTAGAGTCTGTCATACAGAGTGAAGTAAGTCAGAAAGAGAAAAACAAATAGCGTATGCTAATGCATATATATGGAATCTAAAAAAAAAAAAGAAAAATGGTACTGATGAACCTAGTTGCAGGGCAGTAATAAAGAAACAGTCACAGAAAATGGACTTGAGGACATGGGGTGGGAAGGTGAAGCTGGGGCGAAATGAGAGCAGCATCGACATACATACACTACTGAATGTAAAATAGTTGGCTGGTGGGAAGCAGCAGCATAGCACAGGGAGATCAGCTCGGTGCTTTGTGATGACATAGAGGGGTGGGATAGGGACGATGGGAGGGAGGCTCAAGAGGAAGGGGATATGGGGACATGTGTATGCATATGGCTGATTTGCTTTGTTGTGCGACAGAAACTAACACAGTATCATGAAGCAATTATACTACAATAAAGATCTATTAAAAAATAAAATTAAAAAACTAGGAAAAAAGGCATAAACATTTTTTATATTCATATTCATAATGTGCCCTGTGGGAAAGTAATACAAATCTCCACTTATTTAAAAATGTGTGAGAAATTGAGCCAACTTCCAAAGTGACAGAGGGAGGACCTTAGTGAATCTGCTCCCCAATAAAAGCAAAGAAAATATTGACAAAGGAATCCAAAGCAACAATTTATGAACTCTGAAAAATAACCAAAGGCAGAGAACAAACTGAAAAGAGTTTATTCAATAAAAAGTACTGAATCTTGGTAAGAACAGTGGGGTCTATGGCATGTTAATTTGAGTCTTCTCGCATGCTCCCTCCCCAGGTCATTGGCATGGTAGCCATGAAAAGCTGACAGTCTTAGAGCCAATGGAAGGAAGTGACCTCTTTTGGAGCACTGTTAAAAGCCCATCCCCAGAGCACATTCTATATTTGACCATATTCACAGCTCTCTATAAAAGCTCCAATTCAAGGGCATTGTTACTACCTGATCTGACTCAAAACTCAGCTATGTGAAACAAGCCCTATCCCTATGTAACTAAAAACAATAGCAATCAGCTGGAACTATTAACATGACAGCGGTCTAACACTGTGATTTCAGTTAGGGAAAACAAGAACCTGGCCAAAAATGTCAAAGGTAGACCTGGGGAAGTAGACAACCATAAGAGACTTTGAAAAGCTTTAAGATATTTCTGGGGGCCTAGAAGGCTGTGTGCCTGTTCAGGGCTGTGCTTATGCCCAGGAGATAACTGAGAAGGGACAGTGCCCAAGTCGCTCACTTCTGGCGGAACTTGAGGCCCTATACAATCAGAAAGTGAAAGCTAAGGCTGACTTTTAAACTTCCTGAGGTGTGAAGGCATGCCTTCACAGAGAGATCCACCTGGCAGAGAGGGTGGAAGACTTATTGTCTCAGGATATTTAAGGAAGTCTTATGACTGATCCTTGACTGACCACCAAAATATACTGATCCAGAGGTGATACATAAAAAGCTAGGTTTAATATTTGTCTTTTTTTTTTTAATTTTAAGTGGGAAGAGAATTCAGTTATAGCAGGAAATATGAAATCCATAGAATTAGTCCAGGGAAGTCACTAAGTAAACAAGCAGAAACCAGAAAAAGTAATCACAGAAACAACAAACCCAAAGGGGGATGGAAGGTTCTAATTCCAAAGTCAGCACAATAAATTGTCTAAAATGTCCAGTTTAAAGAAAAATTATATGAGATGTGCAAAATATCAGGAAATTATGACACACACAGGAAAATAGCAAGCACTAGAAAATGTCTAAGGGGTAGGGGAGCAGATTTTGACTTAGACAAAGACTTTAAATAAGCTACTCTAAAAATATTAAAAGAACTAAAGGAAACTAGGTTTAAAGAATGAAAATATGGAAACTATGTCTCACCAAATAGAGAATATCAGTAAAGTAAGAGAATAAGACAAAAAGAAACAAATAAAATTTCTGGAGATTTAAAGTATAAAAATCACTAGAGGGGCTTAACAACAGATTTGAGCTGGCAATAGACAAACAGACTTGAAAACAGGTCAATTAAGATTATTCAGTTTGAGGAACAGAAAGAAAAACAGAATTAAGAAAAATGAACAGAGTCTTAGAAACCTGTATGACATTACTAAGCTTACTGATATACACATAATGGGGGCTCTAAAGTAAGAAAAAAAGAGAGAAAGCAGAAAAAAATTATTTAAAGAATTAATGGCTGAAAACTTCTCAAATTTGATGAAAAACATTAATCTATATATCTAATAAGCTCAACAAACTCCATGTAGGATAAACTAAAAAAAATTTATAATTATAACACTACAGTAAAACTGCCAAAAGTCAAAGAAAATGAGAAAAATTTTAAAAACAGCAAGAGAAAAACTCTTCAATTACAAGTTACCCTCCATGAGATTAACAGTTGATTTTTTGTCAGAAAACATGGAGGCCAAAACACTGTGGGATAAAATACTCAAAGTGCTGAAATAAAAGACTATCAAACAAGACTTAATATATCCAGCCAAACTATCCTTCAAAAATGAAAGATAAATAAAAGCATCCCCAGATAAGAAAAGACAGAAAATGTGTCACCAGTTCACCTGCCCTATTAGAAACACAAAAGGGAGTTCTTTAGGCTGAAGAAAAAAGAAACCAATACATAATAATCATAATAATTTGGATCCACACAAAGAAAAGACACTGCTAGGATAATTAAATGAATAATTTTTTTTAATGTATAAACATATTTTTCACTCTTTACCTCTCCTAACTGATTTAAAAGACAACTGTATGGCTTCCCTGGTGGCGCAGTGGTTGAGAGTCTGCCTGCCGATGCAGGGGACACGGGTTCGTGCTCCAGTCCGGGAAGATCCTAACATGCCGCGGAGCGGCTGGGCCCGTGAGCCGTGGCCGCTGAGCCTGCGTGTCCGCAGCCTGTGCTCCGCAACGGGAGAGGCCATTGCAGTGAGAGGCCCGCGTACCGAGAAAAAAAAAAAAAATTTCACCAGGCATTTTTTGCATAAAGTTAAAACTTGATCTTAAAATTTATTTGGAAAGCAAAAGAGCTATAATATCCAAAATAATTTTGAAAAATCATAAAATTTGGGTACTTTAAATTTCTAATTTCAGAGAGAGCTTTCCAAGATGGCGGAGGAGTAAGACGCAGAGATCGCCTTCCTCCCCACAGATACACCAGAAATACATCTACACGTGGAGCAACTCCTACAGAACACCTACTGAACGCTGGCAGGAGACCTCAGACCTCCCAAAAGGCAAGAAACTCCCCACGTACCTGGGTAGGGCAAGAGAAAAAAGAATAAACAGAGACAAAAGGATAAGGACGGTACCTGCACCAGTGGGAGGGAGCCGTGAAGGAGGAAAGCTCTCCACACACTAGGAGCCCCTTCGCGGGCAGAGATTGCGGGAGGCGGAGCGGGGAGCTTCGGAGCCGCGGAGGACAGCACAGCAACAGGGGCGCGGAGGGCAAAGCGGAGAGATTCCCGCACAGAGGATCGGCGCCGACCGGCGCTCACCAGCCCGAGAGGCTCGTGTGCTCACCCGCCGGGGGCGGGCGGGGCTGCGAGCTGAGGCTCGGTTTCGGTTTCGGTCGGAGCTCAGGGAGAGGACTGGGGTTGGCGGCTTGAACATAGCCCGAAGGGGTTAGTGCGCCACGGCTAGCCGGGAGGGAGTCCGGGGAAAAGTCTGGACCTACCCAAGAGGCAAGAGACCTTTTCTTGCCTCTGTGTTTCCTGGTGCGCGAGGAGAGGGGTTTTAAGAGCGCTGCCTAAAGGAGCTCCAGAGACGGGCGCGAG
>NW_006784589.1:2296034-2297972 GCF_000442215.2 Lipotes vexillifer | reverse complement strand
TTATGGCCGTTGAGCCTGCGCGTCCGGAGCCTGTGCTCCGCAACGGGAGAGGCCACAACAGTGAGAGGCCCCCGTACCGCAAAAAACAAAAAAAACAAAAAAAAAAGAAAGAAAGGAAAATGAGACAGAATAGTAAGCCCATGTTCCTTTTTTAATTTTTTTTTATATTTATCAGACCTCTGTTTATTTAGAATGACGGGGAATGAACTATAGTCTCTTTGCCTGTTTTTGTTTTTTACGGTACGCGGGCCTCTCAGTGCTGTGGCCTCTCCCATTGCGGAGCACAGGCTCCGGACGCGCAGGCTCAGCAGCCATGGCTCATGGGCCCAGCCACTGCGCGGCATGTGGGATCTTCCTGGTCCGGGGCACGAACTCTCAACCACTGCACCACCAGGGAAGCCCTGAATAAATTTTTTAAAGAAGTCTGTGCCTGTTGTAGCAAATTCGGTCGGTGCTGAAGTATACAAGGGAGGCCTTCCTCTCTAATTTCAGTTTGTATACACCATTAGACTCTTCTGTTTGTGTGTGTGTGCAAATGCATGTACATACATATATCATATGCCTAGGTAACATATGCACAGTAACTATACAGACATCATTTAAAAGTTAACGTTAGAGCATATGCTAATGTTACTCTGAAACATATTTAACTCAATGTGCATATCTTTCCAAGTGAGTGCATATAGAATTACCTAATTCAGCTTTTTGAATATCTTATTTAATGTTTAAATATTAATTTTATATTTGATCATCTTTTTTGGGGGGGGTGTAATAGCAGATATATTTTATACATATATAGTTTACATTATAGCACAAGCATTCATCTTCATTACTGAACAGTTTCATTATGTACAAGAGGTCAACAAAGAAATTTATCATAGTTTATTTAACTAATCTCCTGTTATTAGACATTTTGGTTCTTTCCAGTTTCTTGTTTTTTTTTCATTCAAACAGAAAGTCACAAAAATCATAATCATCCTCATCAGTTCACTCAGTCCATGTAATTAATTTTTTTTCATCTTGATCTTCTGTTAGCACTTTTATGAATTCATCAGTTTTCCATTAGAGTTCTGAAAATGCTTATTCATTCAGTTCAGCAGTGTAGTCAGTTACCAGAAACCTGTGCTTGTCAGAGTCTTTTCCATGGATTCCTTGAAGATGAAACCCTTTTACAGGAACATTTTTGAGAAAGCATCACAGTACACCCAGAACTGTCTGTAAATGACAAAAGACTTAAAAATGACCACAGTTAAAGATTTGATGAAAGTTCATAATAATGCAATTGACAAGAAAATTGAGTTATTTCTGAGATATACATTTTTAAAAAAAGAAGAGATATGGGAACATATATATATGTATAACTGACTCACTCTGTTATAAAGCAGAAACTAACACACCATTGTAAAGCAATTATACCCCAATAAAGATGTAAAAAAAAAAAAAAAAAAAAATCTTAGAGCCCTGAAATGAATAAAATTAATTTTCCAGTAAAAAAATAAAAAATAAAAAAAATAAATTTCTAATTTCAAAACTTACTATAAAACTACCATTATCAAGACTGTGTGGTACTGGCATAAACATAGTCACATAGATTAATGGAATAGAATTGTGTAGTCAATTGATTTTCAACAATGCTTTTTAAACAAATGTTACTGGGACAATGGGATATCCAGGTACAAAGAGATGAACCTGGACAGTCACCTCACACCATACACAAAAATTAGGTTATATACAAAAATGGTTTATAAAGATGAATGTAAGAAGTTAAACAATAGGGGCTTCCCTGGTGGCGCAGTGGTTGAGAGTCCGCCTGCCGATGCAGGGGACGCAGGTTCGTGCCCCGGTCCAGGAAGATCCCACATGCCGCAGAGCGGCTGGGCCCGTGAGCCATGGCCGCTGAGCCTGAGCGTCCAGAGCCTGTGCTCTGCAACGGGAGAG
>NW_006784589.1:2277300-2296024 GCF_000442215.2 Lipotes vexillifer | reverse complement strand
GAGGGGGCCCCGGTGCCCCAAAAAAAAAAAAAAAAAAAAGAAGTTAAACAATAAACTTCTTTAGACAACATGGCAGAAAATGAAAAAAGTGACAAACCTAACTGTATCATAACTCAAAGCTTGGATTTGGGGAGGCTTCCCATCATTTCCCAACTATTAAGAGTGTTCACTGTGCCTAAAATGTGCAAACAATGCAGTTCACACTAAACACCTGCTTTCTTTGTGGGACACTGAAATTTGGGTACCTGCCAGGCAAAGAGTACCTATGTGACCAGTCCCCAATAAAAACCTTTGCCACTGACTTTCTGATTTCCTCTCTGACAGACAACATTTCATATGTGTTATCACAATTTGTTGCTGGAGTTATTAAGTGTGTCCTGTGTGGCTCCATCAGGAGAAGACTCTTGGAAACTTGCCTCTGGTCTCCCCTGCACTTCATCTCATGCATTTTTTTTTTCTTTAGTGATTTTATTGTGTATTCTTTTGGTGTATAAGAAATCATAGCCATGAGTATGACTCTATGCTGAGTCCTGTAAGTCCTTCTAGCAAAGCATCAAAACTCCTGGTGGTCTTGTGGACCCCCAACACAATGCCTCAATAAACTTGTAAAAAATGTATGAGACTATTCATTTTCCTGTACACTTACCAACAATGGATATTAGCACTGTTGAAAATCTTAATGAGTTCAAAGACGATTAATGATTCCATCCTACATTTTCTTCAGCTATTGAGTTTGAACTTTTGTTCCCACGCTTATTGGCCATTTGTATTTGATATTCTGTAAATTACCTGTTCATGTCCTTGACCTATTTTTCCTTTAGGATATATATATATATATATATATTCACATTTCCTTAATGACTTCTTGGCTTTCTTTGCATATTAAGGATATTAGTCCTCTGCCACATACTATGGGTGTTCTTTCCAATTAGTCATTTGCACAGGTCTCTTTCTTATAGAGCTCTTCAATACTGACTAATGGCTCCACACCAAAGCTCAAGAAAAGAAATGGATCTTTGAGGATCTAATTCACAGCAGTCCAGTCCTCAGGCCTTGCTCATTCATCAAGATAAAAAAGAGAATCAAAAACCACTGAGAGGTAATAAGCTATATGAGAAAAGAATCTGAAAAAGAATATGTACATATAACTGAATCAAACCACTGAGAGGTAATAAGCTATATGAGAAAAGAATCTGAAAAAGAATATGTACATATATAACTGAATCACTTTGCTGTACACCTGAAACTAACACAACATTGTAAATCAGCTACACTTCAATTTAAAAAAAAAAAAAACACGGAGGGAATGTATAATTTTTGCAGCCTTCAAGGGATCCCCCCCAAACATTGTTTCTCTTAGTTATCCTTTTGTTACGTAATGAGAAGGAATTAAAACAAGATTACCCACACTATCAGGTACTTGAGGTGCAGTGATTCCATTAGGTCAATTACAGACCTTAGCAGACATAGGAACTAGGAAAAAGGTTCATACCTCTCTGTCTTCCAGCTTCACTGGTTTTTTGGTTCCTCCCACTCAAAACACTCAGGCCCTCCCACTAGGTCTTTGTGACTGCTGTTCCCTCAACCTAAGAGGCATTTCCCACCCCTCTTTAACATCTACTTCTTCAGATCCCAACTCAAGTGTTATTTCCCAGGGAAGCATTTTTAATTTTTCTCAATAGGTCAAATCTCCCTTCATATGTGCCCTCATAGTACCTCTACCTCCTCACTAGTCACAGTTGGAATTTTGTTATCATTTGTGCGATTATTTGATTAAGTACTACTTCTCCACCAGGCTATAAGTTCTTTGAGTACAAAGACTAGGTTTCTTTTATTCATTATTGTAATCCCCATCCAAGCACAGTACCTGGCACACAGTAGGTGCTCAGATAATATCTGCTCAATGGATTAAGGCATCTTCTTGTGTGAATGGATATGTCTCCTAAGAATGGACTGCACCTTAGAGAATATTTTCAAATGATATTTAATAGGTACAAATGCTTTCATAATTAGTATCACATTTAATCATCACACAATCTCTGTCAGGTCTTGTTTACCGAATTTTACAAAAGAAGATATCAAGGCTCAGAGTGACTGAATAAATTTCTGGATCCATATTTGTGCCCACAGAGGGGATCTCCATTCACAAGCCTAGTCCTCCTCTCACAACTGCTATCCTGCTGCTGCTGCTAAGGGATCAGTCTTGTTCTAATATGTGATTTGTTTTCTCATTTTCAACCATGAGGGTTGCCTTTTGCTTTTTATAGTTTTGCTGAAAGCAAAAGTTAGGATCTGAACCACCTATTGGATAAATAGAAGATCGACTGATTTTAAATGAAAAGATCAAATTTAAGAACAGAGGTGCTGCATGTTCTAGGCAGAAATGTGGTTCCAGCCATGATGGGTCAGGCAGCTGAACCTTCTCTCTTCTACTTCTATTGTGTGGATCAGATGATGTAACTATATCATCTGAATCACAGGCCCAAAACTGTGCTGAGAGGTCATGCGTCATTGTTGAGGTGACGGAAGATAAACTGTCCCCTTCCCCAGCAATTTCACAAAGACAGACTTTGAGTCTGCTCTGTGGTTTCTGCACAAGGGAAAACTCTCACGCAGAAGGGTCTTACATTAGTTATCTATTGTTGCATAACAAATTACCTCTAAATTTACTAGCTTACAAAACAAACATTTACGATCTTACAATTTCTGTGAGTCAGGAATCCAAGAGCAGTTTAACTTAGTAGTTGTAGCTCAGAGTCTCTCATGAAGTTACAGTCAAGCTGTCAGCCAGAGCTGCAGCCATCTCAAGCCTGGAGAATCTGCTTCCAAGCTCACTTACACGGTTGTTGGCAGGACTCAGTTCCTTGCTGACCTTTTGCTGGAGACCTCAGTCCCTTGCCACGTGGACCTCTCCACAGATGGACTGCTTGTCCTCACAACATGGCTGTTGGCTTCTTTGAGAGTATGTAATCCAAGAAAGAGAAAGAATCCAAGATGGAACCCAATCTTTATAACCTAATCTTGGAAGTGACATACCATCATTTCTGCTGTGTTCTATTGGTTACACCAAATAAACTTCATACAGTGTTGGGAGGGTACCACATAAGGGTGTGAATAGCAGGAGGCAGAGATTATTGGTGGCTATTTTGGAAGCTGGATATGATAAGTCCCTTCTCATTTTGAGCAGGTGGTAAAGTTGTTTCTCTGAATTCACACCATCAAGATGGGAAAGGACGGTTAAATCAGCTAATGAGGAACCTCTGGCAACCAGCAAATCTAGCGTAGGCTACTATATCATTGAAAATTTGGTTAACATCACTGTAATCTGATAATGCATGTGATGTACAAAATGAGAGAGGTTTAAGTCATTAGCTGTGGTATTACACCCAATGATATAATGGTAAGTTGCTTCACCAGCTTCCCTGATTACAAAGGCAGGCATACCTTAGCAGAGGACAGGATGGACATGCAAAGGGACAAAGGTGTTACAGCAGACAGGTAGCTAGATATGAGCAGAGAAAGGAGGGGCATGGGCCAGGTGGCAGGAAACCACACACCTTGAAAACAGCAGGGGTCCATAGGCAGACAAAGAAAAGAAGGAACCTCCAGACTGACAGGAAACCACACATTTTGGGGTGAAAAGTGTCCTGGGGGCAGACCAAAAAAAAAGGTGGGAATCTCAGCACCTGAATGTAACATTTTTCTCATTATGCTCTCATTACAATAAAATTAGCCTTGCAGATAAGAAGTACCCATGACGCACCAATGCCATGACACTTCCGATCAAGGCTAAATAAGGACAAAATTCCCTCCTCCCCTTGGGAAGGTGGAGCTGGGATGAAAATCAGGGAATACGACCCCCAAACCCCTCCTTCCCCAATGAATATTCCGCCCCTTTATTTGTATGCCCCACAAAACCAGCTTGCCGAAAAAAACTCAAGGGCAGCTACTCACGTGTTTGCCTGCTATCCCTTTGAGAGTGTACTTTTGCTTACATAAATCCTCGCTTTACTTTCTTGACCTCCCTGTCTCGTTTCTGAATTCTTTCTGTGACGAGACACGAACCTTTCTTTCACTGGGAACAAAGGTATCATTGGTATGTGTGTATGCATGTGTCTACATGCACATATATATGTGAGTTACTTCCATGCTAAGCTTTTAAAACACATCTCATGGGAAACGTGACTGAGAACTGACATTTGAACTACGTCTTCTCTCCCCCAAACCCACTGATACAAAATACAGCTGCTGTGCTGTTTTACAGTACTTCTATTAACATCCAATTCATTGTAACATAACCTGAAATGTCCACAAAAGTTATAACCAGATACCAAGTTAAACACTTTAGATAGCTCCTAGACCCTTGTTCCTGCTTTCTCCTCTGCTTGAAATGCCATGCCCAGTCCCAAATCAAGGATCTTTTTTCTCTCTGTTGAAATCTTTTTCATGTCACTTTTTCTATGATTTTCTCAAAATCAAAACTAATTATCAGTGCTTCTCAGCACTTACTTACACATCTTTTATACTACTTGTGCAGTTAAATATAAATCAGACCCCAATAAATGGAGCAATTATTTGGGGAAAGAAGGCAGTGAACTTTGTTCTCATACATGACCCTGAGCATCCAGCAGACTCCTTGAATGCAGAAGGTTCTTAGAGGACGAAAAAGGCTGACTCTGAAAGCCTCTTGACTAACAAGTCTCCCCACAGGGGAGAGAATGCAGGGTGACATAAATACCCAAGGTATGTGGTTTGTTAGAAAAAAAATTATATATATTATATAGATATAGATAGATAGAGATTATCTTGCACATACAGTAACCAAATACACAATGAATTCACAATAATCATGCCAAGTGACACAAATCATACTTGTTTCACATTTGTCAATATCAGAAAATTATTTTCCAACAAAAAACCCATTAGGTACAGTGCTCTTCATACCTAAAATAAAGAGGGAAACTCAGGAATTGCTCTTGATGTTTAACATACCCAAAGACTGCCAACTCACTAAAAAACTTTAAAATTATATAAGAATTTAAAGTGGTTGTCCTATAATGAATGGTAATAAAACAGAGCTGTGTTTCAAATCTTCTGTCAGGATAGTACTGTCTGGAATAAAATGTTTTTCCAAATTCAAAATACAATAAAAGCCAACAGATTTACTCCATATTACTTAGAAGAAAAGATACTATTTTTCTCCTGCATATAATTTCTCCTGTGGCTGGCTACCACTATCAGCAACAGACATTCTGAACCTCTGTAAGTAGTAAAACAATCACCCAATAAGAAGGTAGAATTTTTGGTACTTTAGATAACAAACCTGGGCAATGTTTACCTATTTGTGTTATCTAGAGGACTGTTATTTACAGTTCCTGCTGTTTTGCAAAAGAAGAAGGAAAAATTAGCTCTCCCCTTCCTAGGGCTTTGGAAACAATGGAGTTGTGTTTTCATAACAACCAGGGACTTGGCAGCAGTAACAGGGACTCTCTTAAGTTGCCATATGTCCCCCCCCCAAAGCGGCCATAGGTTTCCAAATGCGTGTGTTATGGGTTTTAGTCTAAATCAGAAGAGTCTCAGCATGAGTGGTATTTGCACTCTACAGCAAAGAACCAAAAAAGCTGAGAAACAAAACAGGGAACTGGAGACCAAACTAATAAACTGTGTCCAAGATTGAGCCAGTGAATTCCAAGCACTCAACCATATGTTTAGCAAAAGAGGTAGAGTTCTTACATCTATTTGAAGAATACACAGATGAAAAGTGTAGACATAAAACAAATACTTTGGAAACTGTTCCCTAAAAAATGCATACAGGAGCTATGAAACTGAGCAGGATGCTGAAGGGCTCCTGGGCATGGAAACCTTTCTGTGTCCCCTGTTCCCTGTTTGTACAGAACAGACTCCAGCCTCCATGACTTTCCCTGAGTTCCAAAGGGCAGACTCAAATAGTTGCTAATCAGGGAAAGGAGGGGATGCAAAGACAAGCAAGGAGCAGTCAAGAAACAACAGTGCTTCCTTGGGGCAGGGTCCTGGTGCCACCTCAAGGGATACACATAGCAATATCTCTGAGCTCTTCTGCAGAACTAAAAACCCCAACAAACAGAGTTAGCATTCTTCATTCCAGAGAAGACCACCTGAGGCCAGATTAAAGGAACCAAAGAAGCTCATCAAGAGATTAGCTGAGACCAGATCAAAGGAGTGCAGGCCCTGCACAAACCTTAATTTTTACCAGCAACCCCACCCTTGAGCCACTGCTATAAAACTCCTCACCAAATCCTCTCCAGTTGAGACACAGTTTTTGAGGCATTAGCCCACTGTGTCCCCCTTTGCCTGGCAAAGCAATAAAGCTATTCTTTTCTACTTCACCCAAAACTCTGTCTCTGAGATTTGATTTGGCGCCAGTGCACAGAGGCCAAGCTTTCGACATCAGCTATAAATCAGCTTGGTGTAAGATGAACAAAACTATAAAGTCCTAAGAGAGAAGACTGGATTCAGAACAAGAAATGTTAGTCAGGCATGCCTTTGAAAACATTTCTCCCATAAAATTCATAATTCCTTGAACCTTGAAAAGAGCCAAGCCTGGACTCCAGAGCGATAGAAATTCCTGAAGAATTTAAATCCAGAAATTGTTAGTTGATGGCAATCAAAACCACCTATGAGAATATATTAAAAGATGTAACTAGAGAGTGTTGCTGAATTGTATTGAAAGGGACCAGAATATGCCACCCCAAAATATGCCACTTTGGCATAAGAATTATTTGAGCTGAAGGCAATTGAGGGACAGCACATTCAGGAAAAGCTCTAAAACCAGCACATAAATTTCCCTTTGTAAAGGCAATTTATATTTATAAAGGATTTTTTTTAAGTTGTCCTCTCCTGATTTGCCTGGAGACAATTCTTGTCACATGAGATGACTTGAATCTGCACAACAAATCTTTCTAAACAACCCTTATTTACCATACATGTCTTAGTCACCTGCCCACAACTTATCCCCACCCACACCGCAGAGGCCCGAACTCCCTTCTTCACACTGTGTTAAAATGGCATGTAAGGCCCCAGGTCCACCTACCTCTGGATTTTCACTTCTTTTCTGTGAAGCTCTCTCTATATATATGCCCTTTCTTCTCCTGTTAATCTGTATTTTGTCAGTTTAATCTATAGGGCCCTATTCATTGAACCTAAGATGATAGAGGGAAGTTATTCCTCCACTACAGTATCATGTGAAAAATAATAGAAGGATACAATAAAGTAAGTTGAAATTAAAGGTTTCCAGTGTTATCTCCCTGAAATTAAAGGTACCACTGCCATAGCCTACCACCTTACAAGACACAATAAACCTCCAAGAAGCCAACATCTTGATTCAAAGAATGTGCAGAAATAATCAAAATCTTTCATTGGAAAGTTAATATGACCATGTGGATCCATTGAAAACTCCCAATTACAAAATTCTAGCTTCCTCAACACTGCCTGGTCCCTAACATGTTCCTCTGGCTTACGACTCAGCTTCCCATTTCCTCGTCTTTAATCCATCAATGCCACTTCTTCCTCTACTTTTATTCCTATCCATTTCATCGCTTCATCTCAGGTCCACACACCTTTTGCAGGATTCTCTACCATTCCCTTTTCCTGAGCCTCCTTGGATCAAATTCCAATCTATCCTTATATTTTTCTATAATGCCCCTTAACTAAAAACCACAGCCCCCAACCGAATATCTCCCTGATAAGCCACCTCATATCTCACAGCAAAGAAATAACAACAAAAAAACTTGTTCCATGTTGGGGTTTTTTTCCATTCTTGCTTGATAATCCTTTCTCTTTTGAAACACATCTTGTTTCATATTATTTTCTTCTTATCTTTACCTTTAGTTTGTGGACTTCCAGGCCTCTGTTGCTGATGAATTTATCACTAAAATCAGCTAAGAGGATTATCCAGATAGATATTTTATACTTTAACCTCACTGTCCCTGAACCCCATAATTCCAACAGCCCTCATAGTCACTCCATCTTGAACTCCATTCTTTTCACATCTTGACTCTCATCCCCACCCTCAGCATACAACCTGAACTACTCCTTAACTGAAATAAAACAGGGTCAATTTTTCTTTCCTTTCCTCTCAGAAGACAAAGTATTCCATAATCTCCTTTTACAAGCTTTCTCATTCAAATTACTCTCAATTTCACATCTTAGATATCCTTATTATATATATCTGTGCCCTTACATGCATCTTTAACCTCCCCTTTACTTGATCCTTAAAGTCTTTCTACCTCCATGTCCATATAGCCTTAAAATTTCTCTAAAAACATTACCCAAGGTTTGGTATCCCACTAAGCTTCTGATGTTTCTCTCTTTTATTTCACTGTTCAATTCTTTTTTTAAAAATCTAATTCTTCCACTTTATTAATGCCTTCTTTTTCTTTAATCTCTCACAATCTAAGCATTACTCCTATCGCTTTGCTAAAACTACTCACTCGGTTGTCCAAACTGTCTGCATAAAGATAAAATCCGATGATCCTTTCTGAGTCTTCCTCTTCCTTAACTCTAGAATTTGATCAACTTGGCCACCTTCTTCTTGAATCTTTCTCTGTGAAATTGTTCATCTGCAGTTATATTCCTATTTTAGTGACAATTTCTTCTTCTCCTTTACTGCTTTCCTTTCCATTCTAAAGTTCTCATTCTCTGGGTATTCCAAGTTTTCAAAAATCTTATGCATGTTGATGACACTGAGACCTACAATGCTAGCTACTACTTGTTCCTGAACCCTAAAACCAGATTTGAATACTATTGTCATATAACACCTCTTAAATATTCCACCAGTAACTAAAGTACATAATGAGAATACAGTATATGAAGGGAATATTTCTGTTCCTAGCAATAAAGGATTAGCCGATCTCAGACTCAATCTCCCAGTGAGAACAAGTACAAAAGTTATTACAGTACAAAAATAGTTGTTTGATGGCATTTAAGAGTCAGAATTCAAAGGACCAGGATCCCAGAGAGAAGGGAAATACACTGAGATCATCAATGTATTAATATCATACATGCCATCCTCCCTTGAAGCAATTTGAAAGCACATGAAGAACGATTCTGGGGCACCAAGAAGAAAGCAACTGCTAAGAGGATGAAACCCAGAATTTAAGGCCCACCGTGAAATTTTAGTAAATGATTCAGAATGGCTATACTTAAGAATAAGAGCAAAATGGAAACAGAACATTTTCAGTTAGAACAATGTGATTCCCCTAACCCCAACTTTTATTGGAAGAAAATTAAATTTTCTCCAGAGGACAATAGTATTATCCTGGGCCTCTATAAGTTTTTATACACAATGCCTCACATTCAAACAAAAATTAAAAGTCATGGCAGGAAGCAGAACAAAATGACTAAAAATCAAGAAAAATAGAGAAAATTACAGCCACAGATGATCCAGAAATTGGAGTTATCAGACATGGACTTTTAAAACTTTACAAATATGATTAACTCATTCAAGAAAACAGATGAAAAAGTAGAAATTTCTCCCCCGAGAACTGGAGTCTATTTGAAAAATCAGATGGAAATTCTAAATAGAAAGTACAATAATATGAAATTAAACACTAACTGAATATAATCAACAGCACATTAGCACAACAGAAGAATAGCACAGTGAACAGTAACTTCATTGGTGGAAAATATACATATTAAAATAAAGGGAGAGGAGGACCTACAAGATGGTGGAAGGGTAAGATGTGGAGACCACCTTCCTCCCAATAAATACATCAGAAATACATCTACATGTGGAACAACTACAGAACACCCACTGAACGCTGGCAGAAGAACTCAGACCTCCCAGAAGGCAAGTAACTCCCCACGTACCTGGGGAGGGAAAAAGAAAATACAGACAAAAGAATAGGGACGGGACCTGCACCAGTGGGACGGACCTGTGAAGGAGGCAAGGTTTCCACACAATAGGAAGCCCCTTCGAGGGCGGAGATGGAGGGTGGCGACGGGGGCAAGGTTCAGAGCCACGGAGGAAAGGGCAGCAACAGGGGCACAGAGGGCAAACCAGAGAGATTCCCGCACAGAGGATTGGTGCCGACCAGCACTCACCAGCCCAAGAGGCTTGTCTGCTCACCCGCCGGGGCGCGCGGGGCTGGGAGCTGAGGCTTGGGCTTCGGAGGGTGGATCCTAGGGAGAGGACTGGGGTTGGCTGCGTGAACACAGCCTGAAGGGGATAGTGCGCCACAGCTAGCTGGGAGGGAGTACAGGAAAGAGTCTGGACCTGCCTGAGAGGCAAGAGACCATTGTTTCCGGATGCGCAAGGAGAGGGGATTCAGAGCACCACCTAAACGAGCTCCAGAGATGGACGGGAGCCGCGGCTATCAGCGCGGACCTCAGAGACTGACATGAGATGCTAAGGCTGCTGCTACAGCCACCAAGAAACCTGTGTGCAAGCACAGCTCACTATCCACACCCGCCCTCCCAGGAGCCTCTGCGGCCCGCCACTGTCAGGGTCCCGTGATCCAGGGACAACTTCCCCTGGAGAACACACAGCACGCCTCAGGCTGGTGCAACGTCATACCTACCTCTGCCGCCGCAGGAGCGCCCCGCATTCCGTACCCCTCCCTCCCCATGGCCTGAGTGAGCCAGAGCCCCCAAATCAGCTGCTCCTTTAACCCCGTCCTGTCTCAGTGAAGAACAGACGCCCTCAGGCGACCTACACGCAGAGGCGGGCCCAAATCCAAAGCTGAACCCCAGGAGCTGTGCGAACAAAGAAGAGAAAGGGAAATCTCTCCCAGCAGCCTCAGGAGCAGCAGATTAAATCTCCACAATCAACTTGATGCACCCTGCATCTGTGCAATACCTGAATAGACAACGAATCATCCCAAACTGAGGAGGTGGACTTTGGGAGCAACGATATATATATATATATATATATATTTTTTCCCCTTTTTCTCTTTTTGTGAGTGTGCATGTGTATGCTTTTGCATGTGATTTTGTCTGTATACCTTTGCTTTTACCATTTGTCCTAGGGTTATGTCTGTCCATTTTTTTAAATTACTTTAAAAAAAATTTTAATAATTATTTTTTATTTTAATAACTTTATTTTATGTTATTTTATTTTATTTTCCTTCTTCTTTCTTCTTTATCTCCCGTTTATTCTCAGCCATGTGGATGACACGCTCTTGGCGCTCCAGCCAGGTGTCAGGGCTGTGCCTCTGAGGTGGGAGAGCCAAGTTCAGGACACTGATCCACAAGAGACTTCCCAGCTCCACGTAATATCAAAAATGGCGAAATTCTTCCAGAGATCTCCATCTCAACGCCAAGACCCAGCTCCACTCAATGACCAGCAAGCTACAGTGCTGGACACCCTATGCCAAACAACTAGCAAGACAGGAACACAACCCCATCCATTAGCAGAGAGGCTGCCTAAAATCATAATAAGGCCAGAGACACCCCAAAGCACACCACCAGACGTGGACCTGCCCGCCAGAAAGACAAGATCCAGCCTCATCCAGCAGAACACGGGCACTAGTCCCCTCCACCAGGAAGCCTACACAACCCACTGAGCCAACTTTATCCACTGGGGGCAGACACCAAAAACCACGGGTACTACGAACCTGCAGCCTGCAAAAAGGAGACCCCAAACACAGTAAGTTAAGCAAAATGAGAAGACAGAGAAACACAGAGCAGATGAAGGAGCAAGATAAGAACCCACCAGACCTAACAAATGAAGAGTATACAGGCAGTCTTCCTGAAAAAGAATTCAGAATAATGACAGTAAAAATGATCCAAAATCTTGGAAATAGAATGGAGAAAATACAAGAATCGTTTAACAAGGACCTAGAAGAACTAAAGAGCAAACAAAAAGTGTTGAACAACACAATAAAATTAAAAATTCTCTAGAAGGGATCAATAGAAGAATAACTGAGGCAGAAGAACGGATGAGTGACCTGGAAGATAAAACAGTGGAAATAACTACTGCAGAGCAGAATAAAGAAAAAAGAATGAAAAGAACTGAGGACAGTCTCAGAGACCTCTGGAACGACATTAAATGCACCGACATTCGAATTATAGGGGTCCCAGAAGAAGAAGAGAAATAGAAAAGTACTGAGAAATATTTGAAGAGATTATAGTTGAAAACTTCCCTAATACGGGAAAGGAAATAGTTAATCAAGTCCAGGAAGCACAGAGAGTCCCATACAGGATAAATACAAGGAGAAACAGGCCAAGACACATATTACTCAAAGCATCAAAAATTAAATACAAAGAAAAATATTAAAAGCAGCAAGGGAGGGGCTTCCCTAGTGGCGCAGTGGTTAAGAATCGGCCTGCCAATGCAAAGGACACAGTTTTGAGCCCTGGTCCAAGCAGATCCCACATGCCGCAGAGCAACTAAGCTCCTGCACCACAACTACTGAGCCTGCGCTCTACAGCCCCAGCTCTGCAACAAGAGAAGCCCCCGCAGTGAGAAGCCCCCGCTCGCCTCAACTAAAGAAAGCCCGTGCGCAGCAACGAAGACCCAACGCAGCCAAAAATAAATAAGTAAAAAACAAATTTCTTTTTTAATTAAAAAAAAAAGCAGCAAGGGAAAAACAACAAATAACATACAAGGGAATCCCCATAAGGTTAACAGCTGATCTTTCAGCAGAAACTCTGCAAGCCAGAAGGGAGTGGCAGGACATATTTAAAGTGATGAAGGAGAAAAACCTACAACCAAGATTACTCTACCCAGCAAGGATCTCATTCAGATTTGACAGAGAAATTAAAACCTTTACAGACAAGCAAAAGCTAAGAGAATTCAACACCACCAAACCAGCTTTACAACAAATGCTAAAGGAATTTCTCTAGGCAGGAAACACAAGGGAAGGAAAAGACCTACAATAACAAACGCAAAACAATTAAGAAAATGGTAACAGGAACATACATATCGATAATTACCTTAAATATAAATGGATTAAATGCTCCAACCAAAAGACATAAATTGGCTGAATGGATACAAAAACAAGACCCGTTTATATGCTGACGACGAGAGACCCACTTCATACCTAGGGACACATACAGACTGAAAGTGAGGGGTTGGAAAAAGATATTCCATGCAAGTGGAAATCAAAAGAAAGCTGGAGTAGCAATTCTCATATCAGGCAAAATAGACTTTAAAACAAAGACTATTACAAGAGACAAAGAAGGACACTACATAATGATCAAGAGATCAATCCAAGAAGAAGATATAGCGATTGTAAATATTTCTGCACCCACCATAGGAGCACCTCAATACATAAGGCAAATATTAACAGCCATAAAAGGGGAAATCGACAGAAACACAATCATAGTAGGGGATTTTAACACCCCACTTTCACCAATGGACAGATGATCCAAAATGAAAATAAATAAGGAAACACAAGCTTTAAATGATACACTAAACAAGATGGACTTAATTGGTATTTATAGGACATTCCATCCAAACAACAGAATATACATTTTTCTCAAGTGCTCATGGAACATTCTCCAGGGGTCACAAATCAAGCCTTGGTAAATTTAAGAAAATTGAAATCATATCATGTATCTTTTCCGACCACAATGCTACGAGACTAGATATCAATTACAGGAAAAAATCTGTAAAAAATATAGACACATGGAGGCTAAACAACACACTACTTAATAACCAAGAGATCACTGAAGATATCAAAGAGGATATCAAAAAATACCTAGAAACAAATGACAATGAAAACACGACGACTCAAAACCTATGCGATGCAGCAAAAGCAGTTCTAAGAGGGAAGTTTATAGCAATACAATCGTACCTTAAGACACAAGAAACACCTCAAATAAACAACCTAACCTCACACCTAAAGCAATTAGAGAAAGAAGAACAAAAAAAACCCCAAGTTAGCTGAAGGAAAGAAATCAAAAAGATCAGATCAGAAATAAATGAAAAAGAAATGAAGGAAACAACAGCAAAGATCAATAGAACTAAAAGCTGGTTCTTTGAGAGGATAAACAAAATCCATAAACCACTAGCCAGACTCATCAAGAAAAAAAGGGAGAAGACTCAAATCAATAGAACTAGAAATGAAAAAGGAGAAGTAACAACTGACACTGCAGAAATACAAAGTATCATGAGAGAATACTACAAGCAGCTATATGCCCATAAAATGGACAAGCTGGAAGAAATGGACAAATTCTTCGAAATGCACAACCTTCCGGGACTGAACCAGGAAGAAATAGAAAATATAAACAGACCAATCACAAGCACTGAAATTGAGACTGTGATTAAAAATCTTCCAACAAACAAAAGCCCAGGACCACATGGCTTCACAGGCGAATTCTATCAAACATTTAGAGAAGAGCTAACACCTATCCTTCTCAAACTCTTCCAAAATGTAGCAGAGGGAGAAACACTCCCAAACTCATTCTATGAGGCCACCATCACGCTGATACCAAAACCAGAGAAAGATGGCACAAAGAAACAAAACTACAGGCCAATATCACTGATGAACCTAGATGCAAAAATCCTCAACAAAATGCTAGTAAACAGAAACCAACAGCACATTAAAAGGATCAAGCACCATGATCAAGTGGGGTTTATCCCAGGAATGCAAGGATTCTTCAATATATGCATATCAATCAATGTGATACACCATATTAAAAACTGAAGGAGAAAAACGATATGATCATCTCAGTGGATGCAGAGAAAGCTTTCAACAAAAGTCAACACCCACCTATGAAAAGAACCCTCCAGAAAGTAGGCACAGAGGGAACGTTCCTCAAAATATAAAGGCCATATATGACAAACCCACAGCCAACATCGTTCTCAATGGTGAAAAACTGAAACCATTTCCATTAAGATCAGGAGCAAGACAAGGTTGCCCACTCTCACCACAGTTTCAACATAGTTTTGGAAGTTTTAGCCACAGCAATCAGAGAAGAAAAAGAAATAAAAGGAATCCAAATCGGAAAAGAAGAAGTTAAGCTGTCACTGTTTGCAGATGACATGATACTATACATAGAGAATCCTAAAGATGCTACCAGAAAACTACTGGAGCTAATCAATGAATCTGGTGAAGTAGCAGGATACAAAGTTAATGCACAGAAATCTCTTGCATACTTATACACTAATGATGAAAAATCTGAAAGTAAAATTAAGAAAACACTCCCCTTTACCACTGCAACAAAAAGAATAAAATATCTAGGAATAAACCTACCTAAGGAGACAAAAGATCTGTATGCAGAAAGCTATAAGACACTGATGAAACAAATTAAAGAGGATACAAACAGATGGAGATATATACCATGTTCTTGGATTGGAAGAATCAACATTGTGAAAATGACTATACTACCCAAAGCAATCTACAGATTCAATGCAATCCCTATCAAACTACCACTGGCATTTTTCACAGAACAAGAACAAAAAATTTCACAATTCGTATGGAAACACAAAAGACCCCGAATAGCCAAAGCAATCTTGGGAAAGAAAAACGGAGCTGGAGGAATCAGGCTCCCTGGCTTCAGACTATACTACAAAGCTACAGTAATCAAGACAGTATGGTCCTGGTACAAAAGCAGAAAGATAGATCAATGGAACAGGATAGAAAGCACAGAGATAAACCCACACACATACGGTCACCTTATCTTTGATAATGGAGGCAAGAATATACAATAGAGACAACAGCTACATGTAGAAGAATGAAATTAGAACACTCTCTAACACCATACACAAAAATAGACTCAAAATGGATTAAAAACCTAAATGTAAGGCCAGACACAGTAAAACTCTTAGAGGAAAACATAGGCAGAACACTCTATGACATAAATCACAGCAAGATCCTTTTGACCCACCGCCTAGAGGAATGGAAATAAAAACAAAAAAAAAAAAACAAATGGGACCTAATGGACCTTAAAAGCTTTTGCACAGCAAAGGAAACCATAAACAAGACATAAAGACAACCCTCAGAATGGGAGGAAATATTTGCAAATGAAGCAACTGACAAAGGATTAATCTCCAAAATTTAGAAGCAGCTCATGCAGCTCAATATCAAAAAATCAAACAACCCAATCTAAAAATGGGCCGAAGTCCTAAATAGACATTTCTCCAAAGAGGATATACAGATTGCCAACAAACACATGAAAGAATGCTCAACATCATTAATCATTAGAGAAATGCAAATCAAAACTACAATGAGATATCATCTCACACTGGTCAGACTGGTCATCATCAAAAAATCTAGAAACAATAAATGCTGGAGAGGGTGTGGAGAAAAGGGAACACTCTTGCACTGTTGGTGGGAATGTAAATGGATACAGCCACTATGCAGAACAGTATGGAGGTTCCTTAAAAAACTAAAAATAGAACTACCATATGATCCAGCAATATCACCACTGGGCATATACCCCGAGAAAACCATAATTCAAAAAGAGTCATGTACCAAAATGTTCATTGCAGCTCTATGTACAACAGCCAGGACATGGAAGCAACCTAAGTGTCCATCAACAGATGAATGGATAAAGAAGATGTGGCACATATATACAATGGAATGTTACTCAGCCATAAAAAGAAACGAAATTGAGTTATTTGTAGTGAGGTGGATGGACCTAGAATCTGTCATACGGAGTGAAGTAAGTCAGAAAGAGAAAAAGAAATACCGTATGCTAACACATATATATATAATTTTTTAAAAATGGTCACGATGAACCTAGGGGCAAGACGAGAATAAAGACGCAGACCTACCAGAGAATGGACTTGAGGATAAAGGGAGGGGGGAAGGGTAAGCTGGGACAAAGTGAGAGAGTGGCATGGACATATATACGCTACCAAACGTAAAACAGCTACTGGGAAGCAGCCGCATAGCACAGGGAGATCAGCTCGGTGCTTTGTGACCACCTAGAGGGGTGGGATAGGGACAGTGGGAGGGAGGGAGATGCAAGAGGGAAGAGATATGGGGACATATGTATATGTATAGCTGATTCACTTTGTTATAAAGCAGAAACTAACCCACCATTGTAAAGCAGTTATACTCCAATAAAGATGTTAAAAAAAGAAAAACGAAAAAAAATAACATACAGGGAGAAAATACAAGAAATGAGAAAAGAGTGTAAGAGGTATGAGACATGGGAAAAGGTCTATCATATGTATAATTTATATTTTTGGCAAGACTAGAAGGAAGATGGAGTAGCAGTAATATTATAATATTTGAAGAGATGCAATTCTTTAAGTTTCACAAACTCCATTAACAAGAGCTCCATGAATCCGAAATGTGTAATTACATATAGGCATCAAATCGTTTAAATTATGACAACGAAAGAAAAATAAAACATTTAAAAGCAGGGAACATGGCATATACCTCCAAAGGAACAGCAATGGGACTACCTGACTAAGAGTCACGTTCTCACCAGATACAATGGAATACAGAAAATAGTGGAATAATATGTTTTAAATGCTGAAATAAAAGAACTACCAACTTAGAACTGAGGGGAAATATCCTTCAAAAATAAAGAGGAAATACATCATTTTCAAGCAAAGAGAACCTGTTTAGATTCACTGAAGAAATACTATAGGAAGAAGGAAGAAGAAAGAAGAAAAGTTATCTGAGTTGCAATCATGGTAATGTAAGTAGGCATAAAGAGCCACTAAATAGGATAAATATGTATATAAACTGACTGTTCAAAACAACAAAACTATTAGTCTGTGGGTTTAAAATATATAGAGAATTAAAATACATAACAACAATAGGCCAAAAGCAGAGTAGGGGTAAATGGAGTTACAACGTTGTAAGATCCTTGCATTGCTCAGAGAGTGGTAAAATATCTAACTTAGATTAGAATCAAGTAAGGCAAGGACGTATTTGTAATGTGTAGGTTAAAAATTAAAAGAATAATAAAATAATGAAAAATTAACAGTGAAAATGGAATATTAAAAAAGAATACTTGATTAATCCCCCCCAAAAAAGGAAAAAATGTCAAGATGAAGGAGAAATGAGGGGAGAAAGAAAATAAGAAATAGTATATTTATATATAAATATATCACTATTAAATTAAATAACATTAGACCAAATATTTGAGGTTGAAGACTAAGACCTTCAGACTAAATTTAAAAAACACACATATACACATACAAACTCTTTGCTGTTTAAAAGAGGCATGCCTATTTGCAGCAATATGGATGGACCTAGAGAGTGTCATACTGAGTGAAGTAAGTCAGACAGAGAAAGACAAATAAATCGCTTATACATGGAATCTAAAAAAAATGGTACAAATGAACCTATTTACAAAACAGAAATTGAGTCACAGATGTAGAAAACAATGGTTACCAAGGGGGAAAGGTGGGGGTGGTGGATAAATTGGGAGATTGGGATTGACATACACACACTACTATATATAAAAGATAACTAATGAGAACCTACTGTATAGCACAGGGAACTCCATTCGGTACTCTGCAATGACCTATATGAGAAGGGAGTTTAGAAGAAAGTAGATATATGTATACATATGGCTGATCCACTTTGCTGTACAGCAGATACTAATGCAACATTGTAAATCAACTCTACTCCAATAAAAAAATAAAAGAGGCATGCCTAAAATATAAGTGTATCAAAAGTTGTAAAGAAAAAGAATGAGGGCCTCCCTGGTGGCGCAGTGGTTGAGAGTCCGCCTGCCGATGCAGGGGACGCGGGTTCGTGCCCCGGTCTGGGAGGATCCCACATGCCGCGGAGCGGCTGGGCCCGTGAGCCATGGCCGCTGAGCTTGCGCGTCCGGC
>NW_006784589.1:2274623-2277290 GCF_000442215.2 Lipotes vexillifer | reverse complement strand
AAAAAAAAAAAAAAAAAAAAAAAAAAAAAAAAAAAAAAAAGAAAAAGAATGACAAAAATTTTACTGAAGTATTCCTAGAGAAAAAGAGGAATAATTCAAATTCAGAAAAGTCAATTCAATAGGATATAAAAATCGAAATTTGAATGTCTAATAACATAGCCCCCAAATATATAAAGCAAACACTGACAGACCAATAAGGAATAATAAATAATCCAAGAACAACTGTTGGAGATTTCAGCATACCTCTTTCAGTGGATAGAGCCAGCAAACTAAAATCAGTAAGGTTACAGGAGTTTTAAATAATATAATTTAAAAGTTTAACTTAATTGACATATACAGATATAGAGAATCTACAAAAAAATCCACAACTGACATCACACTTAATGGTGAATGGTTGACGGCTTTCCCCTTAAGATCACAAACAAGACAAGGACATGCCTTTTCAACATTTCTATTCAAAATTGTACTGGAGATTCAAGCCAGCAATTACCCAGGAAGATAAATAAATAAATAAAAAGCATCCAGATTGGGTAGGAAGAAGTTAAACAATCTCTATTTATAGATGATGTGATCTTGTGTATAGAGAACCCCAAGAAATCCACATAAAACCTATTAGAACTAATAAACAAGTTCAGCAAGGTTACAGAATACAATATCCAATATAAAAATCACTTGTGTTTGTATACATTAGCAATGAACAATCCAGAAAAGAAATAAAGAAAACAATTCCATTTACAGTATCATTAAAAAGAATAAAATATTTAAGAAGAAATTTAACAAAAAAAGAACAAGTCTTATACACTGAAAACTATATAACATCATTTCAAGAAATTTAAAAGACCTACAAAAATTAGAAAATACCCCATGTTCATGGATTATTAGATTTAATATTATTAAGATGACAATACTTCCAAAATTGACCTGCTTATTCAATACACCATCAAAATCCCAACTGCCTTTTTTTTTGCAGTAACAGACAAATTGATCCTAAGAGGTATGTGAAAATGCAAGGGCCCCAAAAAGCCAAAACAATCTTGAAAAGAAGAACAAAGTTGGAGGACTCAGCCTTTGTGATTTTTAAACTTATTACAAAGCTACAGTATCAAGACAGCATGGTACTGGGACTTCCCTGGTGGTCCAGTGTCTAAGACTCCACACTCCCAATGCAGGGGGCCCAGGTTTGATCCCTGGTCAGGGAACTAGATCCCACATGCCGCAACTAAGAGTTCGCATGCCACAACTTAAGACCCTGCATGCCGCAACTAAAAGATCCCGCATGCAGCAACGAAGATCCCACGCAGCACAACTAAGACCAGGCACAGCCAAATAAATAAATATTTTTTAAAAAAAACAAAGAGAGCACGGTACTGTCAAAAGGATAGACTTATAGATCAATGGAATCAAATTAAGAGTCCAGAAATATTATGGCCAATTAACCTTTGACCCTGGTGTCAAGACAATTCAATGGGGACAAAATTTTTTTTTCTATAAATGCTGCTGGTACAAATGGATATCTACAAGCAAAAGAATGAAGTTCTAGCCCTACCTTACACCATATAGAAAAATAAACTCAAAATATATAAAGGCTTAATTTTAAGAACTCAAACTAGAAAACTCTTAGAAGAAAATATAGGTGTAGTCTATTTGGATTAGGCAATGGTTTCTTATATGACACCACAAGCACAACCAACAACAATAATAAAAAACAGATAAATTGGGGGCTTCCCTGGTGGCGCAGTGGTTTGGAGTCCGCCTGCCAATGCAGGGGACGCGGGTTCGTGCCCCGGTCCAGAGGATCCCACATGCCACGCAGCGGCTGGGCCCGTGAGCCATGGCCGCTGAGCCTGCGCGTCCGGAGCCTGTGCTCCACAAAGGGAGAGGCCACAACAGTGAGAGGCCCGCGTACCGCAAAAAAAAAAAAAAAAAAAAGATAAATTGGACTTCATTAAAATCATTTTTGTGCTTTAAATAATTCTATTAAGAAAGTGAAAAGGCAGCTAAGAGAATAGGAGAAAACTTTTTTCAATCACATATCTGGTAACTGCTTGTATCCAGAATATACAAAGAACTCTTAACAACTAAAAAAATAAAAGGACAAATGATCCAATTTAAAAATTGGCAAAAGATTTGAATCTTGGATATCCTGGAAATATCTTTGGATATTTCTCCAAAGGAGATATACAGATGACCAATAAGTACATGAAAAGATGCTCAACATCATTAATCATTACAGAAATGCAAATCAAAACAACAATAAAATACCACTTTGTACACACTAGGATGCTCTACTCAAAATAACGAGAAACTCAAACCCTCATACATTGCTGCTGAGAATGTAAAATGGTGCAGCTGCTTTGAAACTGACAACATATGTCCATACAAAAAACATGGACATGAATATTCATGGAAACATTATTCATAATAGCCAAAAAGTGTCCATCAATTTATAAATGGATAAACAAAATGTGGTATATCCATACAATAATAGTATCCAGCCGTAAAAAGGAATGACATACTGATACATGGTAAAACATAGATGACCTCTGAAAACATTATTCTAAGTGAAAGAAGTCAGACAAAATGTATATGTTGTATAATCCCATATTTATGAAATGTACAGAATAGGTAAATCCACAGAGACAGAAAGTAGACTAGAGTTTTCCAGAG
>NW_006784589.1:2246779-2274613 GCF_000442215.2 Lipotes vexillifer | reverse complement strand
GGAAAGAGGAATGAGGACTGACTGCTAATGAGATCAGGGTTTCTTTTTGTCACGCTGAAAATATTTTAGAATTAGACAGTGGTGATGGTTGTACAATTTTAGGAGTATACAAGAAACTACTGAATTCTATCATTTAAAAAGGGAGATTTATGGTATGCGAATTATATCTCAATTTTTAAAAAAAGCATAGCCATATTCCTGTAAAGAAACTGAACTTGTAATTTAAAACTTCCAGGGACTTACCTGGAAGTCCAGCGGTTGAGACTCCGCACTTCCAATGCAGGGGCCATGGGTTCCATCCCCAGTCAGGGAACTAAGATCCTGCATGCTGCGTGGCACAGCCAGAAAATTAAAAAATTAAAATTAAAATTAAAAAAGTCATAAAACTTCCAATAACCCAGATGGCTTGTCCAGTAAATTATCTTTAATATTTAAGGGGAAAATAATATTAATTTCAAGAGAAGAGAAAAATCCTCTTCCAGAAACTAGAAAAAAGGAGACACCTCCAAGTGGTTTTGAGAAGTCAGGACAATCTTTATACCAAAACCTGTAGGTATATTATTTAAAAGTTTAGTTATAGGTAAAACTCTTGATATAAAAATTTTAAAAAAAACTTTAAAACATTTTCAAGTAATATCCATCAACATATAAAGAAGATAAAATGTCACAAATAAGTTAGTTTCTTTCAGGAATTCACAGGTGTTTTAACATTCAAAAATAAATCATAGCAATTCAACACATTAATAGGAAATAAAGGGAAGACAACTATTGACATATAACTATCTCAATGGATGCAAAAAAATTATTTGATAAAATTTAATATCCAAAGAAGCAGATAGGAACTTTAAAACTCTGTTATAGGGTTATCACACAAAGACAAACCAAAACAAAAAAACACCACTGTTCAGCAAACATCATAATTAATGGTGAATTATTGAATGCTTTCCTTTAAGATTGGGAACAAGGCAAGGGTGCTTATTCTCACCACCTCTGTTTAGCCTGGTATTAGATGTCTTAGGTGGTGAATAGTTCGTAAAAGAAACAAGAGGCATAAAGATTGGGGAAAAAAGTAAAACTATCTTTTTCACAGATGTAATATGAATTTTTAGGGAAAGAATGGTTTGAATCAATTGTGCACTCGTATGGTAAACAACTCTGGTCCCCTACATCACAGTATAGATAAAATTTAATTCCATGTGGCTCTCACATTGAAATGTGAAAAGTTAAAATAATAGAAGAAAACAAATGAGTATCTTCAATGCCTTTGATGTAGGAAAGTATTTTTTTAGCAAGATACCAAAAAGCACCAGCCATAAAAGATTAATAAATTAGATTTTATTAAAATTAAGAACTTCTTTTCAACAAAAGACACCACTAAGAGACGGGAAATCAAGCCACAGGAGATTTATCTAAACAAAGAACTCTTATTGAGAATATATAAAGAACTTCACCAATTGATAAGAAAATGCAGATTGCCCAATTAAAAATAAACCAGCAAAAGTCTACAAAGACATTTCACAAAAAATAATATTCAAATGGCCAATGCCAACCTCATGGTACACGACAGAAATACAAACTAAAACCACAATTCGGTACTGCTAATGATCACTAGAATAGCTAGACTAACAGACTAACAACACCAAGTTTTGACAAGGTTATGGAGAAACTGAAACTCTCATATAGCTCTACTGGAGTATAAATTGGTAAAAACCTCTTTGGAAAGCTGTTTGGCAGTATCTAGTAAAACTTAACACTTGCACACCCAGTAATCGAACTCCATTACCCAGTGGAAATGTGTACATATGTGTATCAAAAGTCATGTACAAAAGCCTTCAGAGCAGCATTATTTGTAATAGATAAAAATTGAAAAAGACCCAATTATTCCATAAAATGTAGACTGGGTAAATAAATTGTGATATAGGAATAAAACAGAATGAACCACTACTGCACTGAGCAACATGGATGAATCTTACAATACTGAGCAAAAGATGCCAACACAAAAGAATATATATCATATTGCTCCAGGCGTGTGATACAGCCAGTTTATATCGGCTTGCGAGAGCTGATTGTGTGCAGTTCTTTTCAACTCCATGTTCAGTGATTACCTTCTTGGTAGCTTAAAATCAGCCATGCTGGGAGTATTTATACCACAGAAGTTGTCAAATGTTACAAAGTAGGTCTTCTCCTTCCACCACCCAACAGCTGGTTGTTAAATATTTTATCACCATACGAATGTATTACACAAAAGCAGCTATAACTGTTCTACAGTGAGATAATTCAGAACAGTTGTTACTCTGGGGGGAGTAGTAACTGAGAGAGCACTATAAAGGTTTCTGGGGTGCTGGTAAAATTTTATTTTATATGTTGATCTAACTGTTGATTATGCAGGTGTATTCAATTCATGAGTCTATCAAGCACTTTAAATTGGTGCGTTTCACCATATGTATATTATTAAAATATTTTTTAAAGTAAACATATTAAAATTTCCTAGGGCAAATGTTCTCATATTTCATATTCTTTTAATGTCTTTATCTTTGAGTACTTCTAAGATCAAAACCTTGAGAACTTTTTACTTCCCATCCTCCCTTTCCTCCTTACCCGCAATCCTAACAATCATCTGCTAAATGCTGTCACTGCCATCTCTGAATTTCCTTTTCATACCTTTCTCATCATTCCCTTTTCCACTCCTAAAACACTGGTACGTGCCTGCATGACTTTGTGCGTAAGTTATGACAATCACTTAAAAAACATCTCCTTGCCTATAGTCTTCCCTCTTGGCCTTTATCCTACTCACTGTTGTCAGATCAATCTCTCTCTCCCCTGCCCAAAATTTATGTCAATATGAAAAGGTGAATAGGCAAATATCAGCTATTTGATATTACCCAAATATCAAAATTGCATGGTATTCAAGGGATCTCTCAATATTCCTTGTTACCCAACCAATATTCCAGCCAAATTAAAGTGATTGCTATTCCCTGAATATATCCTTTGTTTTTTTCATGTCTTGAAAACTGTTTTTCTCCCATGTAGCACACCTTTCTCCCATCTCTGTCTATAAAAACACTGGCTAATCTTCAAAACAAAACTGATTTCTCTATCCCATCCAGAACTTGGTCAGAGCACCTAGTAAGTGCTCAATAAATACTGAGTTGAATATCTCACAAATAATAATCCACGAATCCACAGGACCCTCCCCTCCCCTCCTGGAAAGAAAAATCATCTACGGCATATGTAGATCTGGAAAGCTCCCTTGAGTTTTAAGGCTCAAGTTATATTTGACAGCTTTGGTAAGGTGGGTGATGGAGGATAAGCTTGTGTCATTAGAGAGAGTGAAGTACTCATTATATTTCATAGTATACGGAGCAACTCAGAATCATAGCCAGATGGCGTAATGTTTTTCCATCTGGATGAGGACTAGTATAAGAAGCTAGCAAACTTACGAAGTTATAGAAAAGATCCAGGAGGGACTTAAGTGATATGCATACTATTCATTCCCAAATATGTGAATCCCAAAGAACCATAGCTCTTAAAAACTGAGAAAGCCATTTTCAGAGAATATTTACAAGAGAATACCTGCAAAGTAAGTATCAGGCGCAACAGATTTAACAAAGTTCTGACCCACTCACATAACTCAATGGCACGAGACAACAGTATTTAACTTGGAATAATGTTCAAAGACACTTTAGATTTTGTTTAGCACAAATCAGCGTTCATCTCCAAGGAGGGAAGCACAGATGTCCAGTCATTAGCATAATAGAAGAATTGCTTCAAGATTCATATAACATTGGTGATTCTTTGAGTTCTATTCAGTCTAACGTATTTCAAGTTGGAGTAGGGCCAGAGGATTCTTGTGCTAGCATTACATTTTTATTTACTTATGCTTTACTTTTTAAAATTAAAAAAGTCAAACTTACAAAAGAATCAAAAGATTGATACAATGAATGCCTACATATATTTCACCTAGATTAATGGATTATTAATATTTTACCACCTTCTGTCATTAACATTCAACTTAGTAGGTGGAAAACCACAACAAAACATACATTTTAAAATAATTATAGAGCTTCCCTGGTGGCGCAATGGTTAAGAATCCGCCTGCCAATCAGGGGACATGGGTTCGAGTCCTGGTCCGGGAAGATCCTATATGCCTCAGAGCAACTAAGCCCGTGTGCCACAACTACTGAGCCTGCGCTCTAGAGCCCGCGAGCCTAGAGCCCATGCTCCGCAACAAGAGAAGCCACTGCAATGAGAAGCCCACACACTGCAACGAAGAGTAGCCCCTACTCGCCGCAACTAGAGAAAGCCCGCGTGCAGCAACAAAGACCCAACTCAGCCAAAAATAAATAAATAAATTTCTTTTAAAAATAATTATAATTATGTGGTCAATGACATGACAATGTCAACAACTCTGGAATTTTCTGAAGACCCACAATCATCAGTGATCCATGGCAGGGAATGGCTTTGAGCTTACACATTTCTGAAACTATTCTGTAAACTGTCCGTTTTAAAAATACAACTTAGGACATACGCTGATTTCTTCAGTACAGATCCATACACAATTAATGATGCAGCACAGTGGGAAACAAACAAAATAAACAACAACAACACAAAAACTGCACCACAATTATTTGTTTATACTCCAGACTGTCCCACAAAAGATTTAAGGTTGCTTTCAGAAAGACATGCTGTACAACAGGATACAAATGAACACTTGAGGTTGGTTGGTATGATGGGAAAAAAATCAGACAGAGGTACTATTGGAATTGCAGAGCATAGCATCCTATATAGTTACAACAATTTATCTGTTTGCTTTTAGTGGCCAAACAAAAAGTAAACATGATAATGAAACATGACTCACAGAGTCCATAAGATAGAAAAAGCTCTGTTTTTCCTAGGCAACTTGTTTGTGATATATAAATCCTAGAGCGGTTTCTCCTGACAGAAAGTCCTGGTAGGTCCTGACAGAAGAGGATACTGTGGGAAACAGTGGGTGAAGTTCCGGATCATGCTTTTATGGTAAGATATGACAGTGAGGTTCATTTTGTTTTTGCCAATTCCCTCAGGCTCTGTCGACGGCTTAGTGCTCAAGTATCATTCAGAAAAGCAATTCCTTTACTGAATGGTTATTGGGCACTAAATAAAGCAAACCAAATCTCTAGCTCTGACAGTCTTACAGCCTGACTCTAAGGTAACACTTAGAACATAAGACCAGGGCACATGAATGGACTGGGTTGGGGAAAGAAGGTAGCAGGAGATGGAAAGTTCATGAATGAGCTGCAAAGATTTTCTTGGCAAAAACACTGATTTTGATGTCAAATTATATGTTGAAACATTCTAACTCTCCAAAGAGGTAGAATGCAAGAAATGCTACCTCACCCAGTCAGGTAACATATAATCTCCACTCTCTTCATAATAAAATGTCAAGTAGAATACTTGATAGGAATTCAGGAAAACATAACTTGCAATTACAATTATTGCATCGATATTTGTGTACAGTGGACCAAGCTAAGGTTGGCAATTTTCTAAAGGAAAATCTCTTGTTCTGACCTTCATTATTGAATCTGATGGGACAAAGAGACCTGGTACATAGGTTCTTGACAATGAATGCATAAAGCCACAGAATCAACTAAAGCACGTTGTTTCTCTCCTTTCTAAAAATATTCCACATATCTGGGAGCTCCTTCAGAGCAGACCGTGTCTTTCTCTATTGTTATGGCTCAGCATGGTTCTTAGCTTTTTGAAGCCACACTCACATGACCTTGGGCAAATTGTTTCTCAACCTATGTGCCTCAGCAACACCCACCACATGTGGGCATGCTGTTCAGACTCATTTGCCAGCTAACCCATAAGGCTGTCAGTCTTGAGTGTGCTCTTCTGCAGCAAGAAAAGGCTCTGCAGCAGGTCCAGGTTGTTGCAGTAGCTTCTCTGTTACTGGGGCCTTATGAACAGCATACTCAAGGTTATTTGAAAATGTCTGTAGCAAATAGGGATCATATATGGAGCCTCCGAAAATCTCCCTTAGTATTATTATGAGAGTTAAAGGAATTAATACCTTTAAAGTGCTTAGAACAGGGACTGGAACTAAGCACCCAGTCAATAAATATTAGCTTTTCTTTATTATTATTGAAGATACTCTTTAAAATCTGGTTGAGTGAATGGATGCATCAATGAATAAGAGCAAGAGAAAAACTGGAAGGCAAGAGAAAATGGTCTCTCAGGTGAGGTCTGGTAACTATACCAACTAAATTCACAGGGCTACATAAATTTGAAAACACTGGTCCTTAATTATATAGTTTGGTTACATATTAGTGATTCCTAATTAGCAATACTATATGATGCATTCGTTATAAGTGATGTTATACATTTGTACATAGTAATGATTAGATAGGTCACTATTGTTTTTGAAATCTCAGCCAAAAAAAAAGAAAGAAAAACCATATTCAGCAATGCTTTCTTATTACTCAAAGATTCTGCTTACTCCGTGGAAAGAACTATGTCTACCCCACCCGAGAATTGCTAGATAGCAGAAGCTTGACAGCAGACAACAGCAGAAGCTTGTTAGAGTGCAAAGACAAGGAATCTCTTTTGGAGCAGTGGTCTTCAAAGTGGGATGCTCACACTCAAGAGGGATGCAGGATGATCCTATATGGGAACCTGAATTGGATCCTGGAACAGGAATAGGATTTTAGTGGAAAAGGGGAAGAAAGAAACATTAGAATTTCTAGTCATCACTATGTATGAATAAAAAAGGACGAAGGAAAGCTCTACCACTATTTACTATGAGGCAGCCCTATTGGTCCATAAGTCTAGAGTCATGGACAACTCATGAATTCAGTGCCTCCTGCAACAGTCTGCAAAATGCGACTCACACAGTTAAGACGAATAGTCATATCACTGGCCTTAACTAAACAAATTCTCATAAAGTGCTAGAAAGGAGAAGCTAGGAATTATTTCCGCCAGATAGACAGATGGATAGATAGTTAGACAGATGAAGCATGACTGAACATAACACTAATAATATAAGCTCAAGCATACAAAAAATAAAAAAGCAAGGCTAAAACTTCTACTCCTAGTATGAACTCTTCATTAGACAGAAAATAGTATTTTTAAAAAAATAATTATTTAATGATATCTGACCAGAAGTTGACAACAAACTTGCAGAATTAACAATAAGACTATCTGAAATATGGATTTACATCTGCTATTATTAACAACAGACCTCTCCCAAAGTGTCTATTTCATGTTAAAGACCTTGTAGTGAATAATTTCAACTATAAGTCATTAAAATCAAAGACATAAATGAACTAAATCTTAAGCTAGATTTTAATCACTGTATTATAATGTTAAACAGAAAATTTCAAAAATTATTCAAATTTGCAGTGCATTTCTTCAATTCTAGGAGTGACTGGAAAGACTCACTGTGCATATAAACATTCAATTTAGCAAATTTAGGAACAGACTAAATATATACCTATAAAAGAATGAAGAGTAATTTAGAGTATCACCATATAATGTAATATTGGATAGACATTTAAAATCACAGTTCTATCATCTATGTATCTATGTTGAAATATGCTTACAACATTTGTAAATAAACAAAAATTTCAGTGCATATATCTTAAAATTATAAAACACAAGTTATTTGAAAGCAAATAAAATTTGAAAACAGTATATTTATAAACTAAGAAATTATATATGATTTCCTTTATTATTGTTACCATTGTCATTGTTATGGTGACTGACATACGGTGCATGGTTTAAAAGAGAAAAAAAATTAAAAGGAAATTGAACCATATAATGTACCTAATCTGGAAGTTTTATAAAATGTGCTGCAGCTGAAAATATAGTATATGCAACAATCACAGTGTTAAACAAATGCATACGTTTACCCTTTGGTTACTAATTCCTCAAGGGCAGCTTCTTCCTTACAAAGAGTTTTTCAGAGACCCACCTTTTGTTCTGAAGTGGAAGTGAATCATTTCCTTGGTTACACTCAATCCTTAATTTTCCCAAGGGGAAATTTCCTAAAACTATTCTTTCCTGATTTTCTTCCTCTCAGGTTGCTCCTGCGCAGCCTCTGGTCTCCTTTGCAGCCATTCTTCCTTTGTCCATCCCTGAAAATCACTGCCCTCTGAGGTTCTGTCCTTGAACCACTTCGCTTTTCACTCTATACCCATTCTAGGCAAATTCATCAATTTCTGTGGATTCATTTACAACATGGTTACATACTGATGATTCTTAAATCTGTTACTCCAGACCTCTCCCCATGTATCACCTGATCGCCTCATAGGCTACTCAAGTGTAGTATGTCTAGAGCTGCATTCATTTCTCACCATCCCTACCTCTTCCACCTTTCTCCCTCCATCCCCTATATTGCCTATTTCTTTGAAAGGTGACGTCACCCCCAGCCCCCACCATCCCAGATCCCCCCCTTTATTTAAGTTCCCAAATTTAATCAGTCATTAAGACCAGATGATTGTACCTCTATGGCACATCCTGAATCCATTTTCCTATCTACATACTCACCATCATTACTGTATTATTATAGAAATATATTATGCATAACCTCTGTCATAGTGAACTACCTCATGACTAGTGTCTCTACCTTTATATCTTTCCTGCTCCAAACTATTTACCAAGATCACCAGAGTGATCTTTCTGAAATGAAATTTTTTTTTTTTTTTTTTTTTTTTTTTGCGGTACGCGGGCCTCTCACTGTTGTGGCCTCTCCCGTTGCAGAGCACAGGCTCCGGACGCACAGGCTCAGCGGCCATGGCTCACGGGCCTAGCCGCTTTGCGGCATGTGGGGTCTTCTCGGACCGGGACACGAACCCATGTCCCCTGCATCGGCAGGCGGACTCTCAACCACTGCGCCACCAGGGAAGCCCCGAAAATTCTTTTTTTTTGGCCACCCCGTGCAGCATGGATCAAACCCATGTCCCCTACATTGGGAACACAGGGTCTTAACTACTGGACCACCAGGGAAGTCCCTGAAAATTCTTATGTATCATACTCAACCATACAATGCATAAATAACTCGCCATAACCTACAGGATAGAGTTTAAAAGAGCCCAGCCTAAGTTTTATGATTTAACCCTTTTCCAATCTTCCACCTCCACTCACATGAGTCCTTGTTGTACTGCAGGCTCTAGCCATTATGTAATATGAAAAAGCCCCACACACTTCCCTCTGCCCAGGTGCCCTTCCCCAAAACCCTTTACTTGGGAAATGCCTCATCATTCTACAGGGCTATCTCACTTCATCCTCACGGCCATTCCTCATTTCCCACAAGGAGTCATGGCTTCCAGAGCAGCTGCTACAGGGCTTGATGAAGCAACCTGGAGGTATGAGGCAGTTAACACCTCCCACCCTGAGCAAACTTTAACCAAATGTACACAGAAGGTAGAAAGAGTCAGGCATATAAATTTCCTCTCCCTTTCTCCCTCTGATATTCTAAAACATGGCTCACCACACGGCCTGTTCAGAGATATCCCACATACCTGACTCGGTGGACCTACTGAGCAATCAGCTGTGTCTCTTCAGGGCTTGTGATGAAACAGTGGCCAATACAGTAATAAACTGCTTTGCTTTGTTTACGAGCCTTTCCTGCCTATGTCCCTTTTCCCTCATTCTCACTGTCCTGAGAAGGCCTTTCCCATAGAAAGCATTAACCCTCAATCCTTGCCCAAGGCTCCGTGTCCTAGGGAAACCCAGATAATAAAAATACTATTTACCTTACAGAGTTACCAAGAAGGCTAAACTAGACAATGCACCTAGCATAGGCCCAGCATAAAGAAGCACTCAATAACACCCAGCTTCATCCTCATTGACTGCTTTCACTTGGCAGGATAGGAGCTGGAATAGGAGAACGGGAGTTTCAGAGTCCACAGAGAATGCACAAGGAGTGATTCCACATGCCCTCTGCCATGTCTGTTCTGAAACACTGTGGATGGCATCACTGCATGGCACACTGAAGGCCAACACTGAGTGAAAATGAGACTTCTCTATGCGGGGGCCCCCAGACAGGGCACACACAGTCACCTGCAGTATTAGAGGGCTGGGGAGTTTTCTTTCTGAGCCAGGAAGTTGGCTTCTCTATTGATTGCCTTGTGCAGTTGGAGTAGAATCTTTCTATATGTGGAAATGCTCCATGTATCCCCACTCTGAGTCTGTAAACCATACACAGCTTGTGAGATACCACAATATACTTTAGGAGAAATGATCCAAAATTAACATTTCTGCTAGTTCAAGCACTAGGAAACCAGAGATTACTGTGCTTTTTAGAACAGAAGTTTTGTACACTCAGGGCATATGCTATTTGCATCTGTTCCTAATTGCCATCTGTGGTTCAGGTGCGTGAAGATAAAGAGTTGAGGAAAGAGTAGCACAGTCTGCCAGTCCCTGGATACTATAGATTTGCCTCTTCTGGGGTGAGGTTGCTATCTAGTCTTGGGACTACAGAGCACTCAATGAGAGGTGACTGCAGAAATGGTAGGTGAAAGGGATCATTATCTGTGCATTTGTGGAGTATTTATTGTAGCAAGATAAGTTGGGGCCACTTTTTCATTAGTCTTCCTCCCCCCCCCACCCGCTTATCTAGGCAGAAGACAACTATTAGAAGAAAGAATCAAATTGTCCCCACTGCCAAGCCTACTTGAAGGATAGGAAGGATTAGCTCAATGTTTCTCAAAATGAAATCCATGGACCACCCCCCCCACAACAGAATGCCTGGGGTTGCCCACACAATTCCTTTCAAACAAGCACCCTGGGTGATTCTAATGAGCATGAAATACAAAAACCTCTGATTTAGTTGAACTGAAGTATTACCCAGACCAACTTTTTACATGCAGTTCCCAGGGGGAAAACAACACTGAATGAGAAAGCTTCGTGATAGATAAGGCTCCCTCTTTTCTCCTGGGGAAGTGAAATGGAGCAGGGGTCCCGGCCATGCCTCCCTCCGGGACAAATTGGGAAATTGGCCTTTTCCAAAATGCAGACAGGCTGGACTCCAGGCTGCAGGCAGCCAGAGGTTCCGAGCTCTAAGGGACTGTCTGTGAGCAAGTTCCCACTTCACTCACGGGAAAGCCACGTGGTTTGAAGGGCTCCATTCCTGCATTTTCCCTTATGGTAGTGTCACAGATTTCTCTTTGAAAGCCATGGAGCTAACAAAGACACCCTTGACTTGAAGCATTCCCATTCTGTCTTGGCTCTCCGTTATGGGGTCAACAGCTTGTCCTGAAGAAATAGCCCTTAGAGACCCTCACAAACTCAGAGCCCTGGGATTGGGAAGGGTTTTGAACTATAGCTTCCTCCACCTGGATTTCACACTCCTTAACACTCTGGTCAAAACCTGACTCTTCCTTCAACACTATAGCATGTATCCTGTATAGCAGTACTATCTGCTGTGCGAAAATCTATACCCTTCTTTGTTTGTGAATTGGCTTATACATGATTGATTAATAGGGGACTGAAACCAGCATAACAAGGAAATCAGAAGCAGATTTACGGTGAAGCTAATGAAGCTAAGCCTTAAGGACCCTCAATTACATGGGTCCCTTCTAAGGCCCTAGCTTTGCGTTCACATGGGCATGTTAGTAAAACTGGCGAGGAGATATTTTAATTGCAGCTATTTAAAGCTGCTGTGTTTTTATACCCCAATTTCCTATCAGTCCATGAGGCACTGGAATAGCTGCAGGCATTTTGGTACCTAGCCAAGGGGAAACTAAGTTGGAGATACACTTAGATTATGGAGAGTGCGCAATATTGATAATCTCATCAAGTTACTGCTGATGGTCTAAGTATACAGCACAGTGTGGCACAGCAATGGCTTCCAGGCATACTCCTACTTCCCACTATACCAACTTACCCTGGGCAATAAAATAAAGGGGTAGTAAAACAAAGTCACATACAGTTCCATGCCACCTTATCATGTGTAGATTCATACAACCATGACTGCAATCAAGATATAGAACTGTTGGGCCTCCCTGGTGGCGCAGTGGTTGGGAGTCCGCCTGCCGATGCAGGGGATACGGGTTCGTGCCCCGGTCCGGGAGGATCCCACATGCCGCGGAGCCATGGCCGCTGAAAAAAAAAAAAAAAAAAAAAAAAAAAAGATATAGAACTGTTCCATCACCACAAAGACCTCCCTGGTGTTACCCCTTTATTGAGAATGTTATTTAACAACATTACATTTAGTCAACATGTTTCCTTAGGCTCCTCTTGACTGTGACCATTTCTCAGACTCCGTATTTGATGACCTTGACAGTTTGGGAGAGTAGTGGTCAAATAGAAAGTCTCTCAATTGGGATTTGTCTGATATTTTTCTCATGATTAGACCGAGGTTATGAGTTCTGGGGAGGAACACCACAGAAATAAAGTGAAATTCTCACCACATTACAGCAAGGGTCCATACTATCAACATCATTTGTCACTGATGATACTAACCTTAAGCTCCTGGCTGAGGTAGCGTTTGTCAGGTTTTGCCACTAAAAAGTTACTCTATTTTCCCTCTTTTCACACTGTACTCTTTGAAAGGCAGTCACTATGCACAGCCCACACCTAAGGAGTGGGGAGTTATATCCACATAGTTGAAGACAGAGTACCTACATACATTATTTGGACTTTTTTACATAGATTTGTCTCTTCTGCCCCATTTAATTATTTATTCAATCATATGCTTATATCAGTGTGGACTCGGGGATGTTTATTTTATACTTTGGGCTATAATTCAATACCATTTTATGTACTTTGTTGCTCAAAGTGTTCCAGTTTGGCCATTGGGAGTTCTTTTAGTTGTTCCTGTGTCCCTTTTTACATGCCCCAATAATTGTGTGTGTGTTTATTTTTGAGTCCTTTCTTACTTTCTCGCTACAAAATGCTCCAGACTCATCTTGTACATTTCCTGACCCAGGTCTAGAATCATTTCTCCAAGGAGTCTTGATTCTTTTTATTGGAAAATGGTGTTAGAAACCAAGATCTTTGTTCTAAGGGTATTTATTGATATTGGAGTGTTGTTACATCTACATCCTCTGACTGACAGACTAAGAAAACCCATGTGGATATATATGTAAATTATACATATATATTGCTATATGTAGCCATCTGTATCTATATTAAGGTAAATATGAGTTCATACTGATGTCTTCAACTCTAAACCATTACCATATGGATCATTCGAGGGTCCTCCCCTTGCTTATCTGTAAGTTCCCATTCCAACAGTGAAAAATTTGGCTCCAGCATCTGCCATCCATTTATGTATCATGATTTCAGAACTGTTTCTGAAACGGAAACAATTTTATCAAGTGAAGTACAGTGTTTATGTACAGTTCCTTCTGCCTTTTGTCTTAAAGACTCCACTCACTTCCAGAGTTACTTAGGTCAGCACATTTTTCCTCATAAACAACTCTTTACCTAATTTCATATAAAATTTGATATTCTTCTTGAAGGGAAGTTCTCCTAATTATATGAAATTCAGAATCCACAAAATATGAAGCTGTCCCTTGTGGCAGTCATGGTTTACATATGCTTTCTCCAACATAAAATGGTTTGAAGCAACTGGGGACAATTTTTTTTCCACACTAAAGTGGAAGACCTAGCAGCATATGAAGACCTTAAGGAAAAAACCTGAAAATCTTATAGAAGTAAATTCCTTTAGTGCAAATAGTTTAGTGACTTCAGAAGTGGCGACTATCTAGGGTAGTTGCAAAGGCAGGTGCAGAAGCTGCAAAGACATTTCCCTTCATATTGATAGAAAATGATGAAGAAGGCTATACCCTAGATGAAATGTTTAATTTTGATGAAACATGTTCGATGAAACAGCTCTCTAGGACTTACCTTGGAGGAGGAAACAGAAACTTCAGTTTATAAGATGCCAAAGATTGAATGTGAAGCTGGGGGCAAATATCAGTGCCGATTTCTCCATGCCAGTGTTTTATTAGTCTCACATCCTTGTTTTTGATAGTTCTCTGGTTCACATTTGCCATAAATTTTAAGTGGCATGCCTCAAGCCTCTTTTTTCCATAAACTGTTACTTTTAAGGCACAGTTTTAAACATATGGTTTTATTGAAGAAAATTCATATTATTAGAGTTTAGTATTTTCTTCTCTGCTGCTAAATCGCTAACCCGTGAACATGTCCTTCTCAGGCAAATATTTTACCTCATTCGTTTTTGTAATCTCAACCTACATCACAATGACTGTTGAGTGATTAAATATATATTATAATGTAGTTTAGCACCTCTGCCTGATTTCCTTTGGGTCTTACTGAGTTCTTAGCCCCTGGGTACACATCTTTCTTTTCCAACCACTCACCTTCACATCCTGGTGAGGTAAGAGGGCTTTCTGCCTTGACATCCTTGAGATCTACCCAACAGTAATTCAAAGTCAAACATTTCATATATACCTGCCAATTAATAATTTATTTGGCTCAATATTTTCATGGCAGGCCCTGCTTCTATATTCTGTTTGCTGTCAGGTTTAGTGATGGCTGCAAGAATGCCTAATTTGTGGTGTCTGCCTGCTTGAAACTGTTTTTATTCTGAGATGGAATTCCTTTCAGCCTGCACAATCAGCTATACTAATAACTTGCATTTGTAGAGCACTTAAGTTTCCAAGGCATCTTCTCTAATGCTCCCCATAACCCTGAGAGTCAGAGAGGACAAACAAGATCCCTGTCTTTATAGAAGGCCCAGACTCAGGAACATGAGTTCTATCCCCACATCTGTCCCTATTTCTAACTTTCTGACTCTCCTAACTTTTAATACAGTGGCTACATAAGTGCACATAATGTGACTCATGCCATGAATTTATCTCTCATTAAAGAAAAAACTCATTCTCAAATAGAAAGAACAAAATTTTAAGTGCAAAGTAAAATCAATTAATTTTCAAGTACAAGAATGGAGTTTATTTAGAAGGTAGTTGACAATTTTTAGACATTCTCTATAAAGCATCTTGATTTTAGAAATTGTTCAAAATGAGGGTCGAACTTTCTGGAAAACAAACCTGCGGCTTCTTGCTCAAAGCTTACTATCTGCCAGATATGGCATCTAACCCAGAGTAAGAAATCAGTCCAAGACATCCTTTGCAGTCTCTGAGAACTGAGGATAGCTAATCCAGGGCTTGTAACCCACCTCCTACGTAGACCCAGTATTACTCTGGAGCCTGCAGAAAGCAGGGCTATTCAGCCCCCTAGTAATTCAACAACAACAAAAAAATCCTGAGTAGGTTTAACTATATGGACTAACAGAATAATGGACAGAACAATGCAAACAGATTCTTGCTGAAGACAGTAAAATTGCTAAAAAGTAAGAGTACCAATAACCAAGGGTGGATCCTTGCTGAGGCCTGATCTTAATGAAACCAGACATCCTTGGGTACTTGTTGTCTTGCTGGGTCAGCCCAAGGAAGACCTTTGATTTCAGTATCAAGGGCACCAGCTACTGGGACCCCCTGATTGGGTGCCTCAGATACTGTTGATTATAAGATTTATTACACACTTAATGACATATCTGAGAAAATAAAAAACACTCCCTTAAAAGTACACGTTGGTTTTAAAAGGTAAACCGATTCACAAACTTCACAGGGTAAAAAATGACTACTGAGAGTTGAAAATAAAAAACTCAGTACTTGTTGAATGATGGTTGAATGGATATTGCCCTTGATGGATAAAACGTCAAAGAGCTCTGATTCTGATTTCCTTTGTACTGATTAAACAACAGGAGTCTTTCTTGGAGCCACAGCTTCCTTCTACAGCCATCTTCCTTTTGCTTAAGATGGTCAAAGTACTGGTAAAGTCTCAGGCCTCAGGAAACACAGGTGCCAGGGAGCGCTGAGGGTCTCAGAAGCAAGAACGCATGTCCAGCTCCAACTTTATAATAACTTTGCTCCGGACACCTCCCATCCTTGAGTCATCCTTGTGTTCCTAAGTTGCAGATCCCAGGAGAGCCCAATTCACTCAGCTTGGCCCAAGAGTATATCCACCTAAGTTGGGGGGAGTTGAGCCAGCACAATGGAAGACCCCACCAGCTCTGCGTCCAATGGTGGGGAGACCAGTTTCCAAAGAAAAAGTAAGGTGGTGCTATTACTAAAAGAAAATGGAAGTTGGGACTTAATGCAAATTAGAAAAAGTTGCCCCTCGAGATGAATGTAGTAGAAAAAGGTGCCCTTTATCCATCCTAGAGGCAGAGAATTCAGCCCCCACTGACCCTCTTAGGGGTCACCACTGTATGGACAACTTGCACATAGGCAGACAATGGCCATCGGGAAAGGGATGTCAGATGTCTGCTACTCATGGACGTTCTGTCAAAGTAACTTTGATCAAGAAAGCTGACCCTCTCCAAGTACCAGCTGTCTCAAATATTGCCATGTTAATTCAGAGTCTACTTAATTTTTCAGTCATTCACACTGGCACTTTCCTAGGTATCTTGTTGTATTTGGGTATTTTTCCCTTTTATCTTGAAATCATCTGAGGATCCAAGTTACCATGTCAGTCATAATCCTGGACATATGTGTCTTTTTCCTGGAGCAAAGGTCAGCAAAGTGTGTACTTATGGATGACAAGCCAGGGGTGACTGCCACAGTTCCACTCCTGTGCCTGCTTCTCAGCCATGCTGTCCCATGCAGGTACATGGTACATTATGACCAGGCAGCCTGGGCATCACTGACCAAGATTTGACAACCAAGGGAGGAACAAAAGAAGGTCCTGTGAAGCCATCGTTGGCTCTTGATACAATGGCCCCTGTCTGCATTCCCATCTGGAGTGACACAGCTGCAAAACTTGGGTGATTAATTTAATGTGCCTGAACCTCAGTTTCCCCTATCTATGTAATACAGATAATAAATCCTATCCATCAAAAAAAGACATTGACTACTCAGCCACAAAAAAAGAATGAAATAATGCCATTTGCAGCAACATGGATGGACCTAGAGATTATCGTACTAAGTAAGTCAAACAGAGAGACAAATATCATATGATATCACTTATATGTGGAATCTAAAAAAAATGATACAAATGAACTTATTTATAGAACAGAAATAGACTCACAGACATAGAAAACAAACTTATGGTTACCCAAGGGGATAGAAGTGGGGAGGGAGAAGATAAATTAGTAATTTGGGATTAACAGATACACACTACTATATAAAATAAACAAGGACCTACTGTATAGCACAGGGAACTATATTCAACACCTTGTAATTACCTACAGTTGAAAATAATCTGCAAAAGCATGTAAATCAACTATACATCAATTTTTAAAATAAATTAACAAAAGATCATATAATCAGCAAATTTTAATAAAAACAAATAAAATGAAATAAGGAGGGACTTCCCTGGCAGCACAGTGGTTAAGAACCTGCCTGCCAGTGCAGGGGACACGGGTTCGATCCCTGGTCCGGGAAGATCCCACATGCTGCGGAGCACCTAAGTCCGTGCGCCACAACTACTGAGCCTGTGCGCTAGAGCCCACGAGCCACAACTACTGAAGCCCACGCACCTAGAGCCCATGCTCTGCAACAAGAGAAGCCACTGCAATAAGAAGCCCGCACACCGCAGCGAAGAGGAGCCCCTGCTCGCCACAACTAGAGAAAAGCCCGCATGCAGCAACGAAGACGCAACGCAGCCAACACATAAATAAATAAATAAATTTTTTTAAAAATGAAATAAGGAGGAGGACGGGGAGAAGGAGGAGGAGATGGGAGAGGAGAGAACAGGGAGAAGAGAGGAGGGAGGAGAGAAGAGGAGGAAGATGAGGAAGAAGAGGGGGAGGAAGAGGAAGAAATTCTACTTGCGAACAAGAGCTGTAGCTCATACCTGTGCAGCTTCATCCTGCTGGTAAGCTTCCTTTCCTGACCAGCCCTCACAATCATATAACCCAATTCCTTGTAATAAATCTTGATAGACAGATTGATAGACAGACAGATCCTACCGATCCTGTTTTCTGGCTAAACACTGACCAGTACAGGTATAAATCTAAATAAAACATATTGTATAGGATCTGTATGTTGAAAACTGAAAAAAATTAAGAGATCGATCAAAGAAAATCTAAATAAATGGAGAAATATGCAGTTCATGAACTGGAAGACCCAGTATTGTCAAGATATCAGTTCTCCCCCAATTTGATCTATAAATCCAACACAATCATCATCAAAATGCAGAAAGCTTTTATCGATACCAAAAAGCTAATTCTAACATTTATATGAAAGGACAAAGGCTCTAGAATGGTAGAAAAAATCTGAAATGAAAGCAAAGTTAGAGGACGCACATTACCTGATTTCAATACTTATCATAAAGCTATAATAATCATGAAAGTGTGGTATTGGCAAAAGGATAGACATAGAGATCAGTGGAACAAAACAATGAGCCCAGAAATAGACCCCCTACAAATACAGTCAACTTATATTAGACAAAGATGCAAAGGCAATTTACCGTAGAAAGTATAAACTTTTCACCAGATGGTGCTGGAACAACTGGATGTCTATATGCAAAAATATGAACCTCAGCACATACCTCATACTACAAACAAAATTTAACTCAAAATGGACCATAGAACTAAATGTAAAATCTAAAAGTATAAAAATTTCTAGGAGAAAATCTGTGTGACCTTGGGTTTTGCAATGAATTTTTAGATACAACACCAAAAGCATTACCCATGAAAGAAAAAAAAAAATTAGACTTTAACAAATTAAAATGTTTGCTTTTTGAAAGACACTGTTAAGAGAATTAGAAGATAAAGTACAGACTGGGAGAAAATACTTGTAAATCACATATCTGATAAAGGACTTATATCCAGAACACATAAAGAAATCCTAAAACTTAACAATAAGAAAACAAATAATCTAGTTAAATGAAAATAAAGATCTGAACAGATGCTTCATTAAAGAAAGATATAAGAAGAGCAAGTAAGCATATAAAAAGATGTTCTACATCATCTGTCATTAGGGAAATTATTATTAAAACAACAATGACATTACTACACATCTACTAGAATGGCTAAAATTTTAATAAAAAATGCTGGCAAGGATAGAGAGCAACATGCACTCATTCATAGCCAGTGGGAATCAAAGTGGTACAGTTACTTTGAAAGACAGTTTAGCAGTTGCTTATGAAGTCAGACATAGATTTACAATACGACCTAGTAATCACACTCCTTGGTATTGCCCAAGTGAATTTAAAATTTATGTTCACACAAAATCCTACATACAAGCGTTTTAGCAGCTTTTCATAATCTCGAAAAACTGCGAGCAACCAAATGTCCTTCAATGGGTGAATGAATAAGCAAACTGCAGTACACCCATACAAAGGAATACTGTTCAGTGATGAAAAGGAAGGATTTATTGATAAACACAACATAGGTGAGTTATATATACATTTTGCTAAGTAAAAGAAGCCAGATCCAAAAGGATATGTACTGTATAATTACATTTATATGACACTCTAGAAAATGAAAAATTATAGGAATGAAAAGCAGATCACAGGCCACCAGCATTTAAGGAAGGAGGAATGGTTGACTACAAAGGAGATGCACAGGGGAACTTTTAGTGTGATGAAACCATTCTATACAGCACTAAGCTGGTGGATACGTGACCCTTTGCATTTGTCAAAACCCTAAGTACGTGACCAAGAGTCAATTTTAAAGTATGCAAATAAAAAAATCAACCAGAATGTCAAGGGATCTTCAGATGGAATACAGATTATGACAAATTATTCTAACTATATAATAAATTTCTGACATAATCTCAGTGAAAGGTATGAGGAAAAAGAAGGTGATTTAAATAACTTTAGAAAATGGTGTTTTGACTGGAAAAGGCAAGGCTAAAGACAAAAAGACTATACGTAAACAGTGTACTCTAGTGGGTACATTTGTTTCTCAAGGGGTATCAGTTGAGAAGTCTGAAATCTTTATGTATATACTATGATAGAATACATGAGTTAATAAATGATATATAATGCAGTTATGTTACTCACCATCATAGAAAAAAAGTTAAAAATAAGCTAGGGGAAGACTAGAATGAACCCTGTGGTGCTGGATTAGAGTTGGAGACATCAGTATGAATTCATGTTTAGCTTAATATATACACAAATAGATACAGAAATAATTATAGGTATATGTATACATTGTTTAGTAAACATACATATATTTCCTAACTCTTTTTCCTGGGAGGATCTAGAAGTAACAATAGCCCAGTAGCAATGAGGCACAGTCAGTGCCCAGATTTTGTTTTTTAAATACCATTCTTTAATAAAAGAAACCAGGACTCCTTGGAAAAACAGCTGATTCTGGGACTGGGACAGGAAATACACAAGATGAGTCTGCAGCATTTTGTATGCCAGAAAGAAAGTACTCAAAGAAACAAAATGATGGGGCATGTTAAAGGGAAACAGGAGCCAAACTGAAAGAGCTCCCAATGGCCAAAGCTGGAACAATTTGAACAAGAAAATAAATAAAATAATACTGCATTATAACCCAAGTATAAAATAAATACTGTGGAAATAAATGAAGACCAACCAAATGAGAGCAAGCAAAGGCAATTTATTCAGAGCTTTTCTATAGCAAGGGAGTCAGCCCTTGTGCTTTGGCAGAGACTCAAAGATAGGCAAATGGGTGGGAAAGCTTCATAGCAGAACAAAGGGAAGGCTTCAGGTACGCCCTGACTGGAGGCTGTTGGCATGAGGGAGTTGGAGGCAGGCCACCTAGAAGTGGGTCATCTTATGTGATTGGTTAGGACTGCATTTTTGGCTTTCTCTGGTTAGTCTTAAATTGGAAGTAAGGACAGAAATTAGCAAAGCTGTCAGTTATTAATCAAGTCCTGACAATTTGAGGCTGATTGTTATAGGAATTATTGTCTGGCTTCCTGGATTGTTGCTGGTGATAGCAATTTGGCTTTTTACAAATCTGACTTAGAGATAGCAGGCTGACTTTCTGAGCTGGATACTGTAGATAATGATTTGGTTTCCTGGGAGGGCTGCTGCAGATTATGGGTCAGAGTTCTATTTTTATATATGGTCTGGCCATTGTCCATCTGTATATTCAGTCTCTCAATATACATGAGTCTATATTAGGTAAACAAATGGTTGAATAAATAAATATATGGGGCAGAAGGGATAAATCTTCCTTACAGAACATGTGTAGATATTCTCCCCTTCAGGAGGTGGAGCTTAATCCCCACTACCTTGAGTGTGGACTGGATTTAGTGACTTGCTTCTAACCAATTCAGAAATGGAAACATAGTAACTTTATGGTGTTGAAGCTTGGCAAGCACTACTTTGGCCAGATGATTGAGGTTAACACTAGCAATAAGTCACGTTGACAGCAGGTACTACTCCCTGATCTGATGTGATGAGAAGGGCACTTCACTTCTGTGACCTTCTTCTCCAAAACCCATAACCCCAATCTAATCATAAGAAAACATCATAAAAACCCAAATCGAGGGACATCATACAAAATACCTGACCAATACTCTTCAAAACTACCAAGGTCATGAAAAGCAAAAAAAAAAAAAGACAAAGGAACTGTTACAGATCAAGGGAGATTAAGAAGACATGATGACTAAATGTAAAGTGGTTTCCTGGATAGGACCCTGAAATGGACCAAAAAAAAAAAAAAAAAAAAGACATTAAATTTTTAAAAGGAAGAAGAAAAAGAAAAAACTAAGGAAATCTGAATAAAGTATAGAGTTATTATTTCTCTTAATATTAAGTTTTTTGTTTTGATAAATGTATCATGGTTATATAAGGTATTACTATTTGAGGAAAGTAGGTGAAGGGCAAACAGAAACTCCCTGCACTGTCTTTGCAACTTTTCTGTAAATTGTAAAGTATTTCAAAACAAAAAGTGTACTTAAAAAAATAATATGTATCTTCTCGGGTACTTTTAAGTTGACATCTAAACTTTTTCGTCATAAGTTTAAGTATTTGCAAAAGATATAATTTTACATCTAAACTTTTTCGTCATAAGTTTAAATATTTGCAAAAGATATAATTTCCAACATGTTATAAATATTGTTATTTTAAACTAAAACTGTCACATAACTCTTTTAAATATATTCAAAAGACTATAAATACCAAAGCAATTTGAATCACGATCTTCAATTTAACAAATACATGAACAAGCTCTTCTCAGAAATATTAAATTATTCCTTATTCTTCTTGAACTCATATTTCCAAATTATCCCCCTACATAATTTAATTCTATTGAGATACATTTTTATGCTTTAAAGTCCCACTGATTATACTAACATACCTCTCTGCAATAGGAATATATATAAATTGAAACTTTAATTTTTAAAATTACCCATGACCGGGCTTCCCTGGTGGCACAGTGGTTAAGAATCCGCCTGCCAATGCAGGGGACACAGGTTCGAGCCCTGGTCTGGAAAGATCCCACATGACCCAGAGCAACTAAGCCCTTGCACCACAACTACTGAGCTTGTGCTCTAGAGTCTGCGCTGTGCTCTAGAGCCCGTGAACCACAACTACTGAGCCCATGAGCCACAACTACTGAAGCCTGCACGCCTAGAGCCCGTGCTCTGCAACAAGAGAAGCCCGCGCACTAAAACAAAGAGTAGTCCCTGGTCCCCACAACGCAGCAACGAAGACCCAATGCAGCCAAAAATAAATAAATAAAATAAATACAATTTTTTAAAATAAAATTAAATTAAAAATAAATAAAATAAAATTACCCATGACCTTAAGGCTTAAATGTTAATTATAATTAGAGTTCAATCCAGAATAAATTTTTATCAGTAATACCCATTTGATCAAAATGACTACATTACAAAACTTTGAAAATTATTAAACCGAAAAAGCAATGATTTATTGGAAACACGTATCTCTATGAGAAGGACAGAGGTTATTTTTGCCGTAAGGAGGACTTCTGACACCAATATTTGGAACTGTCTTTCTGTTTGTTACCCAGGAGGGTAATACTCATGGAAAGGCTCCACAACAGGATTCTAACTGAGTGAGAAGTGTGCCTTTCTTTTGTAAAATAGAATAAAGGAGAATGTGAAATAAAAGGGGAGTGTGGGAATTCACCTTGAGGTCTTGGCCCCAAGTGCATTTTCACACAGAAAATACAAAAACGAGTAAATATGGAAGTTTAGGATTTATAAAGTGATCCCCTTAAAACCAGCCATCCTGTGTCCCACTTAGAAAGACTTTATATATCTCTGGGAGTACAAATTCCCCAGTCTGAAAGCTACCCTCGTGAGGATGCTGAAAAGGTTGGAGTTTACACCATGGGCCAAAGGAGAACGATCAGAGCTGCCGAGCAGAAAAGATTTTGCACTTTAGAAATAGAATCTGGGTCATTATTTCCTGATGTATCAAGGAAAAGGGGACTGGAGGAGTAGCTGAGTTGGTGCTGTAGAGAAATCTTTTAAGAGTCCCTACCTCCAAACCTCTTCCAAGGCAGGTTCTTATTTATCAGACAATGAGATCCATTAAGTGGTAATCATCTCCCCAAGGAGCAACTTCCCCTGGTATCCCAGTTCTCTAAGCATCAGATAATTCTAAGTCCAACAGGTTGAACCTGTCTAGACAGAACAGTACATATTATAGAACCACAGTCCCTGTGCCTACAACACAGCATGAGGAGCCTAAAGCACATTTTTGTCTCTATAAATGTGGAAGGAAATGTTTTATCCTTAGCACTTTCCATAACCTAGTTAGGTCCCAATTTAAGGAAACCCTCTGCCATTAGAATCCCACTTAAATGAATAAAAAGAACAAAACCTGAGTCCTTACAGAGGGACCTTTATATCCCAGCAGACGGTCTGTATCAATATTGTATTGCTATCATGAGCAAGACTGTATTTTCACTGATTCCCTTATCCATTTAGCAGAAAACTGACTAAATACCTGGATATCTTTTGGGAGGAGTATTTATGTAGTGTCTAAATCTAGATACCTGTAAAATACTAACTATTTTAAATAAACCATTCTTTTCAAAATATTGTTCTGATTATGAGTTTGGTATTCTCGGAGTAATACCAAAATTGTGTTTTGTGTGTTTGACACTTTGGGTTGAAGGAAAATTATGTTGCTGGGGTGAAATGGTATCTTGACAGGCATTACATAATTCAAGCTCTGGAAAGCATACTAAGTGCTGACAAGGACCCTCTCCTTGATCAAGCTTTAGCTTGGTTCCTCTGAGCCCTCTTCTAGACTAGGCCTCATCTTTGGCCTACCCTCCTTGTCCTCGAAGGAGATTATAGTATGCCACCCCAAAATACACCACTTTGGATTATTTTGAGCCGAAGGCAATTAATGCAGGAACAGGAAAAGCTCACTACCATCCCCCTTTCTGCCTAAAGACAAGGTATAAACTTCCCTTTGTGAAGGTGTCCCTTGTCCTCTCTCTTGTACCAGGAAGAATATAATGATTCTTAATCACCAGAGATACTTTTATCACCCCAAGGACTGCATGAGATGAGTCTGCATAACAAACCTTATAAAAATAGCTCTTTTCTCCCATTAGTTTGCCCAGTATATTTACCTTCCCATAATTTACCACCCCTAGAAGCCCAAGCCCCTTTCCCTTTGCTTTGTTACTTCTCCACAATTTATTACTCTTTGTTAAAATGGTATATAAAACCCCATCCAACCGCTTCTTTGGGTCTTCACTTCTTTTCTATGAAGGCTTCCATATGCATACATAATAAACCTTTTCTCCTGATAATTTTCCTTTTATCAGTTTAATTTGCAGGGCCTTAGTTACTAAACCTAAGAGGGTAGAGGAATGTTTTCTCCTCCTCTACAGACTGTTGTCCTTGGCCTGCCAAACCCAATCCTGCAAAAAAAAATCCTGCCAAGCCAGTTTAGCAGGAATCTGTTCCCTCCTTCACACTTAAGCAAGTTTTTCCTAGTAATTTTCCATTCACTGACCCCCTCACCCTTCCCAATGACTATATATCCACAGCTGCATATGTGCATTCAGAGTTGAGTTCAGGCTCTCTCTCCCCTAATGCAATAGTCTTGAATAAATTCTTCCTTGCCTGTTTAATTTGTCTGGTACAATTTTTCTTTGTTAGTTTCAGGCACTGTGTTGGGTGTGGTGTGTTGGGTGTGTATGGTGTAAGTCCCTTCCATCCAAGACCATGCAATTCACTGGGCTGTGCATTAATTCAAGGGAAGTTCATTCAGGATGTTTAATATTTTGACCTCCACCCTGTTATTGAAAGTTAACAATACACTTGAGGAAGCAGGGCTGGCCTGGACTTCTGAGGCTTTCCCTTCATGCCAATTCATATCGTAAGGAGGATGCACGGAATCTTCTCTGTGCTTCTTTGGTGAGAAAACAGGGTGCTCTAAGAAACAGATGATGCCCAGGAAAGTAAAAGAACAGATTATCAAGAGAAGCCAGGGCAACATTTTTAACACAGGCACAGGCACTCCTTCTAACTAATACCCCTTTCTTTTCTTTTCTTTTTCTTTTTTTCTGACACTCACAAGCTGATCAGTGTTTAATACCAAGAAGGCCTGTAATCCAAATCACTGCTAACTAGTTGGCTCCTCTAGGAAGCAGATGCTGAGACTAAGTTAGGAGTATAAGAAGCTGGGGACAAAACGCCCTGAAAGATAAAAGGGGAGGAAATAGGACTGAAAAGGAAGCACCTCAGATGAAAAGTCAGACCTGACAAAGTCTTGGTCAACCCAACAGGGAACTTCAACGCAAAGACTGCCCATTAGAGAAGTCTCACATTGGATAAAAACAGCCAGGCCCTAGTAAGCCCAGCTGTGCTCAGCCTTTGGCTGGCGGCTACACAGGAAGAGTGCAGCCTCTGCTCAAAAGCAGAGGTGGATCCTTAAGGTGTTGCAGCTGAATGGCAAGTTCATTTCTGAGTGGCACAGCTCCATGATTGCCCCAGAGAGACGGTGCAGAATTAGAAATTTTTCCTAAGCAGAAAACTGACTTAAAGCAAATTGCCTGCCTTCCTTCTGAGTACTGAGTACAAGAATGGGCAAAATGATCACCATGGTTTTTTTTAACTCTTTAAATTGTGAAATATACATACTGAAAACTGAACAAAACGAACATGTACAACTCAAGAATTTATCGCAAAATGAACACCCATGTAACCACCATCCAGATAAATAGAATACTGCCAACATCCCAAAGGATTTCCATGTGCCCTTCACCCCAAATACTAGCCCCCAATCCCCAAGAAAAGTAACCAGTACTCCGATTTTATCATTATGATACTCTAGGTGGCACTATGATTGTTCAAAGAAATAGACTACACCAAGCTTCTGCCCAAACTCAAGAAAATTGAATTTGGGTGGTCATTAGTATTGTTAATGATTCCTTCAAGTATAGAGCTCCTTTCAGTCTTGAGATCTTACTAATGGATCACAAAGAAGCTGTAGGACAGAGAGTGAAGGTAAAGTAGTCGAGCCCTAACCAATTCTGAGTTCATTTGAAACAGAAATAACACAGGTAAAGTTATAAGTTATATAAACAGAGAATATGAGAGTAAATGATTATCTAAACTCTGATTCACTGCCAGGTTTTCAGAAACACTTTGGCACAGCTCAAGATACACGTTTATATAGATCATTGTCAAGGCCAGGGTCCCCGAGAGAATCATAGGCTTACTTCCCCAAAGTGCCAAAACTGTCCTCCCTCTATTAAGACTATTCTGAAAGTAGCTGGTTCAGGGTCCAAGAACAAGGACTCATCTCTCATGTGCCATTTATTAATCTTTTCTTTAAAAGGATTTTTAAATAATGTGTTCTTATAAAATTAAAATTTAAAATATGCAGAAGTAAAAAGTGAAGCTCCTCTCTTAGGCTGGATTCCCCAAAAGCCGACCCTGAGATTAGAATTTGCAGACAAGCAGTTTATTTGGAAGGTAAAGGAGCACCGGGAGGGAGCCAGAAAATGACACAGAGGAGGGAAGGAAAGTCAATAAAGGATGTGTTGATGAGCAAGTTCTCATTGGCTGCAGTCGGGGCCAATTCCCCTGTGAACCTCCAGTAGATGGCATAAAACAGAAGTTGACAAACTTCTCAGCCCATGAGTAAAATCCAGCCCAATTATTATTTTTATAACTTTTAATGGAATATAGCCACTTCCTCTTTTTTGTTTACATGTTTTCTATAAGTTGAACAATTATGACAAACAATATCACCCTCAAAGCCTAAATTACTTATTATTTGGCCCTACAGACAAAGTCTGCAAGTCCATGGTATAGAACCTGCCTCAGAGTTGTCCCACCAAGGGTGAGGAAGCTGAAGTGTTGACCTCCACTCATCCCTCATCAGCTGAGGGCTGCCCTAGGGGTGCTAACTCCTCAGACCTTCTGGCTGACTCTGTAGGCAGGCCAAGCACACTCCTGTGTCCTCAGGAAGTCCTCATGTGCTTGCAGTAAGAAACTATAGGTATGAATGGCAACAACGAATGCCAACGAGACATGAGCATGACAACAATAGCACTTGCTACCATTCCTATCCCACATACCCATCAGTTCCAATCCCCATAGGTATCCACTTTAAGTTTGGTGTGTATCTTCCCAGGTGTTTGTCTATGCATACAGAATGTGCTATACTCATTTGGGTACACTAGTTTATTTGGGAGTTGATGCCAGTGTACGTGTGAAGGAGCAGGGAGAATGAGAAAGGGAAGGAGAGATCTAATAAACGTTTACGTTATTGTGCTGGTAACTGCTGTGGGCAACTGGGGGCCCCCTGAGTGCCTGAGAACTGTCCCCTTGTTGCTAGCTAAAGCTGAGGGTGTTAACTTCCACTTAGAATGAGGCTACCCTCCAGGAAGACTGAATAAGCTTCTATGGCTTTGGAGAAAACTCTGAGGCAAAAAAAAAAAAAAAAAAAAAAAAA
>NW_006784589.1:2228490-2246724 GCF_000442215.2 Lipotes vexillifer | reverse complement strand
AAAAAAAAAAAAAAAAAAAAAAGCTAGAGCAATGAGACAAGGATTTGAGGTAACATGTTGACAACACACATGGAAACTGTCCAATGTAGCTGCACTTGAAATCAGGAGGTCATGGGATTGTGGCTTGGAAACCAACATTGTCTACTACAAGCCTAAATCATGCTCACAGAATTCATTACTTACATGACCCTGATAAATCTAGCTGGATGAGAAAATAGTCAACCGTCAGAGCAGTGAGTCATAAGATACTCTGAGATAGCAACTTATTCTTTACCTGTCTTTGAACAGTAATGCCCTTCAACTATCTTAGCCGACCATTATATAATAAAAAAAATATAACATCATTACCTTCTTTGTTCAGTTTCCTTTTAACCATTAAGTTTTAAATGCTATAATGCCTTCCTCACCTACGACTCAAAACATCATGTAAATTTGTAGTCTTAACGTGAAAAGAAGTGATTGCCATAGTATTCATTCTTATGCCTGAAAAAAGTAAACGTGCATCTTTGTCATAAGTGACTGTTAATGAACTATATGTTTGATCACTTTTCTTAACTACAGAGATAAAATGAGTTATATTCAAATTGGGTGATGTTACATTCTCCAAAGATAAATTTCAGGAGGATTTTGCATCCATGCCTTATTGCCTCCTTAGGCCTTAAACCTTTAGAGAGGCTTGGGGGTCACACTCTTTGCCTAACAACACTGTGACTTGGGGTTAGGAGACATTCAATGCCCATTGCTGAAACTAGGGCTTAATCCTTTCACTGGTACGTTATAGTATCCAAATGTGACTCGACCAAACACTATCTTGTGCTTTATGGGTTTTCTATCCCTGCTTATTCCAGGCAGCTGAGGAACACACGGGGCTGAAAATGAAATTCTTCCATGCAAAGTGGTTAGTGTTTCAGAAAGCAGCACTGCAAAGATGCTGAAAACTTAATTCACATCGCTTGATTTGTGATGTGTGGAACTCAGAAAGCAGAGCACGTTTATATTTATTTTGTCCATCTATCTGTCAGTACAGATTAGAGTGAAGGAAGTATGCAAGGAATGATGCAGAAGAGCCTCCGTCCAGTTAACACACCTTGAGCCTCACACAACAGCCCAAGACCAGAACAGAAGATCTGGGAACTCAGGAAAGGTTGGGTCTAGGAGTGTCTTAAATTAGCCTGGGTTCAGACAAAAGCCCATTTAGACCAGCAGCATGGAAATCTGATGATGGGGAATCATGGCCCAGATAAACAAGGCAGAACATCAAAGACTGTCAGGCAGTTCCTCTTGTATGCTATGAGGATCCCATCCCTACTGTGGAAAACTATGAGGACAAGCTGTTAACTACGGCCCTTTGCAGATGATGACTATGCCGTTCATTTGGAGAGGAGAAAGTGCTTGGAGAAGGGAGTGATGGCTGTCAAAGGAGTTGTTATAATTAGGCCAAGCTTAAATAAAGGCTTTTCAATAAAAGATGTAAACAGATAAAGTCCTTGAAAGTGAAAATGACTTATTTTAAAGGAGTCACAGCATTGAAGTCTTGGGCTGTGACAAAACTGAAAATGAAAATGATATAATACCTCAGCTCCATGGAAATCTGGAAATGACTTTTGGCCCAGCTGTCCTTAGCTTCCAGAGATTCTTAGAAGCAAACATGGTTTTTTTGTTTGTTCGTCTCCCAGGGATAAGTCCTTGAAGTATGCCCTTTTTGTGTGGCAAATAAGAGAAGGAATTGTACTACTCAGTTTATCTCAACTGCACGCTAAATATTATCAGAGCCATCTGTAGCTGGATGGATTACCAAGTTACAGGTGAGTGTGGTGTTAGGTGAATGCTTTCTGACAGAAAAACACTTATGGATGGGGGTGAAAGCAGAGAATTGCATAGTACAGGCAGCCTTTAGGGAATGAACTTTTATTCACCACCTCCACTGCTGAAGCTTGGGGTTGTTTTTAGCATAGAAAAGATTTAAACTGCAATTAAGAGGCATTTGTTACATTCACTTACACTGGAATCTTTGTGGCATTGATGTGTCTTCTCCCTGATGTCATCAAGGTTGCCATGGGAACAAAGAATCAGTAGCTTAAAGCATCTAATTCTCTCTTCAAATACTCCCTCATCATAAAGAAAATGAAAAAACGTAAAAATCTGAGACAAGAGAAATCATTTTGGGGGGTGGGTTGAATTCTGACACCTCAGGAACAATGAGGGTCTGTGTAGAGGAGAGAGAGAGAAGAATGAGAACACTTGCAAGCAAGAAAGCAATACCTGGCAAACAAAAGTATTAAAAGATCATATTATCACACCTGACCTATTTAATACAATCCAAAAAATATCTGTTACCTCTCAACCTGATCATTAAAAACAAGAAAAGAAGCAATGTAGAATCACAGCAGAAACAAAGAAACAAGAGGTGAATTGTCTTGCGGTCTCAATTAGTGGCAAGGTGACCTAAGAGAGGTTCAGAGGAGAAAAAATACATAATGAGTCTTTTTAAAATAAGCCAAGCATATTATTTTAAATGAACCATTGGAAATAAGAAAAAAATGGATAGCATAAGCGAAAATTGAATTGCATGATGGAGTTCAAGTACAAATTACCATTTGTTTACTTTTCAGTCTCTTTTACAAGAAGGTCAGAGAGCTCAATACGGTATTAAAATGCAATTTTTAAGCCTGTGGCCTGTGGGCCTAGTATTGTTGCTTATGTAATAATCTTCTTGGAAAAGACAGATCAACCTGGCTGTGGGCTTCAGAACAATCAATGTTTGTCTCACAAAAATCTCCAGCCTTCCTGAGGATTCTCTGAGCATTCTCTGTGCCTTTGCCTAGGGTGGCGGGGTGGGGGGGGGGAGAGGACTGCTACTTAAGGAAAATACTGATTCTCTGGCACAATGAGACTGACCAAAAGTTAGGGTCCTTTTTGCTATCAGTTCTGGGGATCACAGTTTAGATTTACAGCTTTGCCTGTGTTGCAGTATATGGAACAGAGGGGGAAAAGAAAAGGAGATGGGAGGCAAATGCTATTTTCTTATTTAAGAATATAGTTAGTGGGTAGACTGACATTTTAATAGTTAGTTTCAACTGGTTGCTTTCTTGGATTAAACAAGTGCTTTAAACTGTCACCTGAGTTTTACATGGGAGAGGATGTGGGTTGTGGTTTATTTTCAACCCTGCTTATTTATTTCTAGGTAATAGAAACGTGAATTGTAGCTAGCTGTTAAAATGTATAGAAAATCAAATCAATATAACTCATTACCACAGCGAAGAAAGGAACAGCATATGTAAGAGTGAAGAACTTGTAACTGAAATATTTTGCAGTTCAAGGGTATATGAGAGTATCAATCAAAAACTACTCCATAGAAAACATAACTAGGCAAGGATTCAGAAAACTTCATTGACTGGTGGCGGGAGGGGGGGCGTCTCTGCCTTTATGAATTTCCTATTGTCAAAATAATTCCCTGTAATAAAATCACCTTAAAAGTCAGGGAATTAAAACTACAATCACTTATTTTCACTTATACATCTTTGATTGAAGCTGTGCTTGGCTGGGTAGCTCTGTTTCAACCTTAGGCTCCAGCGTGGCTTGTTCCCTTGCTGCAAGGGCACAAGTCTGATCTATGTGTGCTCACACTGTGGAACCCAGATGAATGGACAGCAGCTAGCCAGGGCAATGGCAGAGGCACCAGAAGACAAGCCCCATTGCAGAAGTGCATTTCACATTTCTGCTTGCATCAAGTTTCTATCACAGCATTGGCTAAAGCAAGTCACATGGCAAAGCAAAGCTAAACAATAAGGGGCAACAAAATATACTCATTCCACTCTTAAGGCCAAAGCAAATCACACGGACAAGCCCAAAGTCAATGTTTCAGGGAAATATACCTTTTCCATAGGTTTGAGAGGAAAGGAGTAAACATTTTTGAACAATAATCTGATACAGTTCTAACTACCTGTGCGATTTGGGCCATATCTTTCAATCTCACTTGTCTAAAATTTCCTCAAGAGAAAAAGTGAAGAAGATAGAGCTGCAATATGGTATCACGGGGAAACATGGGCTTTGGAGCTGTATAGACCTTGTTAAAATCTCAGGTTTGTGGAGAACTAGCTATGGCTCTTGAGGAAATTACTGAATCTGATTCTCAGATTCTTTCTTGTATTTCCCGTCAGGGGAAATTTTTTTTAATCTATTTATTTATTTGTTTGTTTATTTTGGGCTGCTTTGGGTCCTCGCTGCTGCACAAGGACTTTCTCTAGTTGCAGAGAGCAGGGACTACTCTTTGTTGCGGTGCATGGGCTTCTCATTGCGGTGGCTTCTCTTGTTGCGGAGCACAGGCTCTAGGCACGCGGGCTTCAGTAGTTGTGGCATGTGGGCTCAGTAGCTGTGCCATAAAGGCTCAGTAGTTGTGGCACACAGGCTTAGTTGCTCCGTGGCATGTGGGATCTTCCTGGACCAGGGCTCGAACCCGTGTCCCCTGCATTGGCAGGTCGATTCTTAACCACTGTGCCACCAGGGAAGCCCCCCTTCAGGGGAAATATTGTTAACTGTTGTAGCAAACCACCCCAGAACTCAGTGACTTAATACAATAAAAGTTTATTTCTCATTTCTGACATGATCTCATGCAGTTTGGGCAGCTATCCTGGGCAGCTTTTCTCTAAACCAGGGGTTAACAAACTACAATTCACAGGCTAAATACAGCCAGCCCCTGTTTTTATAGGTTAAGTTTTATTGGAACATAGCCACACCCATTCACTTACATATTATTTATGGCTATAAGAGTTGAGTTGAGTTTTTGCAACAGAAGCAGTATGGCACACACACACCAAAAATATTTACTATCTGGCCCTTTACAGGAAAAGTTCAGCAACCCTTCCTCAAAACAATACATTGGGGATCCAAGCTCCTTCAATCATGGTTCCATCATGATGGAGTCTTTCACTTCTAGCCACTCAGACAGAGAAGAGAGAAAATTGTCTCTGTAGGCAGACTGTCTACTTTACTGCCTTCTTCCAGAAGTGAAACATACCACTTCTCATAGTTCATTGGATAAAACCAGTCACATGGCCAACAAAACTGCAAAGTGTGGTAGGAAATACAGAGGACATTTTAAAACTTTCTATTAAATGGGAGAAATAAAATGAAAATGCTGAATTTCAAAAAACCCCACATATAACATTGATAATAGAAATAGTCATACCCTTAAACACTAAAATTGATAAAGATAAAAGCATGAAAATAAATATCCAACTCAAAAGGTAAGGAAAAAACCAATAAAGCAGAAAGAACAAAATACTAAAAAGTAGAGTTAATGAATGAACTAATATATAAATAATAAGCTGGTTCCTTGAAAAAAAAATAGACAAACTACAATCTAAACTAGTGAAATGAAAAAAGGAAAAAATGCGAATAAAAGTGATTACTTATGGCAGTAGGGTGAAAGGAGTATGTACAGATAAAAGGGATGGAAGCAGCCCTTCTCTGAATATAGTTTTTAAATAAAGTTTTGACTTTGAACTGTGTAAATGTCTTGTACACACAAAAATCAGTTTATACCAAAAATAAAAAGTATGCAAAACTTAAAATTGAGCACAGATAACCTAATTTCATATGAAATGGGTAATAATCACACAAAGAAAAGAGTTATTTCAAGGGATTTTTCTCATAGATATCTGTACATTCTTAGATGTTTACAGAGCATATACAGACAGATTTGTGTGTTAAATAGTTAAGACAAAAAGAACAGCAAAGAAAGCTTAAACTTAATTCAGTCGTTAAAACAGTGAGAATATTAATATTGTGGTCTTGCAATTGTATGTATATTGTAGAATAAGCAAGGAAGTAAATAGTTAATCTTTTCAGGGACCAATATTTTAGGTGTTAGAGAAAAGAACAACAAACACAAAAGCAAATTTAAAAAAAACTCTGTAGTATTAAATTTGTATATTTTAAAATAAACATATTTTAAACAATTTAATTCATATTAATATATGCCAGCTTTATCCCTGAAAGGTATTAGAAGCAATGACATCACAGTTGTACTGAGGATAGCTAGCACTCAGATCTTGCTATATACGAACCATTTCCCACGAGAAAGAATCTACGTGGAGAACTGGCTGAACCCATGTCTGTGGCAGGCAAAATAAAAGGGGAGCCTGAATGATTCTGTGCTAGAAAGCAAGCAAGGGCTCAAAGAATAATGGGGACATGTCAAAAGGATACAGAAGCCAATGTGAAAGGGCTCACACTGGCCAAAGTGAGCACAATGTGAGCATCAAAAGAATAGTGACTCTCAACTGGTCATAAAACACTGAAAAAATTTAAATACATGAATCCATAGTGATAAAATAATATAACTTTTAGACTGCTGATGTCGGAGGACCTGTAGTTCATTCCCAGCTAATAAGGGAAACAATAAATGAAAGCCAGCAATAAAATGACAAAATTAGAAAATCACCATTTTGCAACACCCAGTGAAATATTTGATTCAGCACCTATCACAGGTCAGTGACAATAGCTGTAGTCAGGCAAGTGGAGGCCCTCCTTTAGGGGAGGACCCCAGGGTCTCATGGCATAAGATCAGGGCCATGTGCCATTAAAAGGAGGGCTGCCAAGACTAGGCAGGTTGCCAGGACTCCAGTCAAGGCGCTAGCATTCTAGGGACTTAATCTGAGAAGGAACTAAAGGCAACGTCAGGAATGGGATAGCCAGCAGCCGAGGCTTACAGACTGGGCTAGTGGGGAAAGCTGTGGCTCTGTGGGCAAAAGTTATGTCCAGTGACAGCTCACCCAGCCCTACCAGCCCTACCAGCTACTACAAACTGGAAAAACTGTAGAGCCCACCAGTCATTAGGACTCACACTGAATCATGATTCTCATTAGCAGGATATTCTAGGAGAACCCTGGTCAGACCCCTCTTATAGTCCAAAAATGCTCTGAATGCTCACCACATATTTACTATCTTTGTTCTTTCTTTCCAGAGAAGGATGTTAGCACTTAACTACTCAAAATGTGGTCCATGGACCAGCAGAATTAGCATCACCTAGGAGCTTGTTAGAAATACAAACCGTAGGCCCCACCACAGACCTAATGAGTCTGACTCTTCATTTTAACAATATCCCCAGGTGACTCTTATGCACATCAAAATTTGAGAAGCCCTGGTTTGGCAGGCACTTTGGAGGAAGTTAGCTGAAACTGGTGGGCCAAGGGGATGTCACAGAGCTATGGAAGCTGGTTCCTGGCATTTCTCAGCATGCTCCATCAAGCATGCACCCCACTCTCACCATTTTTCCTCCCCTAGATCCATATCACTAGCTTGGGAACAGATGCTTTCTACCTGTGAGGGTGTGAGATGAATTAGGATAGAGCTTGGGGAGGGATGGGAGGAGGAAAATATGTCAAGAGACTAGCAATTATAGTGATGATAGATAAGAAAAAGGGCTGGCAGATACGGCTAAAAGAGAAACAAATAATTCCATTTGACATTTCCATTTAATCATGGCTTCTTATATACCAAAGCCCTAACCTAAAGGATTGGTTCTTACACCCAGAATCACAAGGCTTCAGGATATACCACTAGGATGAAGTCAGGCAGGCTATAGAAACTCTCTACGCATCAGTCTTCTCATCCGTGAAGTGGGGACAATGACAGTACCTACCACATAGGGCTGCTTGAAGATTAGATGAGTCAAGTAGCTGCCCGACATCACACGTCCTGTAAGTAACGTCCAGCTGTGATATCAAGCCAGCCATGAGGCTCCAGCATCCATCAGTGTTTCTGAACCACTATGCTGTGCTGCCGCTGAAACATGAAAAGAGTAGAGAAGAACTGAGAAGCAGTCCCTCCTTCAATCACAGCTTTGATTAACAGTCATTTCCGGATCTTCTCCCCGTGTGATAATCCAGAATCCTCATGAAGCCTATGAATTTTTCTGTCTGTTATGAAAAGCTCAACCTGTATTTCTCCTCCCACCCCATCATTGTGGCTGCTCTCTGAGCACAGTGGGGACTTTAGTCACTTAATTCTCAGTTAATCAGAGTATTTGAGCCTAGGATAAAAAAAGCTTTGCAAGTGGCCACATCAAGTGACGTGGAGAGATGTTTAATCAAAGGTTAACCATGCTTTTATTCATTTACACCACAGGGAAAGTCTCAAGGCTTAGTTTTCTGAACTAAAGTGAACTAGCTCCATTTAACTCTGATGTTTATGCCTGCTGATAAAAACTATCAAAGCAATAAAAGGCGAGGAGGCAAAAAATTCAAGAGGGTATATAAAGTGAGGACACCTGTGAGGCAAAAACAGCGAGAATCCCAGTGCAGTGTGATAAACAAACCAATAAGCTTTAAAGTCAAACAGACCCAGGCGACGGAGCTATGTGACCCTGGTAAGTAACTCCATCCCTCTGAGCTTCTATCTTGCCATCTCTAAAGTGAGGCTAATGCCACTTCATAGAGATTTTGTGAGAGTTCCAGAAGACTGGCTATGTAAAGTAGTTGTACAGAGCCCTACAGATGGTAGCCACTCAATAAATGGTAGGTGGTATCTTTTTGGACTTATGATCCTAATAATATCAGATAATTAAAGAGTTAATACATGCACGTTTACACTCACAGCAACAAGGTGTAGAGTCTGCACATAAAGCCAGTGCTTTTATTTAGTGAAAAATAGACTTGGCAAAAGTAATATGTACAAACACACATTGCTTCTGCTAGCCGCTCCTTATTTACAGAGCAAGTGAAAAGAGAAATGAAATCTCCACCTGAAGAGCTTCTAGTCAGCCAAGACAGCACAACAATAAATTACGGTTTTCTGGACCTTCAAGGTGGCAGAGGAGTAAGACGCGGAGATCACCTTCCTCCCCACAGATACATCAGAAATACATCTACACGTGGAACAACTCCTACAGAAAACCCACTGAACGCTGGCAGAAGACCTCAGACCTCCCAAAAGGCAAGTAACTCTCCACGTGCCTGGGGAGGGAAAAAGGAAAAACAGACAAAAGAATAGGGACGGGACCTGCACCAGTGGGAGGGAGCTGTGAAGGAGGAAAGGTTTCCACACACTAGGAAGCCCCTTCGCGGGCGGAGACTCCGGGAGGCGGAGGGGGGAGCTTCGGAGCCGCGGGGGAGAGCGCAGCAACAGGGGTGCGGAGGGCAAAGCGGAGAGATTCCCGCACAGAGGATCAGGGCTCACCAGCACTCACCAGCCCGAGAGGCTTGTCTGTTCACCCGCCGCGGCGGGCGGGGCTGGGAGCTGAGGCTCGGGCTTCAAAGGTCAGATCCCAGGGAGAGGACTGGGGTTGGCGGCGTGAACACAGCCTGCAGGGGGATAGTGCGCCACACCTAGCGGGGAGGGAGTCTGGAAAAAAGTCTGCACCTGCCTAAGAGGCAAGAGACCATTGTTTCCAGGTGCGTGAGGAGAGGGGCTTCAGAGCACAACCTAAACGAGCTCCAGAGACGGGCGTGAGCCGCGGCTATCAGCGCGGACTCCAGAGACAAACATGAGATGCTAAGGCTGCTGCTGCCACCAGGAAGCCTGTGTGCGAGCACAGGTCACTATCCACACCCCTCTTCTGGGGAGCCTGTGCACCCTGCCACTGCCAGGTTCCTGGGATCCAGGGACAACTTCCCCGGGAGAACACACGGCGCGCCTCAGGCAGGTGCAACGTCACGCCGGCCTCTGCCGCCGCAGGCCCGCCCCGCACTGCGTGCCCCTCCCTCCCCACCGGCCTGAGTGCGCCAGAGCCCCCGAGTCAGCGGCTCCTTTAACCCCGTCCTGTCTGAGGGAAAAACAGACGCCCTCCGGCGACCTACACGCAGAGGTGGGGCCAAATCCAAAGCTGAACCCCGGGAGCTGTGAGAACAAAGAAGAGAAAGGGAAATCTCTCCCAGCAGCCTCAGGAGCAGCGGATTAAATCTCCACAATCAACTTGATGTACCCTGCATCTCTGCAATACGTGAATAGACAACAAATCATCCCCAAACTGAGGCGGTGGACATTGGGAGCAAAGATTTTTTTTTTTCCTTTTTCTATATTTGTGAGTGTGTATGTGTACGCTTCTTTGTGTGATTTCGTCTGTATAGCTTTGCTTTTGCCATCTGTCCTACAGTTCTATCTGTCCACTTTTGTTTTTGTTTTCTTTTAGTATAGTTTTTAGCACTTGTTATCATTGGTGGATTTGTTTTTTGGTTTGGTTGCTCTTTTCTTTCTTTCTTGTATTAATTATTTTTTAATTATTTTATTTTTAATAACTTTTTAATTTTTTATTTTAATAACTTTATTTTATTTCTTTATTTTTTACTTTCTTTCTTTCTTTTTTTCACCCTTTTCTTCTGAGCCATGTGGCTGACAGAGTCTTGGTGCTCCGGCCGGGAGTCAGGCGGGTGCCTCTGGGATGGAAGAGCTGAGTTCAGGACGTTGGTGCACTAGAGACCTCCAAGCTCCACGTAATGTCAAACAGCAAAAGATCGCCCAGAGATTTCCATCTCAACGTTAACACTCAGCTCCACTCAGCAACCAGCAAGCTCCACTGCTGAACACCCCATGCCAAACAACTAGCAAGACAGGGACACAACCCCACCCATTAGAGGAGGGCTGCATAAAATCATAATAAGGTCACAGACACCCAAAAACACACCACCGGACCCGGTCCTGCCCACAAGAAAGACAAGATCCAGCCTCAGCCACCAGAACACAGGCACCAGTCCCCTCCACCAGGAAGCCTACAAAACCCATTGAAGCAACCTTAGCCACTGGGGGCAGACACCAAAAACAACAGGAACTACGAACCTGCAGCCTGCAAAAAGGAGACCCCAAACACAGTAAGTTAAGCAAAATGAGAAGACAGAGAAACACACAGCAGATGAAGGAGCAAGGTAAAAACCCACCAGACCGAACTAATAAAGAGGAAATAGGCAGTCTACCTGAAAAAGAATTCAGAGTAATGATAGTAAAGATGATCCAAAATCCTGGAAATAGAATGGAGAAAATACAAGAAACGTTTAACAAGGACCTAGAAGAACTAAAGAGCAAACAAAAAATGGTGAACAACACAATAAATGAAATTAAAAACTCTCTAGAAGGAATCAATAGCAGAATAACTGAAGCAGAAGAATGAATAAGTGACCTGGAAGATAAAATACTGGAAATAACTATGGCAGAGTAGAAGAAAAAAGAATGAAAAGAATTGAGGACAGTCTCAGAGACCTCTGGGACAACATTAAATGCACCAACATTCGAATTATAGGGGTCCCAGAAGAAGAAGAGAAAAGCAAAGGGACTGAGAAAATATTTGAAGACGTTATAGCTGAAAAGAAGTTAAGTCCAGGAAGGACAGAGAGTCCCATACAGGATAAATCCAAGGAGAAACACGCCAAGACACATATTACTTAAACTACCAAAAATTCAATACAAAGAAAAAATATTAAAAGCAGCAAGGGAACAACAACAAATAACGTACAAGGGAATCTCCCTAAGGTTAACACCTGATCTTTCAGCAGAAACTCTGCAAGCCAGAAGGGAGTGGCAGGACATATTTAAAGTGTTGAAAGGGAAAATCCTACAACCAAGATTACTCTACCCAGCAAGGATCTCATTCAGACTTGACAGAGAAATTAAAACCTTCAGAGAAAAGCAAAAGCTAAAAGAATTCAGCACCACCAAACCAGCTTTACAACAAATGCTAAAGGAATTTCTCTAGGCAGGAAACACAAGGGAAGGAAAAGACCTACAATAACAAACCCCAAACAATTAAGAAAATGGTAATCGGGGCTTCCCTGGTGGCGCAGTGGTTGAGAGTCCGCCTGCCGATGCAGGGGACGCGGGTTCGTGCCCTGGTCTGGGAAGATCCCACATGCCGCAGAGCGGCTGGGCCCGTGAGCCATGGCTGTTGAGCCTATGCGTCCAGAGCCTGTGCTCCTCAATGGGAGAGGCCACAACAGTGAGAGGCCCACATACCGCCAAAAGAAAAAAAAAAGAAAAAAAAATGGTAATCAGAACATATGTATGATAATTACCTTAAATGTAAATGGATTAAATGCTCCAACCAAAAGACATAGACTGGCTGAATGGATACAGAAACAAGACCCATATATATGCTGTCTACAAGAGACCCACGTCAGACCTAGGGACACATACACACTGAAACTGAGGGGATAGAAAAAGATATTCCATGGAAATCAAAAGAAAGCTAGAGTAGCAATTCTCATATCAGACAAAGCAGACTTTCAAACAAAGACTATTACAAGAGACAAAGGAGGACACTACATAATGATCAAGGGATCAATCCAAGAAGAAGATATAACAATTGTAAATATTTATGCACCCAACATAGGAGCACCTCAATACATAAGACAAATGTTAATAGCCATAAAAGGGGAAATCGACAGGAACACAATCATAGTAGAGGACTTTAACACCCCACTGTCACCAATGGAGAGATCATCCAAAATGAAAATAAATAAGGAAACACAAGCTTTAAATGATACATTAAGCAAGATGGACTTAATTGATATTTATAGGACATTAAGCTTTAAATGATACATTAAGATGGACTTAATTGATATTTATAGGACATTCCATCCAAAAACAACAGAATACACTTTCTTCTCAAGTGCTCATGAAACATTCTCCAGGATAGATAGTATCTTGGGTCACAAATCAAGCCTTGGTAAATTTAAGGAAACTGAAATCATAGCAAGTATCTTTCCCAACCACAACGCTATGAGACTACATAATCAGTTACAGGAAAAAACCTGTAAAAAGTACAAACACATGGAGGCTAAACAATACACTACTTAGTAACCAAGAGATCACTGAAGAAATCAAAGAGGAAATCAAATCATACCTAGAAACAAATGACAATGAAAACAAGACAACCCAAAACCTATGGGATGCAGCAAACGCAGTTCTAAGAGGGAAGTGTATAGCAATACAATCCTACCCCATGAAACAAGAAAGATCTCAAACAACCTAACCTTACACCTAAAGCAATTAGAGAAAGAACAACAACAACAAAAAAAACCCCGAAGTTAGCAGAAGGAAAGAAATCCTAAAGTTCAGATCAGAGATAAATGAAAAATAAATGAAGGAAACAATAGCAAAGATCAAAAAAACTAAAGGGGGCTTCCCTGGTGGCGCAGTGGCTGAGAGTCCGCCTGCCAATGCAGGGGACACGGGTTCATGCCCCAGTCCGGAAGATCCCACATGCCGCGGAGCAGCTGGGCCCATGAGCCATGGCTGCTGAGCCTGCGCGTCCAGAGCCTGTGCTCCGCAACTGGAGAGGCCACAACAGTGACAGGCACAAGTACCGCAAAAAAAAAAAAACCCAAAAAACAAAAAAAAAAAACCTAAAGGCTGGTTCTTTGAGAATATAAACAACATTGATAAACCACTAGCCAGACTCCACAAAAAAAAAAAAAAGGGATAAGACTCAAATCAGTAGAATTAGAAATGAAAAACAAGTAACACCTGACACTGCAGAAATACAAAGGATCATGAGACATTACTACAAGCAACTGTATGTTAATAAAAGGGAGAACCTGGAAGAAATGGACAAATTCTTAGAAAAGCACAACCTCCCAAGACTGAACCAGAAAGAAATAGAAAATATAAACAGACCAATCACAAGCACTGAAATTGAGACTGTGATTAAAATTCTTCCAACAAACAAAAGTCCAGGACAAGGTGGCTTCACAGGTGAATTCCATCAAACATTTAGAGAAGAGCTAACACCTATCCTTCTCAAACTCTCCCAAAATATAGCAGAGGGAGGAACACTCCCAAACTCATTCTACGAGGCCACCATCACCCTGATACCAAAACCAGACAAGGATGTCACAAAGAAAGAAAACTACAGGCCAATATCACTGATGAACATAGATGCAAAAATCCTCAACAAAATACTAGCACACCGAATGCAACAGCACATTAAAAGGATCCTACACCATGATCATGTGGGGTTTATCCCAGGAATGCAGGGATTCTTCAATATATGTAAAGCAATCAATGTGACACACCATATTAACAAACTGAAGGAGAAAAACCATATGATCATCTCAATAGATGAAGAAAAAAGCTTTCAACAAAATTCAACACCTATTTATGATAAAAACCCTCCAGAAAGTAGGCATAGAGGGAACTTACCTCAACATAATAAAGGCCATATATGACAAACCCACAGCCAACATCGTCCTCAATGGTGAAAAAATGAAATCATTTCCACTAAGATCAGGAACAAGACAAGGTTGCCCACTCTCACCACTATTATTCAACATAGTTTTGCAAGTTTTAGCCACAACAATCAGAGGAGAAAAAGAAATAAAAGGTATCCAAATTGGAAAAGAAGAAATAAAGCTGTCACTGTTTGTAGATGACATGATTATACATAGACAATCCTAAATATGCTACCACAAAACTACTAGAGCTAATCAATGAATCTGGTAAAGTAGCAGGATACAAAATTAATGCACAGATATCTCTTGCATTCCTGTATACTAATGATGAAAAATCTGAAAGAGAAATTAAGGAAACACTCCCATTTACCACTGCAACAAAAAGAATAATATATCTTGGAAGAAACCTACCTAAGGAGACAAAAGACCTGTATGCAGAAAACTATAAGACACTGATGAAAGAAAGTAAAGAGGATACAAACAGATGGAGATATATACCATGTTCTTGGACTGGAAGAATCAACATTGTGAAAATGACTATACTACCCAAAGCAATCTACAGATTCAATGCAATCCCTGTCAAACTACCAATGGCATTTTTCACAGAACTAGAACAAAAAAATTCACAATTTGTATGGAAACCCAAAAGCCATGAATAGCCAAAGCAATCTTGAGAACGAAAAACGGAGCTGGAGGAATCAGGCTCCCTGACTTCAAACTATACTACAAAGCTACAGTAATCAAGACATTATGGTACTGGCACAAAAACAGAGATATAGATCAATGGAACAGGATAGAAAGCCCAGAGGTAAACCCACACACATATGGTTACCTTATTTTTGATAAAGGAGGCAAGAATAGACAATGGAGAAAAGACAGCCACTTCGATAAGTGGTGCTGGGAAAACTGGACAGCTACATGTCAAAGAATGAAATTGGAACACTCCCGAACACCATACACAAAAATAAACTCAAAATGGATTAAAGACCTAAATGTAAGGCCAGACACAGTAAAACTCTTAGAGGAAAACATAGGCAGAACGCTCTATGACATAAATCACAGCAAGATCTTTTTTGTTCCACCTCCTAGAGAAATGGAAATAAAAACAAAAATAAACAGATGGGACCTAATGAAACTTCAAAGCTTTTGCACAGCAAAGGAAACCATAAACAAGACCAAAAGACAACCCTCAGAATGGAAGGAGATACTTGCAAATGAAGCAACTGACAAAGGATTAATCTCCAAAATTTACAAGCAGCTCATGCAGCTCAATATCAAAAAAAAAAAACAACCCAATCCAAAAATGGGCAGAAGACTTAAATAGACATTTCTCCAAAGAATATATACAGATTGCCAACAGACACATGAAAGGATGCTCAACATCACTAATCATTAGAGAAATGCAAATCAAAACTACAGTGATGTATCACCTCACACCAGTCAGAATGACTATCATCAAAAAATCTACAAACAATAAATGATGGAGGTGTGGAGAAAAGGGAACCCTCTTGCACTGTTGGTGGGAATGTAAATTGATACAGCCAGTATGGTGAACAGTATGGAGGTTCCTTAAAAAGTAAGAACAGAAGTACCACAGGACCCAGCAATCCTACTACTGGGTATATACCCTGAGAAAACCATAATTCAAAAAGAGTCATGCACCACAATGTTCATTGCAGCTCTATTTACAATAGCCAGGACATGGAAGCAACTTAAGTGTCCATCCACAGATGAATGGATAAAGAAGATGTGGCACATATATACAATGGAATATTACTCAGCCATAAAAAGAAATGAAATTGAGTTATTTGTACTGAGGTGGATGGACCTAGAGTCTGTCATACAGAGTGAAGTAAGTCAGAAAGAGAAAAACAAATACCATATGCTAACACATATATATGGAATCTAAGAAAAAAATGGTTATGAAGAATCTAGGGGCAGGACAGGAATAAAGATGCAGACATAGAGAATGGACTTGAGGACACAGGGAGGGGGAAGGGTAAGCTTGGGCGAAGTGAGAGAGTGTCATGGACATATATACACTACCAAATGTAAAACAGATAGCTAGTGGGAAGCAGCCACATAGCACAGGGAGATCAGCTCAGTGCTTTGTGGCCACCTAGAAGGTTGGGAAAGGGAGGGTGGGAGCGAGATGCAAGAGGGAGGAGATACGGGGATATGTGTATATGCATAGCTGTTTCACTTTGTTATAAAGTAGAAACTAACACACCATTGTAAAGCAATTATACTCCAATAAAGATGTTACCAAAAAAGGGGGAAAAAAATCTTTAAAAATTCAAAAAGTAATAATAATAAATTACATGTGTGCATAACCAAACACAAAGGAAAGCCTTTCAGAAATAGGCTTGAGGTCAAGGATGAAATGGTAATATCTGCTTGAATCCTAAGCTTTACATTGTACACAGGTACACTGCTATTCTTCTGTCATTTCAGCTAACAATAATGACTACAGCTTAGAATAAGGTCTAGAAGGTGGTAAACACTATTGGAAGTGTTTTACCTTTATTAAACTTATTTAGTACTATAGCAGCCATACCAGGAAAGTCATTTTATCATCCCCATTTTACAGATGAGTATACTGGGACACAGAGAGGTGAAGTAATTTACCCAGGGTCACACAGCTAGTAAAAGGTAAAGCTGGAATCCAACACCATAAGGTCTTCTCCAGAGTCCAGGTCTTAGCCTGGGGCCATGCCATATCAGATGCTGAATCCACTTCCCATAACACAGATAAAACCATGTGCTTACACAGATAAATGAAGGTAAAGGCAAACTTAAGAAAGACTAAGAGTTGAGGGTTTGAGGGTGGTTTTTTTTTTCCTGTAAAATATAAAGGGATATAACCAACCTGGAAACAGTGCCAGGAAGACAGTGGTTCAAAATTCACTCCTTTTAATGTGTATTTTCCTGCTGTCAAGTTTGCTGTCTCAGTTTTCACATGGCCAATGAGAACTCAAAGCCTCTATGGATATGCTATTCTGTACTGCTCCTCGGGCTGTGAGTAGCTCGCAGGCTCATCAAGCCAGCTGCAAAGTGTAGCTAATCAATTACAGCAGCCAGAAATAGTATATATTCATGAGTACAGCAGTGGCCTTTAACCCACAGTGCAAGACCATTTCAGAGGATAGAAAACCAAACCTTGCAGCTCAATCTCAACTTTCACCCTGATTTCCCATTCTCAGCTGCCCCAGGGAAGTCATTTTCAGCTTAGTCTCTTGCTGATAGTCACCTGTGTCACAAAACTATTACCTACCATGTGCCTTCCTGCTTAACTCAATGTGTCCTGAGCCTGATAACAGAGACTGCTGGGGAGCTGCTCAGGACTAGAGTTAATAGGGAGGCTCAATTGCATTTCACCCCAGAGGGGGCTGCTTACAGGTCAGTGCTGAGATAATCAGCCAAGCAGCTTATGACTTAGCCCATCCCTGCTGCTGCTGCCGCCACTGGTTGTTTCATAACCTGGGAAAATTCAAAAACATTTACTGACAAATAAAAGTGACAACTGAAATGCTAGGAAAACTCTCTCCTTATTTGCTTCATGGAGATTGGACACGGCAAGTAACATTTCCCCAGACAGGGTTTTGTTTTTCCTTCCAATTCCTCCTTTCAAATATTTTATGTTAAACCTCAGTCTTTGAGACTGAGAAACAATGTCAACAACAGCTTTCCCTGCCTGAGATAGCCACGGCTTGATCTGCAACAGAAAATGCCAGTGATAATAAGGCCTAATTGACTGCTTAAGAGGAAAAAAGATGTGATTCATGCTTTTATACATTTTTAAGGTCTTAAATTTATTTATCTCTTCCTAAGCCAAGAAGTAATTCTATAGAACTATTATGTAAACACAGTCTTGTTCCAGGTACTGTGGTTTACACAGAATGTATCTTTATCAAATATATACCAGATATGTTACACACTAAGGATTCAAATAATTAAGACAATCCTGCCATCACAGGTTTTGATTGTCAGCTACATACTTCTCCACCGTCTGACCTTCAGTCTCACCTAGAATCATAGATTATACACAAAAGGGCTACCAACCTTGGGGCAGATC
>NW_006784589.1:2196960-2228480 GCF_000442215.2 Lipotes vexillifer | reverse complement strand
GGAAAGAGGAAAGGTATCAAAGTGACTTCCTACTCTTTATCCCCTCTTTGTCCAATGGAAGGGGAAACAAAAGGATAGAATGCTTTTCATTGTACTAGGAGGCCTTAAACATCAGAAAACAGAGTTTGGATGTACAGGTATCCCCTGCTTCCCAAAAATTTGCATGAAGCCACTTCACACAATAGGATGAGAAGGAAACTACCTGAGACTGAGGACAGAAGCATCCAAAATACTTGGAAAACATGTAGAGCTTGAATACTTTGTCTTTCCACCAACCAGAGTGGGAAAACCTTGTAATTCACAGGACAATGAATTGAGTACTCAGAAAAGTATAGCCTTAGTAGTGGGGGAGAAAATTAGTTTTGGACTAAAGGCTGATCTGGTAACAGCTAACAAAGCTTATAAGCAAGCTTTGAAAGGATTAAACTGTTTCCAAGTAATCAAACTACATCCAAGAACAAAGTTCATGAATATTCATAGGACACAAAAATATCCAGCACCCAACAAAATAAAATTCACAATGCCTGGCATCCAATTAAGAATTACCAGGTCTTCAAACAAGCAGGAAACTGCAACTAATAATGAGGAGAAAGTCAATCAGTAGAAACAAACACAGCAGTGACATGGATGTCAGAATTAGTAGACAAGAATATTAAAACATATTATAACTATATTTCATATGTTTAGGAAAGCAGAAGAAAGATTGAGCATGTTAGATAGAGACATGGAAACAATACAAAGCCCCAAATTAAAATTTTAGAGATGAAAACTACAATGTCCAAGATGAAAAATACACTGGACAGGGTTAACAGCAAATTAGACACTACAGAAGAAAGCAATAGTAAACTCAAAATCATTGCAATAAGAGTTATCAGAAATGAAATATACAAATAAAAAAGACTAAAAATACAGTGTTAGTGAGCTCTAGGATAACTTTAAGTGGCCTAATATACATGTAATCAGAGTTCACAAAAGAATCGAAGAACATGAAGAAATAATGGTTGAAATTTTTAATTTAATGAAAACTACAAACTCACAGATCCAAAGTGTTCAGTGATTCTTTAACCACAAGAAATATGAAGAAAACCACATTAAGGGATATTATACTGAAAATACTAAACCAGTAATAAAAAGAAATCTGAAAACTAGCCAGAGGGTAAAAAGATACATTATGTACAGTAACAAACATAAGAATGATAACAGACTTTTCACTTAAAATAATGCAACCCAAGACAGTGGAACAACATCTTTAAAGTATTGAAAGAAAAAAAAAAACTCTCACATGGAATTCTACACCTAGTGAAAGTATCTTTCAAAAGGGGTAAAAGATTTTCTCATACATACAAATTCTGAAAGAATTCATTATCAGGAGACCTGCACTACAAGAAATATTAAAGGAAGTGCTTTAGGTAGAAGAAAAATATCTATACAAGGAATGAAAAGCACCAGAGGTGGTCAAGAGGTGTGTAAATATAAAATACTTTCTTTGTTATTTTTAATCTATTAAATGATAACTATTAAAAGCAAAAAGAATGACAATGTATTGTGACTTTATAACATATGTATAAGTAAAATGACACAAAGGCTGAAGTGGGAAGATGGAAATACATGATTATAAGGTTTTTATACTATATGTGAAGTGGTAAAATATTACTTGAAGATAATTAATTCAATAAATTAAAGATGTATTTGTAAGCACTAAAGAAACCAAAACAAAATCATAGCAAATAATCCAACAAAGGAGATAAAAAGAAAAAATTTTAAACTCCTCAATTAAACAAAAAGGAAGAAGATAAAAAGAAAAATGCAACAAATAATAGATGGGACAAATAGGAAAAAAAGGAAGGGTAGAAGATTTAAGTGCAACTGTATTAATAATCATGTTAAGTATAAATGGTCTAAACACCTCAATTAAAGGCTAGACATTTCCAAACTGGATTGAGAAGCAAGGACCAACTAGCTATATGATGCCTTCAAGAAACCCATTTTAAATATAAAGACAAATAAGTTAAAGCAAATGGATAGAAAAAGATATACCATGCTAACACTAAGCAAAAGAATGTTGGAATTGTTACATTAATACCAGATAAAGTAGATTTCAGAGCAAAGATATTACCTGGGATGAAGAGGGGCATTTCACAAGGATAATGCTGTCAATTTATCAAGAGGACATAACAATTGTAAGCATTTATTTATCTAATAATGGAGTTTCAAAATACATTAAGCAAAACCTGATAGAACTAAAGTGATAAATAGATAAATCTACAATAATGAGGGGAATTTTCAACACTCCTATCTCAATAATTGATATAAAAAATAGACCAAAAAAATCACTAAGGACATAAAAGACTTGAATAAATAACATAACCAATTTCACCAAATTTTTATTTACCAAGATAGACCATATTCCCAACCATAAAACAAGTTTCAATAAATTTTTTAAAATTTAAATCATACAAAGTATCTTCTCTGACCACAATGAAATAGAAATCAGTAACAGAAAGATATCCAGAAAGTCACTGTATATTTAGAAACTAAATAACATAGTTCTTATTAACCCATGGGTCCAAGAAGAAATAATAAAGGAAATTTGAAAAGTCTTTTCAATTGAATGAAAGTGAAAACACAACATGTCAAAATTGGTGAGTTGCACTAAATGCTTATATCAGGAAAGAAGGTCTCAAGTCAATGACCTCGACTTATACCTTAAGGAACTAGAAACTATAAGAGAAATTAAACCTGGAAATAAGAATACAAAACCAAATTAATGGAGGAAATTAATGAAACCAAAAGCTGGCTCTTTGAGATAAAAAAAAAAATGAAGGTGATAAACCTCTAGTCAGACTAATCAGAATATAATTTAAAACCACCATGTAAGGAAATATTCTGAATAACTTTATAAACAAAACTCTAGGCTCAGATGACTCCACTGGTGAATTCTACCAAACATTTAAAAACAAAATAATACTAATTCTACAAAACTCTTCCAGAAAATTAAAAAGGAGGAAATACTTCCTGATTCTTTCAATGAAATAGCCTGATACCAAAACCAGGCAAAGACTGTTTTAAAAAAAATATTACAGAACAATATTCCTCATGAACATAGATGCAAAACTTCTTAAAATTTTACAAATTTAATTCAACAGTAGATAAAAAAGTTAATATGCAATGATCAAGCAGGTATTATTCTCAGAGTGCAAACTTGCTCAACATTCTGGTTTAACAAATTAAAAAAGAAAAACAAAATGATAATCTCAATAATTGCAAAAAAAAGACAATTCCAACATCTATTCTCAGTAAAAACTCTCAGTAAACTAAGAATAGAAGAAAACTGTCTCAAACTTATAAAGGACAGCTTTGAAAAAAATCTAAATAATATCATACTTATGGTAAAAAAAAAATTGAAAACTGAATTTTTCCCCTAAGGTCTTAAAAAAGGCAAGGATATCTACTCTCACCACTTCTATTCCACATTAGACTGGAAGTTCTAGCCAATACAACAAGGCAAGAAAAAAGAAAAATCATGAAGATTGGAAAAGAACAATTAAAACCACCTTTATTAGCAGATGATATAATTGTCTATGTAGAAAATCCTATATTATCTTTAAAAAACAGGTACTAGTATAAGTGAGATGAGCAAAGTGGCAGGATACAAGGTTGTATTAGTCAACTTGAGCTGTCATAACAAAATACCATAGACTGGTATGTGTGTGTGTGGGGGGGTGGTGCTTAAAAAAACAAAAATTTATTTTCTCACAGTTCTGGAGTCTGGATATTCAAGATCAGGTTGTCAGCAGGGTCGGGTTCTGGTGAGAGTTTTCCTGACTTGCAGATGGCTGCCTTCTTGCTGTGTCCTCACATGGAGGAGAGAGAGCAATCTCTCTCTCTTCTATTTCTTATAAGGCCACTAATCCCATCATGATGGTGCCACCCTCATAATCTAATCTAACCCTAAATACCTCTCCAAAGCCCCATCTCCAAATACCATCACATTGGGGGTCAGGGGTTAAACATAAGAATTTGGAGAGATAAGGTCAATATACAAAAATCAGTTCTGTATGTATGTGTGTGTAATACATACAAATATACAATTGGAAATTGAAATTAAATAAATAATACTATTTACAATAGCATCAATATATGAAATACTTGGGGATAAATTTGATAAAAATGTGTGCAGGACCTGTAAACTGAAAGCTATAAAATATTGCTGAGGGAAATTGAAAAAACCTAAATAAATGGAGAGATATATTCATTGATTGGAAGAATCAGTACTCTTATGATATCAATTCTTCACAAACTGACCTACAAGTTTAACACAATCTCAATTCACTCAATTGGAGGTGTGTGTGTGTGTGTGCCTGTGTGTGCGTGTTTGAAAAATAACAAGCTGATTTTGAAATGTACATGGAAAAGCAAAGGATCTAGAATAGCCATAACAACTCTGGAAAATGAAAATAAATTGGACAGGGTATACACTATCTGATTTTAAGATTTAGTCTAAAACTACAGTTAAAAAGAGTGTGGTATTGACATAAATATAGACAAATAGGTAAGTGAAACAGAACAAAAATAGACCCACACAAATATGGTGCAGTGATTTTTGTCAAAGGTACAAAGTCAAATCAATGGAAAAAGGATGGCCTTTTTAACAAATGATGCTGAAATAATTAGATATCCATATAGGAAACAAATTAACCTTGACCCAAAATGTATTAGTTTTCTATTGCTGCATTAAAAAAAATTACCTCAAACTTAGTGGCTTAAAATAACACCCATTTATTAACTCACAGTTCTTTAGGTTCTTACCTACTTCTTAGTCTGGGTACATTATGACTGGATTCTCTGCCCCATGTCTTAGAAGGCTAATATCAATGTGTCAGCCAAACTGTGTTATCATCTGGAGCCCAGACTCCTCATCTAAGCTCATGTGGTTGTGGCAGAATTCAATTCCTTGAGGTTGTAGACTGAGGTCCCTGTTTCCTTGCTGACTAACAGCCAGGAGGCACTTTCAGCAACTAGAAGGTATCAGCTCTCTTTGACACATGGCCTCTTCCATCTTCAAAGCTAGCAATGGATAAGCTCTCTTATGTTCAACTTCTCTTATTCTTTCAATCTTTTACTTCAGGGAAAGCCCAGACCTTTTTAAGGCCTCGCTCTATTAGGTCAGGCCCACCCAGGATAGTCTCTCTATCTTAAATTCAAATGATTTGGGATATTAATTGCATCTGCAAAATCTCATCACAGTAACACCTAGATTAATGTTAGAATAACTATGAAAAGGTGTGTACACAAGAGCTCTTGGGAGTCAACTTAGTATTCTGCCTACCATTCATAACTTGTACCATTATAATAACTGAATCATAATGTGACATAGACCTAAATGTACAAAAACCAAAACTATAAAACTTCTAGAAGAAAATATAGGAGAAAATCTTTGTGACTTGGGTTGGGCAAAGATTTCTTAAGTATGACACCAAAGCACAATTTATAAAAGAAAAACTGGATAGACAAAGATTCACAAATTAAGAACCTGTCCTCAAAAGACACTATTTAAAGAGTGAAAAGGCAAGCCACAGATTAGAAGTAAATATTCGCCAGTTGCATATTTGATAAAAGACTTGTGCTCAGAATATATAAAGAACTCTCAAGTCACAATAATAAGGAAATAAGCCAATTAAAAATTGGGGGATGGGAATTCACTAGTGGTCCAGTGGTTAGGACTCCTCGCTCTTACTGCCGAGGGCCTGGGTTCAATCCCTGGTCACTAAGATTCCACAAGCTGCACGGTTCAGCCAAAAAAAAAAAAAAGGGGAAATTTGAATAGACCACTAAAGAACAAATATGTATGGCAAATAAGCACACAAAGAGATTTTTAATGTCATCAGTCATTAGAGAAATTCAAATTAAAGCCACAGTCAGATACATTATGCACCTATCAGAATGGCTAAAATTAGAAATACTGATAGTACTAAGTATCAGCAAGGATTGGAGCAAGTGAAACTCTCCAACTCTTAATGGGAATGTAAAATGGTACATCTCCTTTGGAAAACATTTGACAGTTTCTTAAAAAATTAAACATATACCTAAAGTATGACTGAGATATCCCACTCCTAGGTATTTACCCAAGAGAAATGAAAACAGGAACTCACAAAATCTTGTATACTACGTTCATAGCAGCTGTATTTGTAATAAGACAAAAATGAAACAACCCAAATGCCCATCAAAAGATGAATGAATTAACAAACTGTGATAGATGCATACAATGGAATACTATCTAGTACATAATAAAAAGGAACCAACTTTTGAAACACAAAATGGTTGAAATCTCAAAATCATTATGTTGAGTGAGAAAAGCCAGACAAAAGAGAGTACATACTGTATGATTCTATTAAATTTCTAGAAAGTTTTAACTAATCTATAGTGACAGAAATAAATCACTGGTGGATTGGGAAAGAGCAGGAGAAAGAGGTTACAAAGTGGCATGAGGACACTTTTGGGGGTGATGATATGTTTTTTATCTTCGTTGTGGTGATGATTTTATGAGTGTATGCATATGTCAAAATTTGCAAACTTTAAATATGTTCAATTGTATGTCAATCACCTCTCAAAAAAGCTTTTTTGATTTTTACAATGACGAGATCATTAGTTTATGCTCTTTTGCAAATTGCTTTTTTCACTAACCAATATATCAAGGACAACCTTCCTACCAATTCACTTAGACCTATCTCAGTCTTTTAACCAGATGCATTAATTCCATAATATTAATCTACATTAAATTTTAAATCATTCCTTTATTGATACAAATTTTGATTGTTTGAAATTTTTGTACTTATCAGTAGCTCTGTAACTATCATCCTGTCAAATAAATTCTTAAGTACTTGAGCACGTATTCTGTTGCATCAATGGATACATGAAATTTATGTTGCTGTTTATTCCCAAAATACTTCTAAAGAGGTGCCTATTCATACTTTCTCCATTTCTCCACAACTGTACTAACACTGAATCTCACCCATCTTTTTAATTTTTTCAATTTGATAGGTATTATTAGTTTTCTAGAACTACCATAACAAATTATCACAAACTGAGTGGCTTAAACAACAGAAATTTATTGTCTCACAGTTCTGGAGCTAGATATCTGAGATCAAGGTGTCAGCAGGGTTGGCTCTTTCTGAGTGCTGTGAGGAATAATTTTTTTCCATGCCTCTCCCTTATCATCTCATGGTTTACTGGCAATCTTTGGCATTCCTTGGCTTGTAGAAGCATCATTCTCAACCTGCATTCATCTTCACAGGGCATTCTCCATCTATGTGTCTATGTCCAAATTTCCCCTTTTTAAAAGGATACCAGTCATTACTGATTAGGGGTCCACCCTACTCCAGCATGACCTCATCGTATATCTGCAATGACCCTATTTCCAAATAACGTTAAATTCTGAAGTATTGGGAGTTAGGACTTCAATATGTGAATTAAATGGAGGAAGAATGACTTTGAGGGCAGAGGCATGTATGCAGAGGCTGATGGGGCTGCCACTGACATCACCAACCCAGAGGGCACAGGTCCAGGGGGCAGGGCCACCTCCCAGGCCAAGAGGGCAGGAGTGTTGCCCAGTGTCTGAAGAACAGAACATCAGCCGAAGAGGATTATTCTCAAGTCTTAAAATATAATAAAATTTACCCTTCTAGGTTTCAGACTTGCTTGGGACCTGTAATACCTTTTTCCTCCCAATTTCTCCCTTTCAGAATGGGAATGAGTATCCTATGTCTGTCTGTTTCACAGGTTCACAGATGGAGAGGAATTTGGTCCCAGGATGAATCATACCTCATCCATACCAATTTAAATGCTATTGTAGATGCGATTTTGTACTTAGAGTTGATATTGGAATGGGTTAAGACTTTGGGGGATGTTGGGATGGGATGAATGTATTTTGAATATGACATGAATTTGTGAAGGCCAGAGGGTGGAATGTTATAGGTCAAATTGTGTCACCTTAAAATCCATATGTTGAAATCTTAACCCCCAGTAGTTTAGAATGTAACTTTATTTGGAAATAGGGTCATTGATGATATAATTAGCTAAGATGAAGTCATCCTGGAGTAGGGTGGACCCCTAATCCAATATGACTGGTGTCCTTATAGATAGGAGGAATTTGGACACAAATACACATAGTAAAACACCATGTGAAGATAAATGCAGAGACAAGATGGAGGTGATGCTTCTACAAGCCAGGAAATGCCAAAGATTGCCAGCAAACCATCAGAAGCTAGGACAGAGGTATGGAATAGATTATTTCCCATAGCACTCCGAAGGAACCTACCTTGCTGACACCTTGATGGTGGACATCTAGCCTCCAGAAATGTGAGACAATAAATTTCTGCTGTTTAAGCCCTTCAGTTTGTGGTACTTCACTATGGCAGCCCTAAAAACGTACAATTGGCATAAAACAATATTTTATTATTGCTAAAATGTTATATTAGTCAGGGTTGTCCAGAGACAAGACAGAGGAATTTATTATAAGGAATTGGCTCACATGATTATGGAGGTTGGTATTTTGATTTATTTTACATCAAATATTAAAAAGTCACTTAACATTCTATTTTAAAATAAAAATGGGGAGGATAAGGCAGTTTGAAAAGAGGGCACTTGTTGAGATATAATCCAAGGTGAAAAGAAAGCTCTTATAACTTTACTATATTTCTTTCCCCCTCTTTACTTCCCATGTAACTGTTTTTGTCGCATTACTTTGCTACTCACTCCAGAAATGGTCCAGGGCAAAGATTAAATAACATAACAAACCCACGAGCTTTGACTCCAGTAAGTGCTCTCTGGGGACAGGGAACTTGCACATTGGAAAAATATAAGCAGGGCATAATGTTGGCCCCTGGCAATGCTGACACTTTGTGTAAACTTTGACAAGGCAAGGCAGGTTCTGTTCTCAGATATAACCTAGCAAATTTTGCTCACTACAAATGGGTGCTACATATTATAATTTGAACGGAGTTAGGCCCAGACTATAAAGTTCTGGAAAACCATGTTTTGTTTAAAAAAAAAAAAAAAAGGCACACCCAATCAGGTGCGAAAGTCACACACACAGCAAAGGACCTTTCAGACATGCTGAGCCCAGTATGTCTGAAAGGCTGCCTTTCTCCAAGGGCTCAGGTTACTTCCCCTGTACTCTAAGCAGTTATTTCTTGAAAGACACAGCTACAGACCAGCTTGAGCCCATTTTTCTTGAGCAAGGCCTAACCTAGGGCACTGGAAAAAAGCTGCCCTTAGGTTTAGAGACCCAGAAAGCTGGGGGAGGGGAATGACATCTTCACGTTCATACCTATAATGAGTACTGGGACAAGAATTCTAGCCTTGTTTCCTCAAGTGTTAAAAGGGATTATTGGCTTGAATACCATCTGTTTAAACCTAAGGTAATCTCTAATTCTATGATTCTAAGTCGACTGGTTATTAAATTGAGTTCAAATCGTGGCTTTGCCTCTTATCAGATATGTAATCTTATTAAAATATTTAACTATCTGTCCTTTTTTTTACAGATAAAGAACTACCTCATTTACAAGTTGTAATGTTTGTAAAATGCTGAGCACAACGCCTAGCATATAGCAACCAATTAACAGTAGTAACTGGCATTTCTATTATCAAAAACAATAATTACCTTTTCACTAACCTAAGTCTTTCCTTTTCCATTTCATAAAATTATAAAAAATGTTAAAACTACCTGGTCTTAGAGAGTAGTAATCCAACTTGCTAATCTTACAGATCAGAAATCTAAAGGCTACATCTGGTCAAATCACCCAGCTAGTCAGTTCTAGAACCAGAATTGGAAGCATGGCTTCCTGACCTTCACCTCTTACTTCTACATCCCTCTCCAGTTTCACTTCTGGTCTGCCTTATTCCCAGACTAGGAACTCCCACCAGGCTGTGTTCTGGCGTCAAAGCCTCTGCTTCCCCTCAACCTTTCTAAAGGTTCCTCCAGGGAGAGGGGATAAAGTCTCCTTCAGCTTTATTCCTGATCCATATGTCCATTCCTAGCAGAGCAAGGCCTGCCCATCCTAACCTCAATTCTCTTACTTCCCCTGGACATTCAGTCAACCAGAGCAGCTCCCTGCTCTAGTTCTCTCTCTTCCTATCACCTGTGCCCTGCCATAACTCTCAGAATAATCCATGTGTCTGGTCACAGGATTGATCATCCTCATTTTGACTGAAAATAACTAAAATTATTTTCCCAAAGGCAGTAGCCAATGTCCTCAGGAGGAAGAAAGAACTCTCTCTCTGCTTAATTCATGGATTCTCCCTCCTCCCTATTGGAAAAATCTAATCAGAGGACTTCTCTGACATCTTGCTTCTCCATTTAGTTCCCCAAATGGAATCCATATGAATATGGATATCCCCAGGCACATTCCGGGTATAGAAGAAGACAACAAAGTCTGGAAGCGGTTAGAGATTCTCATCTCCTTTTTACATCATAGATAGAGAAACTGAGGCCCAGAGGAGTTAAGTGACAGCCTCTTTGATTCAGGAATTACGTGGTGGAGTTTACTGGATCAGACACTAAGGTAATTAGTTAACAAGCTCTAGAAGTTCAGTGCTTCAGAAACATCTGCAATATTTTTCATCTTTTCTTTCCTGGATGTAAGTAAAGAAACAGGAAGATATATGACAAGCTGGCAGTGTCAATGGAAAGATATGGCAGCAATGCAGGAATAGATCAAAAGAGTTTTTTTTTGTCCTACCTCCCTCTGAGTTTGCAATGGACTGTGGGAAGGGTAAACAAGTGCAGCACATCCCAAACAGCAAGTGTCTGGATCACAGGTTTCGGAAGGGACGACAGTCTGTATTTTCTGAGCCTTCTGGGGAAACTGGAACACATGGGCCTAAAAAATCAGCTTGCATAATAGCCAAGTTCATCACCAGTGAGTGTGAGCTTGCCTTATTTATGACCACTGAAGTTCATGTCAGTAAGCAGGATGAGAATTTAGAGCACAGCCTATACCAGGATCCCCCAAAAGTTTATATGTATATGTATATATACACACATATCAGTGCCTTTTTCTTTCTGGTCACTTTATCTATTTAACACTATTAGAGGTAGCAGAATTGAAGAAGCAGTTCTGGGGCATGGACTTAACTGTTCTGTATGACACATTCTTGAGGGGAAACACAGTTTCATATTTCACTAAACTAGCACACGGGGGTCTTGCAAGAGGGAACACTCATAAATGTCCTACCACACATTGGACTACGGACATGGCAGGACTGAAGCCCAGGTTCAAGTACATAGTCCAAGACACAAAATTCATTTCATTTCCTTTTTTACCTAGTTATTCCTCCTCTGTCTTCGCCTTTTGGAACTTTGCTTTGCTGCATACTGTGTAAGTAAAGGTCAAAAAATAAAACTTCTACACTAAATACATTTAATCAGCATCATAATAAAAGTATATATGTATAGGTGAAGATAGTAGATTAGACAAACTCATCTCAAATATATTTTTAAAGGCACAAAACCACACAAGGATTGGGTGGACAGGAGAGGACACAACAGTAACAAAATTTTGGAAACTGGAAAGCTGACGGGCAAACAAGGGGAAGGAATTTTAGGAGACACAGGAACACTGAATCTTAAGCCAAGCAATGAGGAAACAACACAAAGTACATCAATTTACACAACAAAATCCCCAATGTCAGCATCATGTACCTCTGGAAGTGGGGAAAGGAAAGATCCAAAATAAGGAAGATGAGTTTTAAATCTATTTAGGCAGCAATTAGGTCCCCAGGTCCAGTCCTGCAGTCCTTAAAATTTCTTCCACTCACCACAGAATACTATTGGAGATTTATTCTCTGGAAAGGTCAAAAGTAGAGTCTTTGTGGCCTGGTGTCCTCCTGTTCAGTCAAGATGGAAAGAGATAGATTAAGTGGGTATATCAATACTGGATGGTGAGCTCTGTCCGGTCTTCTTCCCTACCTACTCCTACTCTCAGAATACTGGTCGCCATGCCTTTACCCTCAAGGAAAGCTACTGGAAAAGCCTTCACTAAAGAATCTGACCAACGCAAGAGGAAAACCTAATCAAACTTTCCCCAAAGAAATGGCCCAGCCAGATAACCCTAGAGTGACATTCACAGTTAACAAATCCCACTCGTGCTAAAGCACCGTTTTAGTGTCCCTCTTGTAAATGTAAACAAACAACCAAGGATCACCAGATAAGCAGAAAAAAAGCGATCAGAGGCAACAGGTACTTTGTCTAAACTTTCATCTCCCTGAATAATCAAAGAGCTGCAAAGATACTGCAACCTGGAAAAAAGAACAAGACAAAGAGGAACAGAGATTTAAAGGAAGGATTTTTAAAAGTCAAAAATATATGTTATAAGTATATATATATATATATATATATATATATATATATATATAAATGCATATATTCAATCATCTCTTATATACACAAGTTTTCCCTCTAATTGGTCCTTGTGGTCCATGCCCAGTGACTGCTGTATGACTAGATTTTTTAGGCACTTCAGGGATGAAGATTGCATACACAAAATCCCAAGATGGAACCCATGTGTGAGCCCACTAAAATAGTGTTCTCATAACAATTACTATAATATACACCCCATTTATTGAATGGCTACTATGTACTAAGAATTAAGCTGGGTGTCTTTAATACATTCTCTCATTTAATCCTCGCAACCCTGCAAGGCAGTGTAACTAGGGAGGTTAAGAAACTGGCTGGCACTCGGCTGGTAAATGAAGGAGCTATGGTACAAGCCCAAATCTCCCCAAGTCTAAACCCTTTCAAGGGTAACAGGGGAAGTATGAAATTCATTCAGTGGCTGGCTCCATTACCAGTAGATTTAGGGTCTTTGCTTAGGCACAGCCTGGCTGGTCTGTCCTTGTCATGTTCTCTTGTTCACTCTCTTCCTCCATGTTGAGTCATCCATGCACAAACCAGTCTTCTGAACACTAAACACTTCATCCATGATTAGGATAATGCTATCATTTTATACACAGAGATACACACACACACACACACACACACACACACACACACACACACACACACTCATGCACAAACACATTTTTGCATTTATCTTCCTTAGTTTATTATTTCTCTTGTCCCTCAGGAATTTTTTTCCCCAACTGTATCGGGGCACATAGGACTGACAAGGCCTGGCGTGATTTTAAATCCTGATAGTCAGAGCCCAGAGTTGTCATCCTTTCTGCTGAGTTGGCCATTCTGGTTAGTAATTATTTGGCTTTTTAAATTGCTGAATCAAATAGCCAAAGCAATCTTGAGGGAAAAAAAACGGAGCTGGAGGAATCAGGCTCCTGGACTTCAGACTATACTACACTACAAAGCTACAGTAATCAAGACAGTATGGTACTGGCACAAAAAAAGAAATATAGATCAATGGAACAGGATAGAAAGCCCAGAGATAAATCCACACACATACGGTCACCTTATTGTTGATAAAGGAGGCAAGAATATACAATGGAGAAAAGACAGCCTCTTCAATAAGTGGTGCTGGGAAAACTGGACAGCTACATGTCAAAGAATGAAATTAGGACACTCCCTAACACCATACACAAAAATAAACTCAAAATGGATTAAAGACCTAAATGTAAGCCCAGACACTATCAAACTCTCAGAGGAAAACATAGGCAGAACACTCTATGACAAAAATTACAGCAAGATCCTTTTTGACCCACCTCCTAGAGAAATGGAAATTAAAACAAAAATAAACAAATGGGACCTAATGAAACTTCAAAGCTTTTGCACAGCAAAGGAAACCATAAAAAAGACGAAAAGACAACCCTCAGAATGGGAGAAAATATTTGCAAATGAAGCAACTGACAAAGGATTAATCTCCAAAATATACAAGCAGCTCATGCAGCTCAATATCAAAAAAGCAAACAACCCAATCAAAAATGGGCAGAAGACCTAAATAGACATTTCACCAAAGAAGATATACAGATTGCCAACAGACACATGAAAGAATGCTCAACATCACTAATCATTAAAGAAATGCAAATCAAAACAACAATGAGGTATCACCTCACACCAATCAGAATGGCCATCATCAAAAAATCTACAAACAATAAATGCTGGAGAGGGTGTGGAGAAAAGGAAACCCTATTGCACTGTTAGTGGAAATGTAAATTGATATAACCATTATGGAGAACAGCATGGAAGTTCCTTAAAAAACTAAAAATCGAACTACCATACGACCCAGCAACCCCACTACTGGGCATATACCCTGAGAAAACCATAATTCAAAACGAGTCATGTACCACAATGTTCATTGTAGCTCTATTTACAATAGCCAGGACATGGAAGCAACCTAAATGTCTATCGACAGATGAATGGATAAAGAAGATGGGGCACATATATACAATGGAATATTACTCAGCCATAAAAAGTAACAAAATTAAGTTATTTGTAGTGAGGTGGATGGACCTAGAGTCTGTTATACAGAGTGAAGTAAGTCAGAAAGAGAAAAACAAATACCATATGCTAACACATATATATGGAATCTAAAAAAATAAAATTAGTTCTGAAAAACCTAGGGGCAGGACAGGAATAAAGATGCAGACATAGAGAATGGACTTGAGGACACGGGGAGGGGGAAGGGTAAGCTGGGACGGAGTAAGAGAATAGCATGGACATATATACACTACCAAATGTAAAATAGATAGCTAGTGGGAAGCAGCCGTATAGCACAGGGAGATCAGCTCGGTGCTTTGTGACCACCTAGAGGGGTGGGATAGGGAGGGTGGGCGGGAGACACAAGAGGGAGGGGATATGGGGATGTATGTATACATATAGCTGATTCCCTTTGCTATACACCAGAAACTAACACACCACTGTGAAGCAACTGTACTCTAATAAAGATGTTTTAAAATATTAAAATTTTTTTAAATTTAAAAATTAAAAAAATAAATTGCTGAGTCAACCTCAGACAAAACTGGCCCTCCTGTCAGTCTAGTAGCAGAAACAGAAAGTCCAGGTTAGAACATCTGTTCCGCCAAGTTAAAGGCTATTGTAAATTGGTGGTTTATTCAAAGGAAGCTTTAAGACTGGTATAGAGTTCTCAGGGACACAAGTCCCATTTTTATGGGATGTAGCAGGAAAATTATCATGACCTAAACTCCTGACGGCTATCAGCGTGCTGGCCTTCCCACCTTTTGGCCAGCTCTGAAGACGCACAGGACCCTGCTTCATGAAGGGTTGGGAGCATATGACCACAGCTTTACAGGGCCCCAAACTAAATTTTCTCAGTGTGCAGAGTTACTGAAGCTTTGAGAATTGAGTCACGTTGACCCATCACACAGATATTTTCTGAAGATGTAAAGTACTAGCCTTAGTATCTGGGCACTTGTCTTCTGTCACAGAAGATGGCTTGCTCCTCATTCTGAGATGTACTGTGGTTTTGGACTTCTGCTCATCTAGCCCCTGCTTCAGGATCTCTCTTACATCCATCGTTATCTGCGGGGGATAGGTCGCAGGACACATATCCCCACCCCCACCCATAGATACCACAATCTGCAGGTGAGCTCAAGTCCCTTAAATAAAATGGTGTAGTACGGTCAGCCCTCCACATCCACAGGTTCCACATTCATGGATATGGAGGGCCAACTGTATTTCTAGGATTAACAAAAGAGGATGGTGTGGTGTATCTCCTACTTAACAAATACATTAAAGTATGATTTTAACCCATTCTGTTTTGCACAGAATTTTGGACAATTGTTGGTTCAAGGATCATTTACATCAGAATCACCTGGGAAGCTTGGAGCTTAGGTTAGGGTCTCCCAGAAGCAGAGCCCAAGGTTTTGATATAGGTAGTTTATTTGGGAACTGAACTCAGGGAGTAGGAGTAAGAACTGAAGAAATAAAAGGGAAGGAGGACAAAGTAATACAAGGATGCACTATCAAGCTGGCCACTGCTCCTGGTGACTGGTGCTTGATTTTGGACAGCTCTCTAAAGATCCAGATGGAATTGGTCTCAGACCTGTTCACCTGAGGACAAGAGAGGGAAGCTTTTATTTATTGGATTTTATCTCCCATTGGTCAAGGATTGCCCATGGGGTGTTAATTCCTCCAAAATCCTGAGCTATTCACGTGGCATTGCTGAGTGGGCTGCAGCAGGCATTCTGTGCTATTGTGTTGAAGAAACCTGGGACAAGAAGCCAGAAGTAGAAGGTGCCAGCTAGGGGTGAGGTGCTGTCCAGGTGCATCTGGATGAAATGGACCAAAATCTGCTTAGAACTGGTTGACATCAGGCTACTGGAGTCCAAGATGGGGCCAAAATTATAAGCACAGCTCAAGAGGTTTCCAATACAGCATGTTAAAATGTCAGTTCCTGGTGATCTATTCATTGTTATGAGTTGAATTGTGTCCCCTTCAAAATTCCTATACTGAAGTCCGAACTCCCAGTATCTCAGATTGTGACCTTATTTGGAAATAGGGTCTGTGCAGACATGCTTAGTTAAGTAATCCTTAAGTTAAAGTACAGTACAACCACAATCCAATATGACTGGTATCCTTATAAAAAGAAGAAATTTGGACACAGACACACACAGGGAGAACACCATGTAAAGATTATAGTTATTTTGCAACAAACCAAGGAAGTTCCAGAAGTTAAAAGAGAGCTCTGGAACAGATCCTTTCCTAGCACCCTCAGAGGGAGCGTGGCCCTGCTGACACCTTGATCTCCGACTTCTGGCCTGCAGAATTGTGAGAAAGTACACTTCCATCGTTTAAGCCACCCAGTTTGTGATACTTTGTTAACAGCAGTCCTAAAAAACAATACACCCATGATCTATTGCGTCACTGTCCACGGCGTTATCATCTGCGCTTCTGCATTTCTAACAAGGTCTGCAGGCAGTTCTGTGTGCGCTCGTTAAAGAAACTTAGTCTAGAATGAAATAAATAATGTAGTGCCTGCACCCCAGGGAGAGTAAATCCAAAAGGGCATGTGAAAATCTAAGACCATGCACTGGGTGCAGAGCAATATCAGATGTAGGGAATTCCCTTTTCAAATGCCAATTCACATAGCACAGTTTAGGCTATGGTTGTTACTCAGAAACAAGGACTGGAAAAATAATGAAGGACCAGAATACAATTTCACCCCCAGACTCAAAACCTCTGCAAAGGGCAGAGTAGATCGATTAAGGCCCACCATGCCACTGTACTTTCTCAGTCTCTATCAAAACATCGATGTGTGTGTGTGTGTGTGTGTGTGTGTGTGTGTGTGTGCATACCTACAAACATATACATATAGGTGTGTACATATATATATATATATATATATATATATGATCAGGTATAACTTATTGAGAAATAAATAGGAACTAAATGAAAATGCTGTTTGGAAAAGATAGCACATTAACCTGTTATTCCAAAATGCAATGGAAGTGTTCAGTATATGTAAATGCTGAAGAAAACACAGAGCAAATGGAAGAGATGGACTGGGAAACACTAAAAAGAGGACCATTGAAACCATCAACAAATGCTTATTCTACCTTTGTAAGTGTGTGCATACCTACAAACATATACATATAGGTGTGTACATATATATATATATATATATATATATATATGATCAGGTATAACTTATTGAGAAATAAATAGGAACTAAATGAAAATGCTGTTTGGAAAAGATAGCACATTAACCTGTTATTCCAAAATGCAATGGAAGTGTTCAGTATATGTAAATGCTGAAGAAAACACAGAGCAAATGGAAGAGATGGACTGGGAAACACTAAAAAGAGGACCATTGAAACCATCAACAAATGCTTATTCTACCTTTGTAAGTGAGTAAAACCATTTGAGGGCAGGAGCCACGTCTATCCCCCTCTATAAGAAGAGACACTCAGGGGGACTTCCATGGTCATCCAGTGGTTATGATTCCATGCTTCCACTGCAGGGGACACAGGTTCGATCTCTGGTGGGGAAACTAAGATCCTGCATGCCGCACAGCCAAGAAAAAAAGAAATAGAAAGAAAAAGAGTAGACACTCAGTAAGTGTTTGCTGAGTGCAGAAACTCTGAACAGTCTCTGAGACACAGAGTTCCTGCTCTTAGAAGATTTGGATTCTTGTTCCAGCTTAATGGTCCCTCTACCATTTTTCAACCACTCTGCAGATTGGTTTGTCTGTGCTCCTATCTCTTGGGCATTATGCTTCAAGCTCAGATAGGAAATGACTCTGAACTCTGGATTTGGTTTGTTCCATCTGGTAGCAACTTCTTGCAAAGCCTGCAGTTCATTATATGCCCAGCCTACCCCTGCCCCAGTGCCAACCTGAGTGAATGAAGTGCCCACCACTCCATGGGAATTTTCTCGTGACCTCTGGTGTGCCGAAGTACTCAATAAATATACTAATGAAGTTTTAGGGAATGAACAGACAGGTGAATAGATATGGCACAGGAGAGCACTTGTCACATGAACAACCACTTTTAGGGTGAGGGTAATGTAGGCTGGAAGAAGATGACCACCACTTGAGAGAGTACTTTCATATAAATTTTTTTGAAACAGTGGATAACCAAGGTACATGCAAATTGAAAACATGGGGAAGTTGAAAATAAGAGTCTTAAAATGAAACCTGCCCAATACAGAGGAGAGAAGAACAGATTCAGAGGGATATGTAGAGAAGTAAACCATTTTTTCTCTTTTGGACAGGAGGTGTGGGGAGAGAAAGAAGTCAGAGGTGTAATAAAAAGCCCAGAGGGTAGTGGTCTGACAGATTTACGGCAATTGAGAAGAATTTCTTACGAGCAATCTTTTTTAAATTTCTAAATTGAGTGACTTTCTCTTGCAACTAAATGACTCCTGACTAATAGAAATGGCCACCAATAGAATATAGGCTTAATGGAGGTAGGAATTTTTGTCTGTTTTATTCACACCAAATAGTTTGGTGCAAAACAGGGGCTTAAAAGAGGTATACATAAATCACAAAGTTGGAGGTATGATTCAAGCTAAAAGATGATTTTGTAATCTCCTTGCACTACAGCCTAAATTGAAGAGGTTTATAAATAATAGGGAAGGTGTACCAGAGTATCTTCCATTTGCCCCTCCAGATCTGTTATCCATCATTCTCCATCTTGCTCTCTGCCTTGAGAACCTGGTCAGTATAAACTATATCAATGTCTTCCTTGTCCTTTAGTTTCCAGGTGGGTTTGGCTCATGAAGACCCTTGGCAGAAGACTGGGGAGAAAATTAAGTGAGGTCAATGTATTTATTTCCATATTTCCCTCCCTGCCAGTTTGCCTTGAGCTGGATGGGTTCCTCAACCAAAGGAAACCTTCTCTACGAGACTCTGGCCTTCTGGGTCCCAGTAAGTGCTTTCTTATCTCCCTTCAGGCCGAGCAGTAGTAACATTTTTGCAGTTACCAGCACTAAAGTCTGTGGTTCCTGCAATATCTTTTATGGTTTCCCTATATCCTGCCCACACCTTTCTAAATAGTGCCTTTATTAATCCCTCCTTAAATTATCTTAATTCAAGAGCATCATCTGTTTCCTGTTGGGGCCCTGGGTAATATAGGGAGAGTTCAAATTTGCTCTTTTCCAAAATAATCTTTCTACTGTGCATCTTGGCCTCGAAAAATTACAGTTCATTGAAAATGGATTTTCATTTGAAATCATCTAAGGAGTGAAGGAGGCAAATATTCATGAGGAGGATTACATTTTACCTAAGAAATTCTTCTGCAGATGTACCTGATGGCTACAGCAAAGACAAACCAGTGACTTATATTGTTGCAAATACTTCCATTTGCAGACATGATCAACCTGTCCATAGCATGCTATTCTGAAGATCACAGATTTACAAACTTGAGAAAGATGTAAAAAAATCTATCAGTTTGTTCTTTGCATAAAGCCATTTGTAACATTTCTTTCTTCCCGTGTTTGTAATGAGTATATGGTGTTGGAGATGGGGGTGGGGGAATCTGAGAAATAATTCCCCCAGCATTGCTTGGTTCTGTATATACTGAAATTAGTCTGATTGTTTAACCATCTTATTTAGATGCATTTTAAATGAACAGGACCTTAATTTGGGGCTCTATAGCTCAAGGAACTCTTTGAAAGAATGTAATAGGATTGGTAAGCATGTGAACACCACCATTTCCCAGAAAATACATCAGAAGACTGGGTTTGCCTTCTGCACATGGCAGGGGCCATTCTAGCTAGGCCAATCAGCAAAGTTAAGTTCACCATGACTTGAACTTCAGCTAGACCCTGAGGCAGGGACCAAGTTTATCTTGTTCATATCTTTATGGCAAGTACCATATAGAAGACACTCAACAGTCATTGAGAGAGAAACAATACAAACTTACAAAAAGAAGAAAAGACAAAGAAGACAGTATTTGTTGAAAGAATTAATGATTAGCCATCAAAACATCACAGAAAGAGGATATGGGAGAGAAAAAACATGGAAAACATGAGGATTCCTTTCCCTAGGGTTTTCTTTAGACAAGGATTTTTCTTTAGCTGGACCTGAGGAACTGGGCTGCTGGAGTTGAGTTTAACTTTACATGTAATTATCTACATACTAAGTGTCCAGTACTAAATCATAACAGAGAAACAGAAAACATGGCCTCTGCCTTCACAGAGATTACAGAATTTGTGTAGCTCTTTATCTTGGTTTTCTCGTTTGTTTTCTTTTATGGCCACAAGATACTTTAAAGAACTATTTGACATACATAGCAGCCAGTGTTTCCATGTCTTCAGTTTGCACCTCAAGCTACCCATTCCTCCAAAATGTGACCTAGAACAGTTGTCAAATTTATTTAATGACTTCCTTGTTTCTTTCCTTTGTTTCTTTCCATTTTTGGCTCCATTTTAAAAAATGAGTGGGTGATAAACACACCAAAAATTGAGAGCAAAGAAGAGCCACTGGGAAATGTGCATTTTCCCAGTGGGGAAGGTGAGCTAAGACGGAGTTAATAGCAACAAGTGGAGACAAAGCCTGGCATGCCTGCACTGTGACTGTGTACTACAGGTGCTTCAGCTCTGGCAAAGGCCTTGGTGGCTTTCTCAGCAAAAGTGTGTTTCAAAAGTCCTTTCAAAAAAGATTTACTAAAAGCCTGGAGCAGGGGCAGAACGCGAGGGACAACTGAAAGTTGGCTTTAGCCTTGACATTTATCCAAAATGTAATATTCCTTTTATATCTCAACCTTTGAAAGGCTGAATAGCCAAACACCCACATCGACATCATTTCTGGCATCCTTGAATAACGTCCATAGTATTAAAAAGGCATGTCATGGGCTTCCCTGGTGGCGCAGTGGTTGAGAGTCCGCCTGCCGATGCAGGGGACACAGGTTCGTGCCCCGGTCCGGGAAGATCCCACATGCCACGGAGCGGCTGGGCCCGTGAGCCATGGCCGCTGAGCCTGCGCGTCCGGAGCCTACGGTCCGCAACGGGAGAGGCCACAATAGTGAGAGGCCCACGTGCCACCAAAACAAAACAAAACAAAACAAAAACGGCATGTCATTCTTTCAGATTTATCATTAACATCTGAGTACTTGCTTTTAAATATGTATAAATAATCTATAACCTGGAATAAAAATCTATTTATGAGTTTTGGGATTTTTTTGGCTGTGTCAGGTCTTAGTGTGGCATGTGGGATCTTTTTTCGCTGTGGCACGCAGACTTCTCTCTAGTTGTGGCATGCGGGTTTTCTCTTCTCTAGTTGTGGCGCAAGGGCTCCAGAGCGTGCAGGCTCTGTAGTTTGCAGCATGAGGGCTCTCTCGCTGAGGCGAACAAGCTCAGTAGTTGTGGCACACGGGCTTAGTTGCCCCGCGGCATGTGGGATATTAGTTCCCTCACCAAGGACTGAACCTGCGTCCCCTACATTGGAAGGCGGATTCTTTACCACGGAACACCAGGGAAGACCCTATTTATGAGATTTATAATGCTGAAATTCCATCAGTCCATTGAAGAATATATATATATATATATATATATATATATAAAATAAGAGTAAAACATAATTTTTAAAAGATTTAATTGCTGTATTTCAGCTAACATTTCAGCATATATAAAACTGAGTTACCTCAAAAATAGGATGTTTTGTACAGCTGTTATTTTTGCCCACTCACTGTTTTCTTATTAAAAGTCTTCAAATAATAGGAGGAACCACGGGTACCTGAAGAAGGTAAAATGTGACGAAGGCGCTGTGAATCGTGGGGAGGAACAGATTTTCATAGATAAGAGCCAAGGAAGTGCTGTCCCTTGGTCTGAGCCCACTCAGATCAAGATTTCCATTTGAGAAAGATGAGGCTCAGAGAGCATAAGTGACAGTCCTGCAGTTATTCTATGGTACCTAGGCTAATCTCTGTCCCCTTGGGAGCAGTCCAATTTGGAATTTTAGAGTCCTTTCCCATACAGACCCAGCGATCAGTGAGTACAACATCTTTCTCCTTTCACAGGTGACAGAATTAGACGCCAGAAAATTATGTGACATACTTATTGTCGCAGAACTAAATTAAGTCTAAGTATACGACTCTTGAAGAAATAAGAATGAGATAATTAAATTAGGAGAGACTGATCTCTGATATGCAAATCTATTTAATTAAAAATATATTTGAGTTAAATAAATACAGATGGAAGTGCATCCCACTGGTGCATTTAGGTTGGCATGTTGGACAGGCATGATACTAATAAGTGAACCAATCCTTTTCATTAACATTGCACAACCTTCAGGAATAATTAAAATCCTGTGCCCTTTGAAAATAAACCCTCATCCTCCATTCAGGATAGTGATTTTCAAACTGCGCAACTCAGAGTCCTCTCATGGCCACAATGTGGGGATAATGGGACTCTGAGAACCTGACTTCCTCTGCTTCAACCACAACATCCCCTTATTCCCACTTCCATATATTTCATATATTGAGGGGGAAACAAATTCACATTATATACACACAGACACATACCCAAATGTATTTTTTTTCTCACTCTAAAATAAGTCAAGGTGGGACATATCTACATCGTGTGCCTCCTGATATGATGTACTAAGAACTATGTAGCATTACTTCACTGACATTCCTGACAAAAATGCATAACCTGTTCTATTCATGAGAAAACAAGCAGATAAACCCAAACTGAGGGACATTCAGTGATGTGCTGGAGTTATGCATACAGCTCATGAGAGCTGACTGTGCACAGTTCTCTCCAGTGGCACATTCAGCAACAGCACATCAGTAGCTTGACATCAAACATGGTGGGAATATTTATACCACAGAAATCGGCAAATGCGACTCAGTAGGAATTATTTTTCTGAAAGACATCTATTAAACATCTACCAGATCACTGCTGGACATTATACAAAACACTGTAATTGGCCTGTACATTTTGAAAATGTCAGTGCCATGAAAGACAAATAGTGCTGAGAAAATATTCCATATTAAAAGAAACTAAAGAATCACAACAGCTAGGTGCATGCATAATCACTGATTGGTTTCTGAAAAAGAAACATATTTTGTTCTCAAAGATATTACTGAAATAATTTGTAAAACTGGAATATGGGGACTTCCCTGGTGGCACAGTGGTTAAGACTCCATGCTCCCAATGCAGGGGGCCCAGGTTTGATCCCTGGTCAGGGAACGAGATCCTACATGCATGCTGCAACTAAAGAGTTTGCATGCCACAACTAAGAAGCCAGCAAGCCGCAACTAAGGAGCACACCTGCCACAACTAAGACCCAGCACAACCAAACAAATAAAATAAAATAAATATTAAAAGAAGAAAAATGTAACATAATAAGGTGACACTACCACACACCATTTGCTGTTTAAAAAAAACCTGGAATATGAATTTTAGATTAGATAAAACTTAAATGTGTATCTCTTAAGAACAAGGATATTTTCTTACATAACAATAGCATAATTATCAAAGTCAGGAAATGTAACATAATACAGTATTGTGGATGGGTAGATGTGTATGATGTATTTAGCATACTCTCAAATGGTTCAGGAAAAATAATACTTATAAATATACAGAGAGAGAAAATGATAAAACAATGTGGCAAGGGACTTCCCTGGTGGCACAGTGGTTAAGAATCCGCCTGCCAATGCAGGGAACACGGGTTCAATCCCCGGTCCAGGAAGATCCCACATGTCGCGGAGCAACTAAGCCCATGCGCCACAACTACTGAGCCTGCGCCCTAGAGCCCATGAGCCAAAACTACTGAGACCACGTGCCACAACTACTGAAGCCCGCATGCCTAGCGTCCGTGCTGCACAACAAGAGAAGCCACCTCAATGAGAAGCCCGCGCACTGCGATGAAGAGTAGCCCCTGCTCGCCACAACTAGAGAAAGCCCGCGCACAGCGACGAAGACCCAACACAGCCATAAATAATAAATGAATGAATGAATGAATGAAATGTTAAAAAAAAAAACCAATGTGGCAAGGTGTTTCCAATTGGTGCATTAGGACAAAGGTATACAGAGATTTTGTACCCTTCCCACAACTTCTAGAAAATTTGTTACATATGTATTTTTTAACTTTTTATTTTGAGGAAATTTCAAACATATGGGGAATCCATTAAACCTTGCCAATCCTCAAAGAAATACATGGTAAAACAGTAAAGTCATATTTTACATCATTAAAACAATAGAATCATTTAAAATGGTAACACCAAATGCTGGCAAGTGAGGTGAAAATGTTTGGTGGATTTTAAATTGCCACAAACATTTTGGAAAGTAATCCAGCAATATTTCAAAATTCATAACCCTGTGACCAATTACTTTCTCTTTTCAAATTTGGGACTGCTCTGTAGTGCAAAAATTCCAAACCCGCACAATTGTCCTACAGGAATACAACTGAGTAAATTATGGCACAGAACCTCATGAAAAACCATAATTATTACGACTGTGTAACAACATGGAAAAGTTATTTTTATGTGACAAATCAAAATATAAAATATTCTATAACTACAAAATTATTTAAAATATGTATATGGATTACCAGAAGGCAATACAGAAAAATGAAAGGAGTTGCTCTATTAGCATGGTGGAATTAAGGGAGAGATATTTTCTACTTAAAACATCTTTTAGGGCTTCCCTGGTGGCACAGTGGTTAAGAAGCTGCCTGCCAATGCAGGGGACAGGGGTTCGAGCCTTGGTCCGGGAAGATCCCACATGCCATGGAGCAACTATGCCCGTGCACCACAACTACTGAGCCTGCACTCTAGAGCCTGCAAGCCCCAACCAACTACTGAGCCTGCGTGCCACATCTATTGAAGCCCACGCACCTAGAGCCTGTGCTCCGCAACAAGAGAAGCCACCGCAATGAGGAGTCCGCGCACCACAAGGAAGAGTAGCCCTGCTCACTGCAATTAGAGAAAGCCTGCACACAGCAACAAAGACCCAACACAGCCAAAAGTAAAAATAAATAAAATAAATTTATAAAAAAACAAAAAAAAATCTTTTAACTTGTGATTTATAGTTATATGATTGAAATATTATGACTTTTAACTTGTGATTTATGGTTATAAATATTATAACACTTAACTATAAAAAATAAGTTCAGGGGCTTCCCTGGTGGCGCAGTGGTTGAGAGTCCGCCTGCCGATGCAGGGGACACGGGTTCATGATCCGGTCCGGGAAGATCCCACATGCCGCGTAGCGGCTCGGCCCGTGAGCCATGGCCGCTGAGCCTGTGCGTCCGGAGCCTGTGCTCCGCAACGGGAGAGGCCACAACAGTGAGAGGCCCGCGTACCGCCAAAAAAAAAAAAAAGTTCAGGGTAGGACTTGAACTCATACCACTGACCCCACTGGACAATTTTCTCATGGCCTGAAGCTGCATTAGAAAATAGGAAGTGCAGGTCTTTTGGGACCACTGGTGGCCTTTTCCTCTCTTTTTGACACCCTTCTTCCTACCGTCCCACATCTCAGGTGTATGCGCAGTGTTCTCGAATAGCTAAGGAAAGTATATATCACATGCAGTTAATTCCCCCAGTAAATATGAAATGTCACGTTTCCACTCCCAGGAGGATTCACATTTTCAAAAAAAGAAAGTGTTTACAGAACACAACCACAAACCCAAATTCGTTCTAGATGCTGTAAGTTTCAAAGTACAAATACAAGGGAAAAGAAGACATGATAAAGTAATTTCTAACAGTGCATTTCAAAGATACTTGGGGGGCAGCAAGGAGAGTGGGTAGAAGAGACTTTCCTAGGGCCCATGCAACGATGTCACAGGAACAGCCAGCGCTCCTGCTCTGAGGCAGTGTGTCTCACTCAGACTCTACACATATGCTATTTTTCTTCCTCCACTCCCCTGTCAGCTATGGCACCAGCAAGTTTTATATCATTCTTCATGCTGAGTTTTTCTTTCTGCCAGTCACTTGTTCATAAATTTCCCTCACTGCATCATTGAAATCTGAGGCAACATTCCTGATAAATTCCTCATGCCCTTACCTCCTGTCATCCATAACATTATCGCCCTCTTTCCTAGGGATTCTCTTTATATTCAGCCTCAAAGATTCCAGTGAGTGTTTTCTCACTGTTCATCTTCTTACAAATGCAGGGGAAGAAAAAATTCAGGTTTCCAACTAATTGGATCATCTCCATGCATATTTAAGAAAGGGGGCAAGATGGTCAAGCTTGCTTTAAAGAAGTCTTCAAGGCGTCTCTTCAGCTGTTTTTCTGAACTCCACTTCTCTGCTCTCTCTCATTAGCTCTCATTTTGTCCCCTGCTAAGCTGACGAGCCAGGGTCAGGGAGAGGATGTGGGACAGGCTAAGTGCAATTGCGAAGGAGATGTTCTCTGTAGCCATAGGAGTTGTTTTGGAAGCTTTTCCTCTGAAATAGTTTGGGAAACATAGAGAACACAATGCAGTCGTATAGCTTATAGTAAATGTGTAACAAGTGTGGCCATACATATTGATCTATTTATTCTCTGGCTAGGCATAATATGAACTTGCACAGCAGAGAAATACAGAGACCCGATCATCTGAGTGGGGTAATACTCCTTATACCATTGGATTGGCCGGTGTGGAGGTTGGTCAAGTGTCTCCTGGTCACCCATGAGGAGCTGGCCCTAGGATGGAGCATCACCTCATCATCATCTGTGCCACTTCATTCTCCCTAACACTCTCCTTCCTTCCACTTCCCACCTCTAGTGGATATTGTGATTTGTGCATGATCCAGATCCCACTTGAAGACTGAGGACTTTCCCCCCAGCTGCTGTACATGTTGATGGTAGCCCTCTGCTTTCAGCCCCCCTGCAAGAACTGCTAAGAGTCCCCTTATCTAAGGTCATTCCCCCACTACCCACTCAATAACTGGCCAGTATAGGAGTATAAGGGCTTTGGTTGAGATTGCACTGCAGCCCAACTTCTCCCTCTGCCCAATCCTGCTTTCATCCTTCCCTGCATATAATAAATGCCCTGCACGTTAAGCTCTGTTTTAGCCTGATTCCCAAAGAATTCAACCTGTAACACCACTCTAGGTGTTTCAAGCAGAAAAAAGATTTCATACATGGAATGAAGCTACAAAAGTGCTGGGTAGACTGAAGAGCAAAACGGGGAAGGTGGGGTTCTCCAGAGGTCAGGAAGAAGCTTCTACTGCCCAGGTATGTGCCCAATGCTGTGTTGACTAGTCTAGAGAAGAGGTCACATATGGAGCACTTGCTGAAATGAGAGTCAATGCCCAGTTAACTGTGTGATGATCCACAGCCATTCTCCAAGACTATGATGCCTTCTGCATATAAGTGGGAGTATAACGGAAATCATCTTTCCCATCATCCTTCAAATTTTTCATGGTGACACCAATATTTGCAGTTACCCAAGGAAAGGAATACTACTTTTGGCTTATTATCCTGGTAGAGGATGGAAATTCCAGGGGTTTTCACTAGGCCCTTCCTATGCAATGGCTCTCACTTTCTGAGCACAGGAGCCAATGAGGGGATTCTGCCAGTTGCTCAGTATCTCTAGCCTAGCCATGATTCCCAAACTGGGGAAATAATCATAGTCTTAGCCTAAAACTCTATTAGTCATCTAACCTCTGGCCACCACTCTGACTGTGGGCCACAGCAGCATTTGAGAACTCCAGGATTAGCACTAAGCCTCTACTGGTCATCCTTGATGTGGCTATTTCCCATTCCCCAGTCCATGTTCACTCTGATAAACGGCTCCAAGTCTTTGGGAGGAAGGTGTAGAGGCAAATTTACAGCATGTACTTATAGCAATGTCACAAGGATCCTCCTTTCAAGGGACCCAATACCCCTTTATTCAAGGGGCTCTGTTTCTCTGACCTGGCTCAGGTCTGGGAACAGTGTGAGAAGCGATGATTTTCACTGTCATAATTCAAGTGTGGTCTCTCTTTACTAGATTTAGGGTTTTTTCCCCCGAATCATATAGGTCCTGTAATATTTCAGTAGGTGGGTACTTTGGGGCACCTCTCAAAAGCCCAGACTTTTAAGACCAAAGCGCTTATTTCCCCAGATATTGAGCGTATTAGCAGCCAACAGCTTGCAGTGAAATCCCTCTTTGGAGCCTGCCTGGGCCTGAAGAGATAGATGCGTTGCCCAAAATCATGCCTGTACCCAATGACTGGTTAGTGCAGGGGCATAAAGGCCAGATACCTTTGCTCCAAATATGAACTCTCTGCAGGTCCATCTCAGGTTCAAAGCTCATCGCAGGATCAGCTGTAGCCGCTTTTGTGACTGCATCAAAGTTTAACTTCATCTTCTGCCCAATCCTCCTTCCTTCACTTCTCCATGGGTGTTAATCCCAAAAAACACTCCCCAATAAAATTTCACAATACAAACCTTGTCTCAGAGTTTGGTCCTGAAGAAGCTGAACTCTGACAATAGGCTTAATAACTTGTTTCAGTCCTAGGGACGCTGAGATCAATTAGGCACCCCTGAAGATGCCCACATGACATGAAGAAACTTTCTGATTGCCACTCTTGCTCTGCTGCCTAGGACAGTAATTGCCCCTACTCTGGCTCCTCATCTGAATGTAAAAGCTAAGGACTTTGGGGCCTGAACACATTTATACACAAGGCATCGTGCTTCAGGATTAAGCATATATTTGTGGTAAGATATTTTTCTGCCATGAATGCCATTTCTTTTTCTAATTAATCAGGTTCATTAGATTCCACTTATATGATTTAAAAAGAGACAGATCTTCAACAAAACATCCATTTTCTAATCACCACTTGAAGCAGGGTAATTCTTGTCCATGCCTCTGCTTGAAGTTGGGAATTCCTTCTTAGTTTATAGTAGGAAAAAAAATCTCCTAGCCCAATGCAAAACAAAATTATGTAAAAGCAGACAGAGTTCTTACCTCCCCCAATTCATCTGCAATTCTAATGTTTAGTCATATATATTTTAGGCACTTATGTATGATGAAGCTGTTTATTTTCCAGAGTCAAATGTGGCATGATTATTTTTTCCCCTTCTCTCTTATTCATTCTCTCAGGGAATGAGAGAAATCAAACAGTCTAGTTCACCATCAACTTAACTCTCACATTTTCTTTGCAGTGACTGCAAGATCTTCTCAAAAGTAAAATTTACTATAACAACAAGGCACTTCTCACTGTTTTCTCCAGCTTTAATAGTGTTAAGATATTAACAAGTACAATGAATACAATGATGATATTGATGAGCTCTCATTTGTATAAATATATCAAAAAGGATAAGTAAAGTTCAGTTAGTCTCGGAAAATCCAACTCCCAATATGAATAAATAAAATCTGTTAATGTAGAGCTGGTTATTACGGGTAGTATGTTGTTTAAAGACTGCTTTCCTAGAAAATGTATAATTGAAGATGCTAAGAGTATCAGATACTCAAAATCCATCAAGAAAATGTCTGCATTACTAAATTTTCATAGGTGCCTTAGAACACTCTAATTACATAGCAAACATCATGGCTTTGTATTGAAAACAACTTGCCAAGTCATTTCAAAGTGGTAGAGCTAATACTGTTTTGTCTGAAGAAAGAATGTTGGAGAATGACTCTCTGCCATTTTCTTGTAATTAATGAACAGGTCCCAAGCCTCCCTGTAGCCCAGAGGTTGCAGAAATACAACCCAAGTTGTACCTTCTTGTCTAACAGCAAGGAGAAGGAAAAAAAAATGTATGGCACAGGGGCACTCTTCACTGCAGTCTCTACAGAGTGACCCAGACCTGTGCACAGAATGAACCTTTCATGAGATTAACTAAATAACATACCTGATATTCTTAAAAGGTAAATTCTTATTATGTTTATAGATGTGAAAATTGAAAAACCTTGTTCACCTAGATAAGGAAACAAATAGAAATCATTAAATCCACTCCATTCCCAATTATATGCTAAAAGTCCAATAGTAGTTATAGCACCAGAAATTTTTTGTTTGTTTGTTTTTGTTTTTTTTTGTTGCGGTACACGGGCCCCTCACTGCCGTGGCCTCTCCCGTTGCGGAGCACAGGCTCCGGACGCGCAGGCTCAGCGGCCATGGCTCACGGGCCCAGCCGCTCCGCGGCATATGGGATCCTCCCGGACCAGGGCACGAACCCGCATCCCCTGCATCGGCAGGCGGACTCTCAACCACTGCGCCACCAGGGAAGCCCCAGAAATCATTTTTAATGATCTATCAGTTGCTAACCTAATGAGGTCCTTATTCAAATCACTTGAAAAGAAGGAATTAGAGAGCATATGATTTTACAAATAGATTTGTTACCCAGTCTATTCAGTCATTCACTTTCTCATTTTCTGGGGAGTATGTTAAAAACACTTCACTAAAACTTATAAAATGGCAATTTATTATTCCTGTTACTCTTCCACTTAGAGGCACCTTGTGTAATATCATATAGCCAGAAAGGGTTGGGAAAGTTGAAATAAGTTTTTATATACTGTTTTTATATTATCATGTAAATTAAATGCTGTTTTCGCCAAAATCTTGAAACTGAAAACAGACACCACGACATTGATGAATGAAATGTCTCATCTTCTCATTATTAGGAATGTTTAAAATACAGAGGTAATAAGCTTGGTAAAAGATTGGTGTTTCCCATTATGCTTTGCTTTTTTTTTGAATTTTCATATTTTCAGAAAGACAAAGTATGAAGCCTTGTTATGAATTGTCAGGCAGATGAAATAAGGCATATCGTCTTCATTTTTTTCCTGTATGCTTCTTATGAAGTCCTGGCAGAATAATGGTACTATTCCCTACAGGGGCAACCTCGATAATGCATCCTTAGGTTTTGGTCTTGTCCCCAGAAGCAGATCCTGAGATGAAGATTCTTGTGTGAGTGACTTACTAAGGAAATAGGTGTTCCCAGAAGAAAGCAGTCAGGGAGTGAGGAAAGCAGAGCAGAGCTGGAGAAGAAACACACCAAGGGCTTCCCTGGTGGCGCAGTGGTTGAGAGTCCGCCTGCCGATGCAGGGGACACGGGTTCGTGCCCCGGTCTGGGAGGATCCCGCATGCCGCGGAGTGGCTGGGCCCGTGAGCCATGGCTGCTGGGCCTGCGCGTCCGGAGTCTGTGCTCCGCAGCGGGAGAGGCCACAGCAGTGAGAGGCCCGCATACAGCAAAAAAA
>NW_006784589.1:2148986-2196853 GCF_000442215.2 Lipotes vexillifer | reverse complement strand
AAAAGAAAAAAAAAAAAAAAAAAAAAAAAAAAAAGAAACACACCAAGAATGGGATTTCAGGTGAATCCCAGCCTTGGGGAATTCTAGAGTGTAAATCACACCACAGTTTTTCCCACCTCAAGGCAGAGAGCTGGGCTTTCCCACTCCTTGTACCAGTCAGCCACTGGCTATGGGCCACCGTGGGACATGGGGGATGGAGGGACATAAATTCCCAGGCACTCCTGGCTCTCAGTGTCTCCAGATAAGGCAACTCTAATAGTTCAAGGGTACTTCTATAAAGAAGGCTGCAGCTATGAGTCAATGAGAGCAAATCACACAGAGGCTGGGGTTTGGGCAAACAGAGGGGTGCAAGGCAATAGCAGTGACATCATCTACTCCATCTTCAATCAGCTTATTCTCCTTTCCGGTCTCACTCTCCCCATGCCTTCAGTCTTGCTTCCTGAGATCACGTCCCAAATAAACTACTTGCACCAAAGGCCATGTCTTAGGTTCTGCTCTCAAGGTCACACTAATGAGTTTCTTCTCCTCTTAGGAGGAACAGCTTTCAGGCTCTTCCTCAAACCAAGAAGAACTTCCTCCACACCTACATGCGTTTGGAGCAGAGCTTCTCTCTTCAAAGTTGATTTTCTTTATTGAGTACCATCGAACCGTTTACCTCACTACATACAGAGTAAGCAACTGTTTTGTATAATTAGCATTACATGAGTGCTATTTCCACTGGCAGGAATCTCCCCAGCAGGAGGGAACTCAAAGTTTCCCAATCCAGCTTGCCATAATTTGCTGTATTTATTTTTGGTAATTCTACATCAGTGCCTTGCGCTGATGTAACAGAAGCCCTGTGCCCTGTGCCAAGTTGACAGAAGCAGAAAAATGTGTCATCAAACTGGCCAATCTTCCTGATTGTACTCCTTGGATGCACAGCTATTCTACTCCAGCTTTCCTCACCTTAGTCCTTCCTTCTTTGTTTCACTCTCAAAACCTAGGCACTGAGTTGAGATTACTCTCACTTATTCTTAAAAACACTACTTGAAGAGACAAGTGACAGACTTAAGAAAATATGTGCAAAACACACACCTGATAAAAAGACTTGCCCTCAAAATTCAACAAGAAGAAGACAAACAATCTAATTTTTGAAAAATAGGCAGAAGATTTGAACAGACACTTCACCAAAAAGATACAGGTGACAAATACATACATAAAAAGATGCTCAACATCATTAGTCATTGGGGAAATGCAAATTAAAACTACAATGAGATACAGACTCTCTAGATTGGCTAGAGATTCTAACCATTTGTTTGAACTGCTTATTGAAGCTATATTGCAGCCCAACTTCTCCCTCTGTCCAATCCTAATTCCTTCCCTTTCTCCATAAATGTTGACACCAAGGGTATTTCCCAAGAAACTTCCTCTTCAAATCTGCTTCTCAGGAAACCCAACCTGTGACAACTCTCCTGCCTGGTTTCCTCTTTGAAGCCCCTGGGATTTTTGCTCAGCACTACATGGGAGAATCTCCTATATAAGGCAGTCAAAGAGAGACTGAGCCCCTTGCTTTTAAAATAAGATCTAAGTCTCTGGAGAGCTAAGGAATGTTCCTTCAGGGAGTAAAGACAGGGTGCCATCCAAAGGAATTCGGAGTTACCTTCTGGTCAGCCAAGGCTCTCAGGAGTACTTAAAATTTCATTCCACTCCAAATGTCTAGTTCCATGCCCAGCCTCTTCTCCTAAGCACCTGGATTGCTCTGTGTAAGAGGTTGGGTCCACTGGGGAGCAGACTTTGAGATGAATACTTGTGTGCAGGAAGTTTACTAGGTAGTGCTCTTAGGATGGACACCTGTGTGGAAGTGAGAGCAGCAGGACTGGGCAGAAAGAGAAATTGGACTGTAATGCAGCCACCAAAAAAAAGGTGTGGTAGGCAGAATAGTGACCCCTCCCCAAAGACAGCCATGTCCTAATCCCTGTAACTTGTGAATCCGTTCCTTAGATGCCAAAAGGGACTCTTCACATAAGTTAAGGATCCTGCGATGGGGAGTTCATCCTGGATTATCCAAATGGGCCCAATATAATCACAAGGATTCTTATAAGAAACAGATAGAAGGAGGCAGGAGGGTCAGAGTCAGAGAGAGAACAAGTAATGATGGAAGCGGAGGACAGAGAGAAGAGAAGATGCTATGCTGCTGGCTCTGAAGAAGAAAGAAGTGGTCATGAGCTAAAGGATAGAGGTGGCTTCTAGAGCGTGGAAAAGGCAAGGGAATGGATTCTCCCCCAAGATCCTACAGAAGTAATGCAGCTCTGCTGACACCTTATTTTTATCCCAATAAGATCCATTTCAGACTCCTGACCTCCAGAACTGTAAGATAACAAATTTGTGTTGTATGAAACCCGTAAGTCTATAGTAATTTGTTACAGCCAGTAATAGGAAACTCATGCAAAAGGCCTCAGCCAATTCCATGGGGAGCTCTGAAGCTGAAATGGCCTTTCAGACTTGTCCCAAGTTAGGTTTATGGACTAGGCATTTATACCTGCAAATAAACCATCCACTGGATGCAGACTGTTCTCCAGAAAACAGCGTGACCTTGAGCAAGGAAGTTTTTTCAACCAAGGGCAATTCCCAGAGAGGGCTCACAGCGCCCCCAGAGCAATAAGTGCTGAGGCAATAAGTGCTTAAGTCTTGGAAGGATGAGAAGGTGGATCTCCGCAGCATACTACAAAATCCAGTGTACTCTGAAAATCTATGTATTTTCCCCATCCTCACCTCCAGTTCTTGCAGTACTGATATGTAGCCCCAGGAGGGAAAACAGTTTCAGTTAGATGTGCTGTTACCAAGCAAATTAAACTCTTGTATCCTAGTCTTACTGCAGCATTCTTGAGCTTTCTTGTTTTTTGTGGTGGGGTGGGGGGAGAAGGGGGACGGCTCCATTTATGTTCTGTATGCCTCAGTTCCCTTGGGTCTCTAAAGTTAAGAAAAGCTTCAGAGAGCAGATTTCCCCAGAAACCAGTCAAGGAGCAAGATCAATACAATCATTCTGAAACATGCTAAAAGTAAAAAAGAGATACTGTTTAGCTGAGAACTCTAGAGGGAAATTGAGGAATTCATTTTGAGAAACACATTTCTGAAGATCAGGTCTTTGAAGAACACACAAAATGATGCAATTCTAATTTCACACATGTTGTCAATGTCATTTGTTGAACTATTATGAAAAACTGTTAAGTGAATGTTTAAAGGGGGTAAAGAGTCAATTTGTTTTCAATGCGAGAGTTACATTTTGGGCATTTTTTCGCTACAATCTGCTATTGCTTGATTCTTAGAACATAAAAATACAATTATTCCTTTGCATATACCACTTTCTAATATAGATACTCAAATCCTGTATCGAGTGTGAAATATTTCCATTTCCACACGTTCAGACTTTCATTACACCTGGCTTGAACTAATTCGACAGTCTCCCTCACTTGTCCCTCTGCTATCAGTCACCACTTAAATCCACTCAGCACACTGTAGCCAGATTAATCTTTCTGAACAACATCCTTGATTATGTGCCATGCTTTTATTCAAACCCGTTTAGCATCTTCTCAATGTCAGACCAGTTGTAAAGTCTTCCCCTTGGTATTCAAAGCCCTTCATATGTTGCCCCCAAAATACCTTTTCAGATTTCCCACTTAACCAACCACTACCATACCTATCCCACGATCCCAGCCAAATTGTAATGCTTCTTGTTCTCTGAAAATTTTGTACTGGCCTGCTTTTGTTACTGCTCTTCCTTCAACCTGGAGCACTTTATCCACTCTTGGTAGCTTAAATCTTATAATCTGACAAGGCAAATGTTACAAACCACCACGTAAAGCCTTTGCTGATTCAACTAAGTAGATGTGATCTCTCCCACTTCCCATTCTCCATAAGACTCCTGTCCTAGGTGGACATTATTTGGATTGCAGGCAATAGAAACCTACCCAAACGGTTTAAAGAAAAGGGCGAATTTATCTGAAATATAAGGGGGTATCATAAAATCTAAAGTCCCAAATGGCAGCCACAGCTCATGAGAACCGAGAGAAAAACTAACCCAGAAAAGCAAAACAGATTGCTATGAAAAAGATGAAATTAGTTCTTAGAAATTAAAAATGTGATTTACAGCAATAAAAATAAATGGGTTGAAAAGCAGAATGACACAGTTGAAGAAATTATCTGAGAGAATCACTCTGCTCCATCTTCCAGTACACTAATTAATTCAGCAAAAAGATATTGGGAGAGTGAAGACAGAAAATGAAAGTAGATTAAAGGGGAGGTAGGTCACAGATATTGAAATTCTAGCTGTTGATAGAAAAACATTAATTTACAACCAAAAAACATTTCAACTTAATAGCAAGCACTAGCATGGATAGAAGACGAACAGCTTCCAAAATATTAGAAGTAGTGGAGGGCAAATGGTGGGGAGAGTAAGGAATACAGGAATCTTGTTTGCTCATTTCCTTTAAGTTTTGCCAAAACAATAGATGGCAAGGGATCTTATTTTTGTTTTAATTTGCATTTATGCTTTACTAGTGAGGTTACTCATCTTTTCCTATGTTTGTTGGGTTACTCACATTTCTTGTGTAAACTGCCTGTATATATACTTTGCCCATACACCTACTGGGTTCTTTGTCTTTTTTATTGATTTATAGTACTCTTCATATGTTACAAAGATTAAAACTTTGTCTAATAGACTGTATTTGTTTCCTGTATTAAAGCTTTCTCTTTTTTTTGCCGTAACACATTTTTAATTATTTAGAAGAAATGTGCTAGAGGAAGACATAGGTGAAGGCTCTCATGATATTAGGGTTGGAAAGTCATTTTTTCTTCCTCTATTATTTCTTTTCTTAAAGAAAAAAATAGAAACAGGAAAATATTTACATCTAACTAGACAATAATTTTAAAATTCTACATGGAAAACAATGAAGCTGACACCATAAAAGGAATATGATGCTCACTAGACACCAGGTACAATTCTAAGTTCTTCATACAGATTAACTCGTTCAATCAGCACAACTATTTTATCAGGTATTATCATCTTCTTCATTTAACAAATGAGGAAACTGAGGCACTGAGAGGTTAAGTGCCTTCCCAAGGCCACAGAGCAGGTAAACGAAAAAAAGAAGATTTGAACCTAAGCAATCTAGTTCCATGGCCCATGCTTTAAAGCTCTGTGCTATAATTCTATCTCTCAGACAAACTCTACAGAAAAATAACGTTCCAGAGCTTAAGGAAGTTAGATGTGGACATATTTTTCATTGTCACCTGGGTACTGACCCTGCTTTCTTCCCTATGATGATGCTGTCCTCAAAATGCTGAACGTGGCTCAAGAACCAGGAGAGTCCAATGCCTGTGAAAACTGCTATAAAGTGAACTGCACATATTCTTGGTGTATGCTCTTCCAGAATAGTTATGTAAGGTACAGTACAAAAGGTTTGTAGCATAGCAACAAATGAGCTGTTTTGTCAATTCCATACCCTATCAGGGCACCCAGCTGCCTCTGACAGTCTTTGTGCAAGTCCAAACCAAGATATGCTACATCTGTCCCTTCTCTGTGCAGTACCACACTTCCATTAAGCTCTGAATCCTAGATATATATGCTGGGCATCATAGAAAGAGTGAGTGAATGTGTGTGTGTGTGTAAGTAAATGTGACAGAACAGAAAAAAGTGATTAAAAAAGGAAACAAAAAGGATGTTAAACATACCCCAATTCACACAATCAGAACAACCCTATATCCCCTGGTCTGTGTAAAAAACAAATAATAACAACAAAAAACCCAAGTCCTGTTGTGAATCATAAACCTTCATTTAATGGAATAAATAATAAATGTAATATCCTGAGTCAGTCGTGGTCCCAGCAGGAGACAGATGGTACACTCGAATTAGGATGATTTAAAGAGGGAATGTTACAGGTAATATCCCCCGAGAGGCAGACTGAGATGGAGATTAGCAAATAGGAAGTTTATTGTGAAGTGTTCTGAGAATTAAAACTTGGGGAAGAAAAGGAAGCAGAATTGGGCAGAGAGAGAAGTTGAACTATGATGCCATCTCATCTAAGGTCTCAGTAGACTCTATCAGGAGCCCTGAAGCCGCGACAGTTCTTCAGAGTTGTCCAAAGTTTAGCAGAGGAGGTCAGGCCATTATGCCCCCTGCATTGGCCAATCACTGGCTATTGGCTGCCCATAGGAAAAGGCACACACTTGGGCAAGGCAGCTCCTTCAGGAGAAGGCAAGTCCCAGAGAGGAGAGGACTGACACCTGAGGGCATCTAGTGGAGTAAGTCCTCCTATCCTGAAGAAGGATCTTGGCAACACAGCACATCAGCTACTACAGGGTTTCTTAAAGAAACCATTTCCCAAAGTACATGCAGGGTGTATGAAAACTCCAATGGAAAATTCTCAGATAACTTCATTCATACAAAGAGATACGAAGTGTTGCAGCTCTCAAATGAGAGACTGAACGGACAATGGACAATGGCCGGACCACATATAAAAATAGAACCCTCACACCAATCTGTAGCAACCAGGCCAGGAAACGAACCCATTTACTATAGTAACCAGCCCAGAAAGCCAGTCTGCTCCTCTATAAGTCAATTTTGTAGAGAGTCAGATTTCTGTTTGTGGCAACAATCCAGGACGCCAAAGAATAACTCCTGTTATTCGGCACCAAATGTGGCCACCTCCAGCTTAGGACCAACGAAGAAAAGTCAAATATGCTCCCCAAACCAATCACATACGATGCCCGCTCCTAGCTAGCCCACCTGCAGTTCCCTCATGCCAACAGCCTGCAATCAAGAGCATCCCTGAAACCTTCCCCTTTTTCCACCATAAAGCTTTCCCACTCGTTTGCCTGCCTTTGAGTCTCTGCCAAATCACAAATGATGGTGGCTGACTCCCTTGCTATAGAGAGTTTAGAATAGCCTTTGTTCTCCTGTGGGTGGTCTTCATTTATTTCCACACAACAAAGCCTCCAGTGAGAAGGTGATCTCAAGTGAGAGGACAATTTGCTTCGTCCTGAGGCATCTGGACCCAAACCCAGAGTTTCTGAAAGCCATCCAAGAATTTTCTTTGCTTTACAACATAAGCATTTATTTATTTTTGGCTGCATTGGGTCTTCGTTGCTGCACGGGCTTTCTCTAGTTGCGGCGAGCAGGGGCTTTCTCTTCGTTGAGGTGCACGGGCTTCTCACTGCAGTGGCTTCTCTTGCTGCTGAGCAGGGACTCTAGGCACACGGGCTTCAGTAGTTATGGCACGCGGGCTCAGTAGTTGTGGCTCACAGGCTCTAGAGCACAGGCTCAGTAGTTGTAGCGCACGGGCTTAGCTGCTCCGCTACATGTGGGATCTTCCAGGACCAGGGCTCGAACCTGTGTCCCCTGCACTGGCAGGTGCATTCTTAACCACTGCGCCACGAGGGAAGTCCCTACAGCATAAGTATTTAGAATAAAAAATATATATCAACTTGCTTTTAAGACACATCTAGGTGGACAGCAGATCTAGAAAAAAGAGCAAGTCTGAGTCTCAGTACACCAAAAAGATTTAAGGAAGATCTTCCAGTATATAGGAGTAGGAAACAGTCTTCAATTTTAACAGGCCAGTTGACAACAGTCTACACTCAGTTATTCCAAATATTTTACATGAGCATATGCCCTGGGGTAAGGTACGTTGCAAATGTTCGAGATCTGATATGAATAGGCAGCTTTGAGAGGAATGAGCTTCAGGGAAAAATAAGTTACTTTCTCAAGTATAAAGGGGACACTTTCTGTGTTCTCTTCTTCCCACCATGAATCACCCACCATGCCCATGGAAACCAAACTGGGTAGCTTCTGTCTGGACCAGGTGCTCTTGTTAAGATCTCCTTGTTGTTAAGTGTGAACTTAACTTTCAGGCCACACACTAGCTTATTAACCCAAATAAACGATTCATGCTGGACATTTGCAGAATTACAGCAGACCGGTGGCAATGGAGAGGGGGAGGAGAAGGGGGAAATTACACCATCAAATAATTTAGTAGGGCTTCCCTGGTGGTGCAGTGGTTGGGAGTCCGCCTGCCGATGCAGGGGACGCGGGTTCGTGCCCCGGTCCGGGAGGATCCCACATGCCGCAGAGCGGCTGGGCCTGTGAGCCATGGCCGCTGGGCCTGCGCGTCTGGAGCCTGTGCTCCGCGACGGCAGAGGCCACAGCGGTGAGAGGCCCGCGTACCACACACACAAAAAAATAATAGTAATAATTTAGTAGGCAGTTAACTATATCACCTCAAGCTAGGCCTGAGTGAGACTAACTCCTTAGCCCTCATTAACATCTCAGCAGACCTTAGTTTACCATATTAGTTAGATGAGCCCCTAGAGAAGGACTCCAGACGGATTCAGCTTAAAGAGAGGGGTTTCTGGGAGGCTTGGGGTTACCATAAATGGCACATGAAGCTTATATGGGAAGTTGGGGGGAGAAAACATTGACTGGAGAGCAAAATAGAGGACTATAAGGAAAACCAAGCTTGCCTATGGCTGACCCTGACTCTTAGCTTAACTAGCTCATGAGCCAGTTGTAAGTGAAAGTCTTTAAAACACAGGCATGTTATGTATGATTAAATTCCATAATTGCAGTGAGAATAGGAAGAGTGGCCATTAGAGATTACCTAGGAAAGCATCATTCCTCATCTGCCCAGCCCAACACAACCCCTCCTAACCACCAGCCAAGCCCTCTCACTGCCAGCCCACTCTAAGCCCTATGGTAAAGGAAAGGTCTTCGGCAGGGCCAGGCCTTGCTCCCCATGGCTATTTGATTGATCACCTTGACTTCTGCGGGGTGCTGGCTGATGAAGGTACTCTCATTCCCTGGTGGTCTCCAAGTAATATGTATGTACTTCCCCAGCCATGTGGTTTGAAGCCTGCTCCCCTGTCTAACTGAGAGGCAAAAGGAGCAATTATAAGATGATTACTATAATTAAACCTCATAACAACCCTATGAGTTTCTTATTCTTTATACTTTACACCAAAGGGGAGTAGAATATGCCACCCCAAAATATGCCATTTTGGCATAAGGACTGTTTTGAGGTGAAAGCAATTAAGAGACAGCAGACATAGAGGAACTCTCTTCCCTCCCCCTTTCTGCCTAAAAGCAGGGCACAAATTTCTCTTTGTGAAGGTGTCCTCCTTCCTCCTCCCACACCAGGAAGAGGAGAACTAGTCTTAATCCCAGGAGGGACAGCACCAACTTGAGTCTGCATAACAAACCTTACTAAATAATCCTTATCTTATAATCCTTATCTTCCATTAGTTCCCCCCACGTATTTCCCTTCCCACAATTTACAGCCCCTGGAAGCCCGAATCCCTTTTCCTTTGTCTAGTCACTTCTCCTCAGTGTACTGCCCCTTGTTAAAATGGCATATAAACTCTCAAGCACTTCTAGGCTTGGGTTACTACTTCTTTTCTGTGAAGCTCCTGTATGCCTGCATAATAAATCTTTTCTCCTGTTAATCTGTCTTTTGTCAGTTTAATTCACAGACCCCAGTTACTGAACCTAAGAAGGGATAGCAAAAGCTTTTTTTCTCCTACAACAATAACCCCACTTTGCAGATGAGAAATTGATTACAGAGAGAACGCGGGCAAAACAGCTAGTAGCTAGTGCCAGGATTTGGAACCAGGCAGCCTGATTCCATTCCCTACGCTCTTTCTTTTTTAGCCCTATGCTCTTTCTTAATTACTCCACTACAACTCCAGTTTAGAAAAACAGTATTCTTACAGCCCAGTTTCACACAGGGGTCACACTGTAATCGAAATACATTTTGAGTCTCTAAATACTAAAATCATACTCAGGCAAGAAAAGGTGCAAAGGAGCATGAGATGGAAGCCTGACATCTGCCTTAGGAAGGCTCAACCTGGGACACGTGCCCACTGAGTGAAGAATCTCTTTGAGTGTTTTTAATTCCCTCTTCCATCTCTCTTTGCTGCATACATACAGGAAAATTCACGTATGTTAAATATGCATGTGAGGTCAGGCCACTGTGTGCAAAAGCAAGGCAAGCTGCGTGGATTTCCAAAAGGACTCAGAAATATAATGAAAAAGAGAATGGATGATAAGGACAAAAGGCTTGTACACTGGTCAGCTTCTCTACCCACATAATGCTTCTAGGCAGCCTATGATTACAAAATGTGATTTCTGCTGGTCAACTGAAGGCAGTTCTGAAGCCTCATGCGATCAAAAAAGTGCTGGGCCGTGCTTCCGGCGAGCTCAGGAGGAGAAAGCACGGCCAGGAGGGTGGGGGGGAGCAGGGAGCACCCCACCTCAGGGAGGGCTCCTTCCAGCAAGGATGCTGTGGGAAGGCAAGGCCTGAGTGTTTCTGACTGCTCTCCTATTTCTTTCTCCCTCCTAGGACTGCTAAAATATCTCCAAATGGCTTCAGAGCCCTGGACCTAGTGGAAGTGTTTGGATGGGCTGTGATGATGCCATGCACACATCCATGCAGCTCCCAGAGGCTCAGGATATTTGTCTCTCAAGGAAGCTGCAGCCCACACTTTCATCATACCAATAAGACATTCCAGGTGGTGAGTATGAGGCGAATGTCTGCACCCCTAACTTGGACAGAGACACTTGGCTTCATATCATGGGATGTGAGCTGTAACCAGAGGTGGCAGATGCTTCACATCCCACCTCATTACCTAATCCCTTCAAATGAAAAGCAATAAACATGCTGCTACCTTAAACATATCATGTTTGTTCCACATTGATGGAAACTCTGTGCTCTAGCTGCACATACTAGATTTCAGGTCGCTGGTTAATAACAATTCATTACTTTAAAACAAACAATTGGGGCTTCCCTGGTGGCGCAGTGGTTGAGAGTCCGCCTGCCGATGCAGGGGACACAGGTTCGTGCCCCGGTCTGGGAAGATCCCACATGCCGCGGAGCGGCTGGGCCCGTGAGCCATGGCCTCTGAGCCTGCGCGTCCGGAGCCTGTGCTCCGCAACGGGAGAGGCCACAACAGTGAGAGGCCCGCATACCGCGAAAAAAAAAAAAGAAAAAAAAAATTGAGGCATTCATTAGAAGGGTGGTTACTAAACGGGGAGCCTGAAATAACCCTTTCAGTCTTCGCTGAGCTCAGGATCAGGGGACTCCACAATGGTAGACTTTGGAGGCATGCAGCAACCTCCTTGGCAGAGAGATTTTTATAATACCTCCACATTCCAGGAACAATGATGGGGAGGGCAAGAGAGAGGAGGGGAAAGAAGGGGGGACAAAGAGAGAGGGGGGAACCCAGACACGTGAGAGGAAGAGAATGGGGAAGGGGAGGAGGGGAAAAGAGGAGGGGAAGAAGGAGGAAGGAGGTAAGAGGAGGGGAAAGTTAGGAGGGGGAAGGGAAACGCAGTAGAGGGAGAAGGAGGGAGGAAGAGAAGGAAGGAAGGAATGTGCTCTATCATATACCTTATGAGTTGGAATTTTAGGGGAAGAAAAAGAGTAGCAAAGATGTTTTGGTTTGTTTGTTGTTCCTTAATGCAGAGAGGATTTTTGTTGGCGCGCTACAGCTGGCTATACTCCATGGTGACTGAGCATCTGTCGGGGAAAATACTGAATAGAATGGCTTAAGCAACCTACGGAAAGAAGAAACATGTAGAGGAAAAGGAAGGCTGGGGAGAGAGGATGAGGAGACTTTTACTTTATTATTACTGCTATAACACAAGGGAATCCCACGTTGAACAGATTCCAAAGTACTGCTGACCTGATTTTAGTGACATTTCTAATCCTGCCTAGAAGCACTCAGTAATTGACAGCAGGTAGATTTTATTTGAGAGGGAGGAGGGAAGGGAAAGACATCAATCATCAAACGCTGTTTACCATTTGGCTCCCACATTGCATTAAACCCAAAGTAGGAAACAAAACAATGTGACAGAACGAACAGAAACAAAGGTGGGAAGGTCCCAGGGGTTTCTCACAGGGCTGCAGTGCAGGTCTGACAGAGGCAGGGGCACAGGAGCAGTTACTGAGCACTGCAGAAAAAGTGTACTCAGAGCCTGCAGTTAACTGCCCTTCAGAGTGTTTTACCAGGTATCATTTTGTTCAGTATTTTTCTTTGTAAAATGGTATATAATATTTTATTTTTTCTCAAAATAACATTTTGGCAGGGAGTCACAAAAATAAGGTGGATAAATAAAGATTAGTGGCTTAGTACCGAAACTGAGATCTGAGGGCCAGCAGCATCAGCATCATCTGGGAGCTGGTTAGAAATGCAGAACTGGGGACCCACCCCAGGGCAACTGAATGGGAATCCGGACGTGAAGCCAATCTCCAGGGGATTCACGAGCAGATGAAAGTTTCAGTAGCTCTGGTTAAGAGAAAAAATGGAATGCTAACATCCCACATATTTCTTTATCTGGGGCCTTTGTTCTGAGATCCATTGTACCTACCTGGGTATGCCTTTGTAACAGACCTGTGCAGCCTCCATCCCCTTCCCCATCTCACAGCCCAGGCAGACATTCCTAACTGATTAATCAATAGTGGATACCTAGAGCATTGTGTGTCCTTAGCTTGTGAAGTTAAATCTAACTCAACAGTAAGAGAAAAAAAAAAGTGATCAGAGGTGGTATGCCGGCTTAGGTTCTGTGTGTGTATACATGCATGTGTGCGTTTTTATCAGTGGTTCTCAAGCTTTAACATGCGTCAGAATCATCTGGAGGACTTGCTAAAACAGATTGCTCAACCCCAGTTGCAGAGTTTTTGAATCAGTAGGTCTAGGGTGAGGCCTGAGAATTTGCATTTCTAACTCATTCTAAATGCTGATGGTACTGGTCCAGGGATCACACTTTGAGAGCCACTGGTCTCTATCTTTCCCCTCCCCCTCTCCCTCATACAAAGGCATTGTTCTTTATCCCTCCCTTTAGAACCTTTCTCTGCAAGGTGAGGTGTAGTAGTTTGATGTGGTAGCAGATATTCGCTACTTGCCCTGTTACACTTAAAAGAAGTTTTACGAATATTTTAAAGGGAACTCCTAAGAATACTGTCTTAACCAAATGGTCTAAAGATGGATTTTAGAAGAGTCATGTGCAGCGGGTGGGAGATAGGTGTTTGGGCGCTGGCAGAGCCATGTTGTGTCCCCCAAGTACCATCACCTAGACAGTTGCCCCCTAGGCCCCACGAGTAGGACCATGGACAGCTCTTGTGAATCCTCAGCAAGGCATGGGTCACTCTGCCAGGGAGACCCTTTTCTTTATCATGAAAGAGGAGGGAAAAATCCTACAAGAAAAGGGGAAAGGCTGTCTTGCAACATCTTTGGGAGACAAGTAATTTCTTTACCTTAGTTTAAAACGTGAAGCCTTCTTTATTTCAGGGAATGTAATGAGCACTACAGACAGTAAGTCAAAGACGTGGTTCCCAGATCCAAACATGAAATCACAGGGTATTATGAATAATATAGTGCAGATGAGAACCAGGTGCTATGACAAGAGAAGAAGGGAGGCTTATTCATCCCAGAAGTTAGCAGGGCTTCCTGGAATAGGGGGGTGGCTAAGCTGATTTAAATAATGATCAGGAGTTACCTTAGGCAGGAGAGTATCATAATAGATGCATTTACTAGACCTATTACAATTGGCAACTTTGTGGAGAAAGGATTGGAAGACTCAAGACTTGGGACAGGGGACTGGTTAGAAGATGGTTATAGTCTATGGAGACCCAAACTAGAAAACTGCAGTGGGGAAGAGAAAAAATGGACAGTCAAGAATCATTAAAGAAACAGAATTATCAGGTCCTGGATTAGCTGTGGATTCGCTTTATCATGCTTGTCCAGAATGACTACGCAGATGTGTGGCCACAGCCCATTTAGGATTGCTTGCGAAAGACGACCCCATCCTACTTTAACCCTCTACTATCACCACCATACTCTTTTCTTTCTTTTCCACTGATTCCTCTAGAACTGACCAGCGCCACTTCAATACTCTTGTTTTCAGCCATGTCAATCAAACAGGACTCCTTATGGACTATGTCACGTTTGTGTACCACCCCACAGTGTCTTCCCTGGCCCTACCTCCCTCCTCCAGGTACCAAACTCTGCTAGCAGCCCCACTACAGATATGACTGGTACTCGGCCTCCTGGGGGACCTTTTTTTTTTTTTTTTTTTTTGCAACAACTCTTCTAGTAAAATGCCACTTGCATTTATATACTTGTTTCTTTGCAGGCCTGTGCTTAGATAAGGCCTGCCTCTGAGCTATCCCTGCCTTTCTACTCATGCTCCTATCTCAATAACGTCACAGTTTTTTTTCTGAATCAAGATTTTGGTGGGGGCGGGCCAGGAGTGCTGTGCGGCTTGCGGGATCTCAGTTCCCCGACCAGGGATTGAGCCTGGGCCACGGGGGCCTTTTTTTTTTTTTTTTTTTTTTGCAACAACTCTTCTAGTAAAATGCCACTTGCATTTATATACTTGTTTCTTTGCAGGCCTGTGCTTAGATAAGGCCTGCCTCTGAGCTATCCCTGCCTTTCTACTCATGCTCCTATCTCAATAACGTCACAGTTTTTTTTCTGAATCAAGATTTTGGTGGGGGCGGGCCAGGAGTGCTGTGCGGCTTGCGGGATCTCAGTTCCCCGACCAGGGATTGAGCCTGGGCCACAGCAGTGAAAGAGCCTAATCCTAACCACTAGACCTCCAGGGAACTCATGAATCAAGATTTTTGGCTACCCCTTCCAGGTAAATTCCCAGCCCCATCTGCCTCAGCAAACTTCAACCCCTGGTTATTACCTGCCATCGAGGTATTTCCGTTTAGTCCAAGGAGTCCCTCAATACCCACTATTTGGCCACTGCAGCAGATGCCTCTGGTACCCTAGATATAGCCCCTGGGCCTTCCTTTGACTTTAGCCAAAGCTATGGTGTTCAGTTCTGTGCAAAAACCCATTTCTGCCTTCATCCCACCGGAAGCCACACCTCTTTCAGCTTTTTGCTCTAGGATCTTCTCCAATATATTAGCAGTTTGCTCTGCTGCATGTAAGCATGACCCAAAAGTGTGGGAAAGCAACGACCCCCAGGGGCAATTCTCAAACAACAGGGGAAGGGACTGATGAGTAAATAGATAAAAGCTCTGGGTTTCTATCAGTTTCCTTACACTTATTAGAAGGCCCCGGTAGAATCAAGACCCTGTTCCTCATAGCAATGACCTCAATTACAAACCCTTATATTGGGTTTTCTACCTTCCCTGTCTCTCTTCCCCACTTTTCCACTCTTGCTTCCTGCAATTACCTCCCAAATAAACCACCTGCTCTCAAGTCCTTATCTCAGTTTGGGTTCCCTCAAGGCAGAATCTAATATAGTCATACAGTATGTTTTACACTCTCTTCTAAAATTACTCTCTTTCCAAAAAATGCCAAACAATATATACCATTCAAAAAAAAAAAAGAAAGAGGAAGAAAGGAAAGGTATAGAGATCTATGGGGTAGAGGTAAGAAAGGCAGTATTAAAATAGAGAACTGATGATATTAGGCACAACAAGGAATTTTATATGCAGACAGAAGTCCGAGGCCCAGGTTGTCAGTGTCCTTTGAGTTACGGAACCAATCTGCAGGCAGACCACAATACAGACTTAAGGCTCTTAGGCAAAGGGTACTGGGGGTTGGTGTGCCAACAAGGTACTTAGTATCAGTCTTTAAATTATAATATGATGGTACCTCTGGTGTAGTACAACATAGAGACTCTGACATGAGATCAATTAGTCTAGTGGTAAAAAATAACTGTTGACTTTTTGGGGGGCAGGAGGACAGAAGGTGAAGAAGAGAGTGTTTGGGAAGGGATGAAGCAAATGTTAAAAAGCAGCTGACAGAGCAATTGATCCTTAGTGCTTTCTGACAGGAACTATAAGAACCCAGACTGGTGATGGTAGAAAATAGGATACAGACCCACCCTTAGCAGATGCTGTTGGTGCCCAGCTCATATGCTCTCATATGCACTGTAGTGGGTTTAAAGTAGTCTACAGATTCTCTGACACACCTCCTTTCAAAAGGTAGAGACTGATAACCCTCCCCTTGAGTATGGGCTGGAATTACTGATTTGCTTCTAATGACAATAGAATATGGCAGAAATAGATTATGGTGTGTGACTGCCAAGACCAGGCCATAAAAGGCATTGTTCCTTCCTCCATGCTCTCTCTTGGATCACTCACTCTGAAGAAGTCAGCTGCTATGTCTTGAGGATTCACAAGGAGCCCTAAGGAGGGATCCATGTGGCAAGGACATAAAGCTTCCTGCCAACAGTCACACAAGTGAGCCATCTTGGAAGCAGATCCTCCAGCCCCAGTCAAGCCTTCAGATGACTGCAGCGTGGCTACCATCTTGAACACAACTTCATGAGAAACCATAAGCCGGAACTGCCAGTTAAGCTGATTTCCTGACCCACAGAAACAGTGGCTTAGAAACAATAAACATTCATTACCTCACAAAATTTGGGGGTAGTTTGTTATGCAGCAATAAATAATTAATATATTCACTGTTCTAGTGCATGCCAGCCCAACAGCTACCAAATGAAGACATCTGTAACTCTGTGCCTGAGGGCTTTTTCTGGCTGCTGGAGCCCACTCATTCCGCATGCAGGGGCAGGCCAGAAGTATCAGGGAGTCAATATCCCCAGAAGTAGCCCTCCTACAATGACTGACAGTTTGCTGGATAAACACTCCAGCCTCCTTGCCCCTAAACGTAGAACACCATCTTCCAGAGGTTCCCAAAAGAATTGAGCCTCAGGTGGTCACAGGTCAGTAACCTACTCATTAATGTACATTTTATTGGCTTCCACTCCATCTCCATCTTACTTCTCTATTCTCCTACCTATGACTACTGAGATCATTTCGCAAACAGAGTACTTCTACTCAAATCCTTGTCTCTGGGTCTGCTTCTGGGGTAACAACTTAAGACACCACCAGATAATTTAGTCTCATCCTTTCTGTTAAAATAGGATAAAAATTATGGGAGAAAAAAAAATGTATAGAAGGAATTAAGGGAAATTTTCTCTTTTTTTTTGAGACAAAAATGACTGTCCTTGATCACCTAATATCTTCTAGAGCAACTGTACCACTCACCACCATAAATTCTACAGATCACTGCTAAAGATTAGAATGGAAAAAGAAAAAAAAGGTTGATGACACAGAAGATATGCCTGTTTCATCTTCAACCTGGTATAGCAGAAATCTCTAGTGTGGGGTGCTGACCTTGAAGGAAGTGGTTTTGGGTATACCATACTCTTGATAAACTGCTCTACCTTTCCGCACTTTATCTGATTTGGGTGGGGGTAGCCCGTAACAAGATTTCCTGTATTGGAATTAAGGAAATACAATTCATGAGCAGTTCCATGATTCACTTATAAACATCTTCCCAGCTTCACCAACTGAGATGTATGAGCCTTGATTTTTTTTGCCTTGGGGAAAATGATAGCCTGAGGGAATAAAGCTGGAACGAAGAAGCAGAGAAGGAAGGTGAAGAGTGAGGGTCCTGTAGCATTTCAACTTCTGGTTCCAATTATTTCTGAATCCATTATTATCTCTGGCCTTCTTACAGATTGCTTACATAAGTCAATAAATTCCTCTTTGCCTTACCTAATTTTTGGTTGCAAGTGAGAAAAACCCAACATGCGAATACTGATTAAAATATCTTATTTTAATAATCCTGAAATTATCAGGCATTTCTCTTCTTGAACCTCCAGCTCCCAAACTGGTCTTAATCAGGCTAATTGAGCTTAATTTAAAGGTCAGCTCTTAAAAAAGAGAAAGAGGATGCACTAAAAAATTATGTCAGATGCTTTACAAAGAGAGTCTTAAAAACTGTAATTTAACCTTCACAATTATCTTTCAACATAGATATTCCCATTTCATATATCAGGAAACCAAGGCTCGGAGAATTAGGAAATCACTTGCCAAATGTTACCCAACTAGTAGTGGTAAAGCCACAGATGGTCCCAAAGCATGAGGCTTAGCCCAAGTGCCATCCATCTAAAACCCTGGCCTTTTATGACTCTATGAGGTCATATTTAACACCCTGTCATTATTTTTGCATTTATGTATTCCCCGAGGGTGGCCCTAAAATGGATCCTTCTTGTACTCACAAAAAGACGACAATACATGTGGTAAGTGTGGAAGTGTATCACACAGATCTCCCTTCAAGAAAGTGCTTATCATTCAGCTGTGAGAACTGCAGTTAACTAACAACTTCCCTCTTTTGAGTCAAGGTTTCCTGGGAAGCCCCAGCTGCTGACTGACCATGGCAAGAGTCATTTCTGTCCAGTGTGGGCCTCCTGTAATGAGCTACTTTTGCTCTAGCGTTCTCCACTGGTTCGGCCAAGGCTTTGTGATATATGCATCACAGTCTGAAGCTCTTCTGTCCAGTTCTGCTTCTCAGTCCCTTTCCTCGGGAGTCAGCATCACGGCCTGAAGGCTTTGCCTGCCCCATCCTGCTTCCTCTGTCTTACCTTCCATGGGCATTTATCCCCCAATAAGCCACTTTGCACTTTTAACACCATCTCAGCGTCTGCTTCCTGAAGACCTAAACTGGCACACTAAATAGTGAACGAATAAGCAAGAGAAGTAGAATGCAAGAGAAAATCGTTCTTTTCCAAGACATGTGTTCCTACACACAGAGCAGATTGTGCTGACTATGCCAAATGGCTTCCCTTAGCTGCTTCCCTGAGATCTGTCAGGCACTAGTATTTATGGACCATTTCTGTCTTAGTGATCTAGCCCCCCTTTACGGAGATGACTGCTTCACAGCCTTGCCATAGGTATTTACCATCAGGGCTATTACAGCCCACTGAGTCATCCAGGAGACAAATCCAAGTGGATAATTAACATCCTGAGGAAAGTAATTGTGGAACACTTAAGCACAGGGCCATAACTTCTGGTTCAGTGTCGTAAGGACAACCTGTAGGGCATATCATACTTAATGAGTCAGTAGCTACCTAAGATGATCAGAAAAACCCAAAGCATATTATTTTTATCACCATGTGCAGGAGCTGCAGATTATGTCCTTTTGACCTATTTTGTGTTCTCATTCCCAGCTAAATAATAACCATTCAGGAGTGGAGGAAACAAATGACTCTTCTCATTATTAAGGAACATTATATGTCCAAAGCATGTTTTTCTGAACAGGAAACTTGCAGGGCCGGAACTTTTCTCCTTTATCCTCATGAGTTAATTTACTGTTTTAACTGTAAAAAGGATTCTCCTTCTCACTTTGGTGGACACCCACACATTACAGTCCACAGACAGAGCGTACATTGATAATTAAAGGGACAGAGTTTGGGTATGACCCTGGAAAGAAAAGCTGGAGCAGTGCCCTTCAAATAAAGGCGGAAACACATTCTGAGACAGGGCAACTAGCTAACCAAAAGTTTTAGTCTCCCTAAACTGCTCTACTAGTTTAAATGGAACTGTCAGTTACCCCTGAAGAATGTCATTTCATCCCTTCTCATTTCTCATAGTTTCCTCTCTTCATTCTCATGCTACACTATGTTGCCCTACTCACTGTGTACCCAAAATACATGGCGTTTTACCATAGCAGAATGCTATTAGTTCAGGTCCTCTGGTAAGCAGACACTGAGAATGAGTTAAGAGTATAACACGTGTGCTGGGGAGTAATACCTATGAAAGGTAAATGGGGAGAAGGCAGGTTTAGGCACAGAAAGACTTGAGACCAGGATGCCAGTCAGACTCCTGTGAAAGAAAAGAAGGAAGGAAGCAGAGTCCAGCAGGCAGAGCCTCAGAATGCAATGAAGCTGGGACAAATCTGGTCAACGCAATGGAGAGCAATGAAGCAAAGATTGTCCATTAGCAGAGACCCACATTGTGCACCAACAGCCAAGTCCTAATATATCCCTGTCATGTCATGCTCAGTCATCATCTGGGGGCTCCCTGAGAAGACCACGGTCTTGGTGCAATGCATCTCAAAGGTGCTGAAGCTGGAGGCTATCGGCTAGCCACATTCCTCGCCTCACAGCTGATTGGCAAGTTTTTTTTTATTGATGGGAGATCCAAGTATCACACCTCCATGGTTGCCATGATAACCCAGTCTATCAGGACTGCTATACAAGCAGCAAAGGTTCACTTCTTGATCATGTTACACCTTCTTCATGCATTGGCTGTGGATCTATTCTATTTTGCCCTCAAGTTCAGGACCCAAACTAAGAGAGCAGACACCATTTGGAGCACTGCCAATAGCTATGGTAGAAGCATAGCTCTAGTGGGTTTCACACTAATAGGAGCTCAAGATTCATTAGCCAAAATAGGTCACATGGTCCCACCTAACAACAAAGGGGTAGGAAGTTCAATCCTACCACGTGTCTGGAAAGTGAAGAGCCTGAAAGGAGCAACACCAATGACCACAACAGTAAACAAATTGGTAAACTCCCCAAAGTCTCCTTTACATTCTACATAAACAAAAAAGGCACAATTTGGGGGGTACTCAGTAAGGCCAAATGAGGTTTCTTTGTTTCTTTCCCAATAACTCAGAAGTAATCATTTCTCTAGGAATCCTTTCTGTGTATAGCAATGGAGACATTTACTAGCCTTGGAGCAGACCCTCCTTGTTTTGTAGGGAATAAATTAAATGTTCCCTTTTGGCTGCATAGAAGCAAGGCAAATAGGAACTCACTGTTATGGGAAGAAGATTTGGACCTCTAGCTCTTTTCATCGTTGGGGCAGAATCACCCGGCCACCCCCAACGCTTGCCCATTTCCACTAACTGTAAAACTCCATAGCTTTCTGAGAAAGCCATGGGAAATTTTGCTGGGAACCTTCTGTAACAGAAGAGGTTGAGACCACCAACTACCTCCTCAGACTCAAAGTTATTGAAATCCATTTTGGTGGTTAGAGGTGTTTCTGCCTATGATGTAGTGATAGAAAAGACAGCCACACCTTGATGATAAAACCTTCCTGCAAGTAGAAAGAGACTGGACCGTGATGGTGGCTTCTAAACCAGGATTTCCATAGCTGAAGGTGGATATGGTTATGGGTTTGTGAAAAGGCCAACTGAAGATTCTGCCCCAAAGCTCCTTCTGGTTGTGGAATTTGTCCCAGGGATGTGCCTATGAGTAGAGATGCTAATTAACAAACCATTGTAGATAAAGAATTGTAACTCGGAGATCCAGGCAAGTCTGGGATAGTCTACAATTGTGGGTAACACAGGAGGTACTACCGGCAGATCAAGAACAGTGCCTCAATCACCAAAGGTCACTTGACAGAGACAGAATTGAGCCACATGGCAATACAACTGGCAGCCCTTGGAGTTCCAAGCAGGTTCTTTGTTTTTCTCCTCCTCAAAGTATCACAATCAGGATGGACTCTTAGAACTAACTCAACCACTGTTCTTGGGCTTATTACAAAAACAGGAACCCAGACAGGAAGGCTGAACTCCTTGCTAATATGAACACAGGAAGACAAGTGAAGCTCAGGGCACTGTACTTTGGGACACTGTTTGTCCCTGCGTCTAATGTGATTCAGAAAATGTTAAAAACATACAAAGCTATGTTGTCATACCCCAACGAGAACCCCTGAGAGCAAATTCCTCTTATTTGTTTTTAAATGACCTGTCCTGATTCTTGAGGTTCCTATTTGAATATAGAACTGTATAAGTCACAATCATCAGTAACATTTCTCTGACTCTTTTCCCCACGCCTTCTAAAGCAGGATCTTCAGGCCTGGGTGGAGGGAGAGGAGAGGAGGGAGGCACTATTTCTGGGAATCTCCAGGGACACTTCGCCTGAGCTCACAGGAACATTTCTCTTTGCCACTCCACGGCATCAGCCATTTCTCTCTCCTCTTCCTGTGCTTCTCTGAAGCTGAGATGTCAGCCCGCTCATGCCCTCGAGAGGCAATGCCCTTCAGTTTATAACAACCTGCCATCATAGGTGAGGGCCCTGGTATTGCCACCCCTTAAGAGAACTTATGGGGTAACTCACTGTGTCATACAAAGCCTCTGTCCCATTGCAGCTGGGCTCTATCTTCTCAGAAGTGGGGAAAATTCCTCTCTGCTCATCTTTGTGTTTTAAATGTTACTCTGGAGGGAATTCCCTGGTGGTCCAGTGGTTAGGACTCTGTGCTTTCTCACTGCCGAGGGTGCAGGTTCAATCCCTGGTCAGGGAACTAAGGTCCCACAAGCTGCACAGTGCAGCCAAAAATGTAAAAAAATTTTTTAAAAATAAAGTAAATGTCACTCCGGAAATAAGACTGCATTGTTTCAAGTCCTAAGTCCCAGACATTTCAGTGTGACCATTCTGCTCATTTTCACCTGCAGCCTGCTCACCCCCGGGACTCAGACATTAGTCAATGGGGGCTGGACTGAAGGGCTGGCTGAGTGGGAGACCATGTTGATACTCAAAATCACCTCAACTATTCAAGACAGGGGTGTTGTTCTCTGGAATGATAGTTGAGACAGTCTGGTTTGTTCTGAGGAGTAATTTCTCAGTAGACTTCTAGGTCCCTCACTGAAGAAGAAACATGGTGACCCCTAGCTCCACGAAGCAGAGGCACGAGGCTCATGGAGAGATTATCACTACACATACCGAGATCATATTGTCTCATGTTCAGTAAAAAGTGGTGGCTGGACAAATGGGGGGTGAAAAGTGAAGGGCAAGTGTCTCAACACTTAAGAGCCAGGGTCAGATGTCTCTACCTCTCCTTATAATTTAGATGCCATCCCTTCATATCTGTTATCTGCATTGCATTAACCTGTTATGACTAGAAAAGACAGGAAACAGAAAGATACGACAATGCCTTCTTTTCAGGTGAGGGGTTTATTGTGAGCAGAGGTACTTAGATGGAATGTGGGAAATATGCTGAAGGGACAGTAGGTTGATCAGCTTAAATGACACAGAATGACCATTAAGGAAAGTGTGGAAGAATGTGCCTAGGAAATGTAGCTCGTGGCCGAATGGTGGATGGTCTTGACTACCAGGCCATCAATTTAGTGTCTTTATCATTTACAGGATTCCTGACCAAACAATCTTATTTGTAGTCAGGGTCTTAGAAGCATATCTAGTACCTAGTAAGTATTAAATGTATATTTTGATATTTGTGTATACTATTTTTCAATTTAATTGTGATAGAAAGATGATCCAGACATATGCTCTGATCTCAAACAGCTTTGTCTCTCATGCCTTGTTACAGAAGGCCAAATTATAAAACAATGTGCTAAGTGCTGTCAGAGAAGTAGGCGTGACATTTTCTGGGCACAGAGCAGAATCTTCTTATCCTGGCTCTGCCTGGTGGAATCCAGTAAAGGCAACATGGATGAAGTGATATCAAAGCAAAATATGAAGAGTAAGCAGCCTTTTACCAGCTGCAACGAAAGAATATTCTCAGAAGAAATAGCATGTGCAAAGGCAGACCAGGCATGAGAGAGAAAGCAGGACTGCTTGATTGGAAGGGAACTAGTCCCACCTCAATCCCTGTTTTGTATTGTTTTGTTTTGATTTGTTTTATTTCCCTTTAGGCTCTTCTTTGGAGGGACCCGAGCTAAAGTTTGTGAATAGGTAGTGAGAAAGTAGAAAATCACGCTGCTAGTGGCTGGACCATCATGTCCCTAACTGAACATAAGCAATGCTCACGGGATATGAGCAATGTCCAGACAAGTACTCTGTGACTATGTTTGGAACATGACAGGGACAAGGCCACTAGACAACCACACATTCACACACATATGCGCCCCATGACTAAACATCCCCTTTCTGACTAACATGGATTACTGAGGCTTCTTCTCAGTGACAACTCTAGCCCCACTTTAATGCTCCCACCACCTAAATAAAAATTATTTTTAAAAAACCAATAACTGAATTGCCTCTGCTTTCTGAAAACATCTAAATCAGAACTGGTCCCCATTGTATTAAATCCTCCTTAGGATCATCCAGCACAACTCCATGTCCTGTAAGAAGCTCCTCTCTATTCCCTCTTACTGAGATGTTCCTGGAGTGCGTTCTCCCTTGCTGCAGCAAGCTAAATAGACCTGTCTTTTTCATTGTTATGATTACAGGTATATTCCTGGCAGTATTTGGTCGTGGGTTCTAACAGCCATTTATTTAGAAATGCTACCAGGGAGCAGCAGTGAGGGACCAGAGGTGGGGTGATGGAAGGAGGGAAATTCAATGTAAGGATATATTATCAAGTTGGTCACTACTATGGGTGACTGCTGACTGATCTTCAGGACCTTCTGAGGAACCTTATGAAATGTGTCTAAGAATTACCTGTCTAGGGAAGAAAAGAGGGAAGTACTTTCCCATTAGTTCCTGTCCTCCTTTGATCAAGGGACATTCTAAGGGTATTGATTCCCTTGTACAATATGAATCAGAGTCAGAAAAGCCCCAGGGCAGAAAGCAAGGAGGACTCAGTGTGGGCTCAGGGCCAGGTGCTGTCTGGTGGCCCCTGTGCAAAGCACCTGAAGCCCCATCAGGACTGGTCACTACAGCAGTAGCTGGAACAAGAGATGGAGCCAAGAACCTGTGCAGCAATGCCCAAGAGGTCTTCTTTATGCCAAATTTCAGTTCTGCTGTGAGAAACAGTATTACCAAATTGTCAAAGATAGAGCTGCAGGGGAACAGAATATGCCACCCCAAAATATGCCCCTATGGGGCTTCCCTGGTGGCGCAGTGGTTGAGAGTCCGCCTGCTGATGCAGGGGATGCGGGTTTGTGCCCCGGTCCAGGAAGATCCCACATGCCACGGAGCGGCTCAGCCCGTGAGCCACGGCCGCTGAGCCTGCGCGTCCAGAGCCTGTGCTCCGCAACAGGAGAGACCACAACAGTGAGAGGCCAGCGTACCGCAAAAAAACAAACAAAAAAAAACAAAAACAAAATATGCCCCTATGGGGCTTCCCTGGTGGCGCAGTGGTTGAGAGTCCGCCTGCTGATGCAGGGGATGCGGGTTTGTGCCCCGGTCCAGGAAGATCCCACATGCCACGGAGCGGCTCAGCCCGTGAGCCACGGCCGCTGAGCCTGCGCGTCCAGAGCCTGTGCTCCGCAACAGGAGAGACCACAACAGTGAGAGGCCAGCGTACCGCAAAAAAACAAACAAAAAAAAACAAAAACAAAATATGCCCCTATGGCATAAAGATTAATTTGAGCTGATTGCTTTGAGAAACAGCAGGCAAAGGAGACGCTCTGAAAACTGAGTAGACATTACTCTTTTGTAAGAGACATTTACATTTTTAAGGGAAATGTCCATTTGTACAGATGTCTCCCTCTCTGTACCAGGAAGAAATGGATGACTCTAAATTACAAGAGAATCTTATCAATGGAGAACGCCAACCTTACCCTTGTTTACTGTGCTTTGCCTGGTCACCTCCCATAATTGGCCTCCCCTTCAAATCTTTCTTTTCTTTTATCTTTAGTCTAGATGGTATTTAAGCCTGAATTTTAAGCCACCTCACACAGTTACTCATTTTTCTCTGGGTTTCTTCCTTGTACACATGTCTATTTTGTTTTTCTCTTGCCAACCCGTCTTTTATTACAGGGGTCCCAGCCAAGAACTTAGAAAGGTAGAGAAAAGTCATTCTTCCTCCTCTACATAGCACCACAAAGTTTCTAAAGGAAGCCCAATCACGAATGAAAATTAACAAAGAAGATTATAAACTGAGCACGCAGCTCCAGTGAGAGAGTAGAAATGAAGACTTGGAGTCTTTTGGGAGTTGGTGGGGGACAGAGTTGCTGGAAACTACACTGACACATGCAGAATTGGCAAACAAGTGTTTTCTTCCTGAATGCGGTGAAATTCAGAGAAAGTTTGCAAAGAGACAGAGTGAAAGAAAATTTGGGTTATTATTTTAGAAATGGATTTTGAAAGGGGGAAGATTTAAAAAAAGGAAAAAAGCTTGTCACTAGAAGAAACCGCCGACCTCAGAAATAAGCAGATGTGTCTCCACCACCAGGAGACAGTTTTAGAAAGGATTCTCCCTTGTTAGCTCAAGTTTATTCTTATCCCTAAACACAAACTGCCTAGGGGATTGGGACATGGGTTGATTGCAGAATTGCATATGTTGAAAGCCAGAGTGGCATAACAGTGGGAAATACAAATTCTGGAACCAGCCTGCCTGTGTTGAAAGACATGTATGTGATATGTAACTAGCTGTGTGCTAGTGAGCAATTTACTCAACCCCTCTAGATCTCAGTTCTCCCTATTCGATAGACGGGGTAAGGGTGCCTACCTCACATAGCTGCAGAAAGAATTACATGGCAACGGGGGAGAGGGGCATGGGGGGAGGAAGGATTGGGAGTTTGGGGTTAGCAGATGTAAACTATCATATACAGGATGGATAAACAACAAGGTCCTACTGTATAGCACAGGGAACTATATTCAATATCCTGTGATAAACCATAATGGAAAAGAATATAAACAAAGAATGTCTATATATGTATAACTGAGTCACTTTGCTGTACAGCAGAAATTAACACAACACTGTAAATCAACTACACTTCAATAAAATGTTTTTTAAAAAAAAAGAATTATATGGGGCCTCCCTGGTGGCGCAGTGGTTGAGAGTCCGCCTGCCGATGCAGGGGATACGGGTTTGTGCCCCGGTCCGGGAGGATCCCACATGCCGCGGAGCGGCTGGGCCCGTGAGCCATGGCCGCTGAGCTTGCGCGTCCGGCAACGGGAAAGGCTACGACAGTGAGAGGCCCACATATGGCAAAAAAAAAAAAAAAAAAAAAGAATTATATGGCAACATATGAAAAATTCTTAGCACAGTTCCTGGCACATAATCACTCAAAAGATGTTTGCTTTCAATATTTTCTTATCATCTAATTTTAAGATAGGCACAGTAGAAATCAGAAATCTAATATTTACTTAAATATTTAGACTCAGAGGGACTTCCCTGGTGGTGCAGTGATTAAGAATCCGCCTGCGGGGGCTTCCCTGGTGGCACAGTGGTTAAGAATCCACCTGCCAATGCAGGAGACACGGGTTCGAGCCCTGGTCTGGGAAGATCCCACATGTCGCGGAGCAACTAAGCCCATGCACCACAACTACTGAGCCTGCACTCTAGAGCCCACAAGCCACAACTACTGAAGCCCGCATGCTGCAACTACTGAAGCCCGTGTGCCTAGAGCCCGTGCTCCGCAACAAAGAGAAGCCACTGCAATGAGAAGCCCGTGCACCGTAATGAAGAGTAGCCCCCGCTTGCCGCAACTAGAGAAAGCCCGCGCGCAGCAACGAAGACCCAACGCAGCCAAAAATAAAATAAAAATATTAAAAAAATATTTAGACTCAGTGCTTAACTTGCTTTGAGGTTTTGCCTTAAAGAATAATAGCATTTGCTTGAGTATATTTTAATTTTTACAAGTTATTTACATAAGTTCCAGAAACCCAGAGTTGTACCATATTACCTAAAGTGATTAAGATCCACCATCTTAAATCTTATAGAAAACAACTTCCCGGCAAATCAGGACTTTAAGACTGTGGTACAGTGCTGGCACCTGGTGGCAGCAGGCCCTGAAACATGAAGTGTTCTTATTTAATGCTTCGGGAAGCAAACTGTCAACACCCATCACAAGATCTCAGCAGTCTGCTACATTTTAGAACCCTTTCGAGTTCTAAAGTATAAACCAGTCCTAGGATTTTTCTAGAAAAGAAACTCCAAAAGACTAATATGTGAAAAAAATGCTTATCATCCCTAGAAATCAAGGAAATGCAAACAATGAAATACCATTTTATACCCAACAGATTGTCAAATATTAAAAAGTCTGATACCAGTTGGTGGCCAGAATATGGAAAAATGGGAACTCTCAAACACTGCTGTCCAAATTGGAAGTGCTATTTTGCTATACCAATAGCAATTTAGCAATATCTAGTAAAAGTGAGGATGCGCATGGACAGCAGTTGGGCAATTCTAATTTGGGTATATATTCTAAACCTGAGGAAATGTCTCTGCTCAAGGAAATGTGTTACAAGGATGTTCATGGCAGCAGTATTTGTAAGAGCAAAAATAAAAAAATTGGAAACATCCTAAACGTTCAGCAATAAGAAGACAGCTAGTTTGTCATACAGTTAAATAGCATAAAGCAGTAAAGCTGAATGAACAAGGGCTACGTATGTATCAACATGGCCAAATCTTCAAAACAATGGTGTGAAAGAAGCAAACTTCAGAATGATACATGCAGTATACTATTTATGTACAAATGAAAGCACAGTACTATATGTTGTTTTTGGAAAACTAAACATGTAATGTACAAATATACAATGGAACAAGTTCAACACAGTGGTTGCCTTTAGGGAAGGAGGAAAGGGAATGGGATTGGGGAGGGGGATATACACGGAAATTATATCTGCAAGGTTTCACTTAATTTTGCCTATTTTCTCTGGCATTTTTATATAAATTGGTGCTTATTATATTCTTCTCTTTTTCTGCACATTTATATGCATACTATGGAATATTATTCAACCACAAAAAAAGGAGTGGAGTTCTAACACGTGCTATAACAGGGATGAACCTTGAGGACATTATGCTAAGTGAAAAAAGGCCAGCCACAAAAGGACAAATAGTGTATGATTCCACTTATGTGAGGCACCTAGAGTAGTCAAATTCATAGAGATAGAAGGTAGAATGGTGGTTGCCAGGAACTGGAGGGAAGAGGGAATGAGGAGTTGATGTTTAATGGGTACAGAGTTTCTGTTTGGGAGGATGCAAAAGTTCTAGAGATGGATGGTGGTGATGGTTGGAAAACAATGTGAGTGTACTTAATGTCACCGAATCGTAAACTTTAAAAAATTGGTTAAGATGGTAAAATCTTACATAGATTTTACCACAATAAAAATTTTTTTGGCCCTTTGGGCAACCACTCGAGTGTGGCAGAGAAGTATGCTATATTGATGCTTGCAGTTGTAGTACAGAAGTGGAAAGGCGAGGAGATAGCTTTAGCTAGCATTTCAGCCTTTCATAAAAGCTATAATAACAGGATAACATCAAGATTTAGTGTTCGGTAATTAAAGACAAGAACAATTTTATTTTACTGCTTCTTGAAATACTAGCTTTTCCTGCCCTCTCACCAGCAAGGGACTAAGGCCAGCACCGCCTGCTTATTTTTGAACAAGTTCTACTCTTCCACCCCCCCTCGACCCCACCCTCAGCAGCAGAGGTATGACTACAATTTCCTGATGACTCTTGGTTGTGGTGACAGGATACCAGGAGATGGCAGCAAAAGACCATCTAGTAGGAAAGTCCTGCCAGATGCCCAAGAGAACAGAGAGAAGTCACAAGTTGACTTTGATTGCTAGGTCCCCACCTCAATTCAGGAAAGAGCTTAGCGTTCTGTCACTGTGTAATAACACCATGCCTGTGGCCAAGAGAGATACACCAAGCACAAGGTCATCAAGAGTCAATCACCGAAGAAAGAGCACATCACCGAAGAAAGAGCACTTCCAAAATGAGGGGAAGGAAAGAGAAAGATAAGATGAAACTGGTCAGTTAAACTCATTGAAAACGTCTAGGTTCTAGGCTTGGTGGATCCAAAGCTGGGTAAAGCAATCTCTTCCCTTGAGACAATGTCTAGTAGAAGCTGTAAACCAGATGTAGTTACATGAGGAAAAACAAAAGGCGGGTCTAAGGTGTTTGGAATGACACCTGTGCTGGGTATTTCCCTTTGCCTTCCAGATCCGCTTTGTACCCTTTTCCTTACTGCTCTCTGCCCCAAAAGCTGCTCTGTGTCGATTGGAAGCCAGAGGACACAGGAGCCAGTGAATGCCGTGGGGAGATCAGAAGGGAAAAGGTGAGTGCCATCAGGCTTTTATTCCCATGACTCTCTCCCTGCAAGGTTGCTATCGCTCACCCTGCTGCAGAAGTTTCCTCTCGCGGGGGCCTGCCCTACAGGATTCCCTCTCATTCTAGTTTCCAGTAATGGCTCCTTCCCCTCCTCTCTCCTGATATAGGGTTAGTAACAGCAGCTTCTAGTCTTGCTTCCTGCACTATCTCTTGGAGTCCTTTTCACTCCACCTATATTTTAATGAAACGCTTTGTAAATAAACCCTCCTTAAATGATCCTTACTGGTGTGCCATCTGTTTCCTGTTGGGACCGTGGCTGATACAACACCCGAATGAATCATATTCATCCTCTAAGACTGAACTCAGGTAAAGAAAGTTGAGGAATAATAGGAGTGGTTTACATGGAGGCTATTCACATGTTTTCATGGAGGACCATGCGTAATTCAGTACCACCAGAAAATAAGTTATAAAGCAAGACAGGTCAATTCAGTTGAAGCTGAAAAGCAGTTAATATGACACATAAGGCTCTCTTGATCTGGTACCCAGTACCTTGAGACTGATGCCCAATGTCAGAGAGTGTGTCTGAGAGAGAAAGGCAGTTCTTGAAGGGTGTTGATTCGTTTAGTGTTTTAGAATTTTGAATATAGTTTCCACCCAACATAGGAAGTTGGGAGAATGGTTAGGGCAGAAACTTGGCAATATGGAAACCAGCTGAGGAGAATCTACCACAATCCAGGCAAGAGATGAAAATGTGAACCAGGTTAACAGTATTTGGGATATGTTTGATAAGTAAAAAAAAATCAATAGAACTGGATACTCAAATAGAGGTGTCAAAGAACAAATGAAAACCATCAGAGGTTAAAAAAGTACAAAGTTGAGTCTATTAACTTCCCATGCAATGGAACACACACCAGTGAAGAAATGCACTGATTAATTTACTGAGGAAAAAAATACAGGTATTATTAAGTGCCAGAAAGGGAGCTTCATAGTGGTTACGCTAATGGAAGACTGAAAACTAACACTCTGGATAAAACAGAATGAATCCATAGGTCTGACGAGGTTGGTTTACTCAAGTCCTAGCACCCGCTGGTCAGGAAAGCATCATCAATTAGTTCCAACAAGTGTGTGGCTTACCACAGTCACTCAAAAAGCATGATCTTGTCAGCTTCAGCTGGTTACAGACAGTTGTGGTGATGCACAGCATTCAACTCTGATATCTCCTATGCAAGCACTGCTGTAAGTGGGACATTTTCCTTTGTTGGGGGGACAAGCATAGGAGGTGATAAAAGAGTTGAACATCCCCTCAGGCTACTGGCTTGCATGACTAGTTGGATGCGGGAGTGCGGAAACATTAACTGTGATCGTGAATACCAGAAAAGGTTTAGGGGTGGAGAGCTGGTTAGGGGAAATAAAGTTGGATGTCTGGGCCACGCTGAATTTGAAGTATCAGTGAAATAGATGTGTCTGCAGTAGAAAACTCTGAAGCAAGTCTCGAGAGATAGTTCCAGTTCTGGGAGTCAACTGGGAATAGTTAAGAGGAATCACCACTCAAGAATAGCACAGAGAGCAGTGGGCAAAGAGGTATTGTGATGGCTAATTTTATGTATTAACTTGACTAGACCACACTGCTCAGATAGTTGGTCAAACTTTATTCTACATGTTTCTGTGAAGGTGTTTTGGATGAAATTAACATTTAGATCAGTGAACTTTGAGTAAAGCAGACTGCTCTCCATAATGTGGGTGGGAGTCATCTAATCAGTTGAAGACCTGAATGAAAAAGAATGACCTCCCTTGAAAAAGAAGGAATTCTGCCAGCAGACAGACTTAAGACTTGAACTGCAGATTTTGGACTTACCAGCCTCCATAATCACGTGAGCCAATTCCTTAAAATATGTATGTATGTATCTATCAATCTATCTATCTATCTATAAATCCTATTGGCTCTGCTTCTCTGGAGAACCCTAATACAGATATTTATCCCCCAGGCCTTTTACTGTTTACATTGAGGTAGGAAGGTAACCTTACACCAGGTAGAATGGAAATATCTTTCCTTTCCTACAAGGAACAGAAATCTTTACAGCAAGGGATAGATATCAGTCTGTGATAACACCACCAAACAATGACTCTGCTGATAGAACCATCAAGGCTCCTCCTGATTTCCCTCATAAGAGTCCTGATACCCAAAGAAAAGACTCCCTATCTAAAGCGGTTAGTGGAAGAAAACAGGGCCAGCTTTTCCACATCTCATCCCTGCAAAGGTAAGGCGCAGTGAGGGCATTATGCTCTTACAGGGAGGTTTTACCATCTCTGGACTCTCTCCATCTCACAAGGCTGAGAATCATAAGGAATCCTAAGCATCCTCCTGCTTGAGGACCACTGGTTTAGGGCACTTCTTCCCAAACTCTAACATGCATATGAATCACCTGGGGACCTTGTTAGAAAACAATTCTGATTCAGTAGGTCCACGGTAAGGCCAAAGAATATGCATTTCTAGCAAACTCCCAGGGGATACGAATGCTGTCAGTCCATGGATTCCAGTTTAGTAGCAAGGTCCTAAAGTGCCGGAGGTTACTGATGCCTGACCAACTTGTGTACGAAAGTCAGTGTAGCCTTCTGGAGAATTAGCAACAGGCTTCATGTGGTCCAACAGAAGCTTCTGAGTAATAAATGTTTTATTGGTGGGAGGTGTCTTCCATGTACATTTTACCTCAGGGGGCCTTGCAAGTAAGAGAAGCTCGATGAGAACTAGACTCTGGTTGATCAGGAGGGAAAAGGTGAGATGTTAAGGTGTATCAGCAACTCCCCATGTATTTTGTCTTCTAAGATAATTGTTATAGCTTTAAAGCCATGTACACAGGGGCCTGACCATGATGCGCTTGGCCTCACCCACTTTGTACTACAGGACTGCTCTCAACGAGGAAGGCTGCAGATCTAAAGCAAACTTATTGTGTACATTTTCAGGTAATAAGTTCCATTTGTGGTGAGTTCCACTCCCCCTGGCTCAAACATCTAAATGTGATGATACCTCTATTACTCTCTACCAGTACCTTCTAGGTATCTCTACACCCATTATATGATTACATTTATTTTCTGGCTGATCAGTTTGCAGTAGCAGCCACCATCTGGGCTGGGCCCCAGCCTGTATCGCTAGTCCCATCAATACCAGATACAGCTTCCATTATGTGTGAAGTTGCCCTTCCAGGCCACAGCCCTGCTTGCTGGCTTGGAACAATGAGAGCTTGGGAGACTGAGTGTCCTAAACCCACCTCAGAGAAATGTTCTTTTGGTCTGGATCTGCTTGGATGCACCATGGAATGCGACCCCCAGAGAAGGATCCCCTCCCTGACATTTCACATTTTTATAAGGAATTTTTTATAAGGAAATTGGGAGTAACCAAAGAGTCTTGTGAACGGCAATTGAACGTCCTTGAGCTCACATAGTCAGGCAAAGACCTTTTTGGCAAGAGGAACAGCCCACTCTCAGACATCAGGCACACAGTAGAGTTTAGACACCCATGCTGGAATCAGCTGGGGATTTTGCAGCATTTTCTGCTAAGCCAACTCCTTTCTAGGTGACCAAAGTAGGAAGGTACCAGGGCTGTCCAGTAGACCAATGGGATTATGTCCCCTCTGAAAATGATTTTAAGAGGTCCAGAGTTTAAGCCCAACCACTGTGGGATAGTATAATTAGTCCATAAATAAAGAACATGAGCCTAGGGAAGGTAGCTTCTTCTTAGACCAAAACAAACAAAAAAATAGAATGAAAAATAAATCGAATTGAAGTGAGAAGAAAAAAAGTCACTGAGGAAAGTCAACACTTGCCATGCCGTGGCTTTAGGAATCACATGTAAGTGAGAGAAGAATCTCATTTCTCTCCATTCAAAACCTATTCAGCAGCCAGTTAATGCTTTAGAGGTAGCATAAGGACACCCAGAAAGAACCAGAATCTGACAGAACATGGGCCAAACTCAGGAAAACAGGGAAAGGGAACTCTTAGAGTCCAGGTTAATCATATATGAAAACGAATAAGCAGTCTCTAGACTGGAATCTGCACCCAGACCTGTGCCACCTTGGGAGAAGGCAAGTTGATTGGTTTTGTTTGAAAACATAGGAGTAAATATTTTATAAACTTGGAAAACACACAAAAAGTAAGCCCTAAAAAAATTAAAATCATCCACAATTCCTCAACTGAAATATACTTGTTAGATTTCCTCTTTTATTTTTCTTAGGTACATTATTTTTCTTAAATTGAGATGATATACAAGTGTCATGCAGTACTGTCTGAATTTTAAGTTCTGGTTTTTGTATTACAGGATCAAAACTTAACATAGGCTACAAGACTTACAATAAAACAGGTTTTTCCTCTATATTTCTAAACTTTAATATTTCATAAATTGACTTATTACAGAAGGTGAATTTAGCACTCTTACATAATGCCAGCCTCCCTCACCTCTAATATTATATCAATTTCTGGTTAAACCAATATTTACTATTTTCCTTATTAAGATTACTATGATTCCCTGAAAAGCTAAGTGGTAAATATGATTATGATTCCTTTTTGGTGCTCTTCTACCCCGTACCTGGAATTCATTTGCCTTGTTTCTTTTATTTCAGTTTAATATTTGCATAGGTTCAAAAGAAACAATTTGGAAATCTGATATGTCTCATAAGACTTACAATTTAGTTATCAGTCATTAGTGGAGGAAAACCTTTTCAGACTAAAAGATACTACCATTATATGCTTCAGCTTTATGTGTTGAAACAGACTCCTGTACGTTCTCAATTTTTCACAGAATTAAGTCCTAAAAAGTATTCTTTGATGTATCGCACAGACTGCAAAGTAACATTTTTCTTATGCTGAATGTCCAAATCTACACACATCGTCAGGAGATATTGATGGTGTGCTCTTTGCTAATAAGAAGGAAGAGAAGGAAGAAGGGACACAGAAAAGGGCAGCAAGCCCTTTTTTTCCTTGCTTGGGCATTTATCATTTTCAACATTTCTCCTTTGCCTTCTGAGAGATTTCTTACATTCACTTTCCCATCGAGACTAATATGAATGTTCTTAGCAATAGTCCTGAGCACCTAAGTGGAGATGTCAGTTTCTCTGGCTCTCCAAATCTGAAAGTCTGCCATACCTTCTCATTACTGAGCATAGGGTAATACTTTCTGGGATGTATCCATGTTTTCTGGATTTTCCTTGTTAACAGACTCAGAACCCGAGTGCCAGAACGCTAAGGGGACCTGAGGCCATTTGGGCCATTTGGTACATCCCTGTGAGCATTTACCTCAAGCAGACCTTCAATTTTTTTTTTTTTTTTTTGCGGTACGCGGGCCTCTCACTGTTGTGGCCTCTCCCGTTGCGGAGCACAGGCTCCGGACGCGCAGGCTCAGCAGCCATGGCTCACGGGCCCAGCCGCTCCGCGGCATGTGGGATCTTCCCAGACCGGGGCACGAACCCGCGGCCCCTGCATCGCCAGGTGGACTCTCAACCACTGCGCCATCAGGGAAGCCCAGACCTTCAATTTTTGAACCATACTAGCAATTGCCTGACCCAGTCTCTGCTTTACTTTCAACACAATCATTTTTCCATTTGGGATCTTTTTTTCCACAACTTTTCATCTTTGCTGTTTGCAAATGTCCGGACATCCCCTTCTTCAGGCCATACTGTGGCAACCATACCGCTCCTTTCTTCTACTTTTTACTCCCTCCAAGACTGACCTGAGGGAATTCCCTGGTGGTCCAGTGGTTAGGGCTCTGCACTTGCACTGCAGGGGCCACAGGTTTGATCCCTGGTTGGGGAACTGAAGATCCCACAAGCCGCTTGGCGCGGCCAGAAATAAAAAAGATTGGCTTGAGTTATGTATGGTTTTCTCTTCCTTCTTCCCTCCATTTTGCAATCTTCTAACTTGACCTTCTTTGAGCAGAAGCATGCATAATTTTCCCACAGAATGGGACAATCTTTTCACATACACTAAAAGGACAATCAACCTTTGCATATGCAGATATATGCCTGTCATACTTGTCTTGACTTCTGAAGTCAAGATCACAGGAATCACAAAATATTAAAATACTACAAAATACATTTCTTTCTCTTTTTTCATCTGTTTCCTACTGGAAAAGAGATTAAAGTCATTCCAATTTTTATCTTATTTTTCACACACAAAAAATATGTTTTCAATATTGTAGTACTGGGGACAGTCTCTTGAAACTTTAACTCAGCAGTGGAAGTATTACAACCCTCCAGATGAAAAGTGAAAATCCCAGGAAGGCAGTGAAACATGGAAAGCACTAGGTGCTGCAAGGGACAGTGCCTCAGGAAGAGGCTAGGCATCAAGGCACTGAACCTCTGAGAAATGCTCTACCCTGGTAGAGGTGGTAAAGATGGAGGCAGCGGCAGCACTGCTCAGTATCCGGGTGTCCAGCAGGGGGCAGTGTTGTCCAGAGATGCCAACATGGGAGTCGGCTGTGGGGGGTTGGGGTAGAAACCACCTGTAGAGACCTTGAAAACTCTAGCTGTCCCAGCTTGGGGAACTCACCCACAAATGTCTTTTTGCCTTTTTTATTTTTTTCATTTTCTTCATTTCTCATTTCCTTAACACTAGTTCTTTATGTTCTACAATCGAACTGTTAACCCCTATGAATACTTTTTTCTAGTCAAAATCTAATCTTTTGACTTCTCGGAGCTACCTCTCCTTGAGCCCTCTGTTTTCCTCCTACAGTTTCAGTGGACATTGATCTGGTAAGCTCCTGAAAGTTTGTTGAAGTCCCACCAAGTGTCATATCAACAGGCTTTCTCTAGAAATTTTGTCTTTGGAGAAAATTCAACAGTCCCAATCTCCAGTGTGGGATGGAAGGGTCAAGTTCAATGGCCAGCATTATTAAGAGTGAGCATGAGAAGGGATTGTGTGTGAGTCTCTTCATTCACTTAGGAAAACTTTCATCAATCTTTTCAATATGCCTGTTATCCTGGAATTAAGAGCTTCTCTGGTACAACATATCCTTAGAATAAGCCTTTAGTTTCCAGTGCAGTTCTGGGAGGGGTGGTCTCCTGGATTCATAGGAGGAGATGAAAAGGGAGCTCAGGGCCTAACAGTTCATTGTGCAGACTTTTAAAACAACTTCCTCATTTTCAGCTCCAAGCCTCAGCTCCCATTCTGAGGTACAGTATTTTGTGATGAGCATTTCGTTGTCAGCAGCCTGAATCAGAATACTTTTCGTGGCAGCCCCTCTGCCAGCTGGTAACTTCCTAGCTGCCGAAGATGTGTTTATATGTCTCCACGGTTGTCTCTTCTCCCATCTTCTTTATCCCTGCTTCTTTAAAGAGCCAAATTAAAATAAGAGCAAGGGGCTTCCCTGGTGGCGCAGTGGCTGAGAGTCCGCCTGCCGATGCAGGGGACACGGGTTCGTGCACCGGTCCAGGAAGATCCCACGTCGCGGAGCGGCTGGGCCCGTGAGCCATGGCTGCTGAGCCTGTGCGTCCGAAGCCTGTGCTCCGCAACGGGAGAGGCCACAGCAGTGAGAGGCCCGCGTACCACACACACACACACAAAAATAATAAAATAAAATAAGAGAAAGAATTCCTTAAAAAGTATTAATCCCTAAAGGCAAACATTTCCACTCCAAAATGTTTAAGCATAAATCTAACTACTTCTTTCTCTTAGGCTTTGCGAACACTTACCCAGTAACAGTAACAGTTTTAATTTAAATTTGTATTTTGAAATACAAACGATTTAACATTTTACTTCTCAAATTAGTATATTTACTGTTCCTTCCTCTTCCCCTTCCTTTCCCCCAACAATCTGATTTTTATTGATTATCTTGTCCTTCTTAGTTTTAACATTAACTTGTTACCAAAGGCAGATAAAGACAACACAAGAAAACTACAGACTAATATCTCTTATGAATATAGATGCAAAATATCTTCAACAAAATCCTAGTAAAACTAATCCAACAGCACATCAAACAATGTAACCTCCCAGCTATAAAAGATGAGGAAATCTGAGCACAGTTATAAACTCTAACAATGTAGAAATGATATTGCTTCCCACCTTATCTCCTCTTCCCCTTCCATTTCAATTACTTATAAAACAGAATGTGAATGTCCAAAAGTATTTTAGCCAATCATATATTTAAGTATATTTTCATGAGTTCTTTTACCATCTTTTTTTTTCAGTAATCTTCTGATTGAGTTTCATGTTTTTCTAAGGAAATGGCTCATTCCCTGAGATCTAGAATGTTCATCCAAAAATATTTGCAGGCATTTCTCCAAACTTTTGTTCAAATAAGGGCAAGCAAAGTGCTTAAGGAAATAAAGCATGACCAAAGAACTTTATATGTGGCAACCACTCTTTAATAGGTAGTGAATATTGAAGATTAAAAGCAGTCTTCTTTCTAGAAAGCTTTTAAATTAAAAGACCACACCACGACCTAGGAGGAAAGACACAATCTTAGTAAAGTTATTAGATTTCAGTGATGACCATTTTGTGTCCAAAATCAAAATGAATCTTTGGACAGCCAGGCAAAAGACTATCATTCATAAGAGAAAGAGAGACAAAACATAAAACTGTTAATGTTTGATTTGAAACCATTAAAGGACTGAAGCAATGGCCCAGAGCAAATAAATGGAAAAAAAGAATTTAAAAGGATGAGTGAGAAAAGAGATAGTCAAGGGAGTCCAACACATACATAATTGTGCTCTACTTTTTCATTTCATTCCTTTTGCTTGGCTGTGATTTTAGTAGCACCCACCTTCTTTCAAATTCCCTCTTAAACCCCACAGATTTGGGGGTTTTTTGCATTTTAAATATGACTTGACAGAGCTCAGAAAATATCTTTCCTATGTCAGTATATTTTCCATGTGCTCTTACATATTTGCTCTGTTATTCTTTTATGGAGACAACTACTTAAGTTTTCTTGTTTAGGGTAAAATATTTCAAAGTTCTTATTTTCAATATTTTTCTTGTGAGGATTAGTCTGTCACATGTTATTTCCATTCCTTTTCTCTGTTTCCTCTTTTCGTCTCTAAATAGGTCATGTGCTGTTTCTTGTTTGATTATTCACCTTTAGCCCAAGAAATACCCTGGTTTCCCATTTGGAAACACCATTTAGACTGTCAGTGTGGTACTCTCCTTCATTGTAGTACGTCCAGTAAACTTCTCTTTCTTCAATCAATAGGTTTTTCTGGTGTACTTTTGTGGGAGTTGACAGATGACAAATCCTAACATGTGGGTCCAGCATGTGATAAGGACACATGTTGAGAATCATATATTAAGCAAAAAGTCTTCTTACCAACAGACTGAAATCACAGCCATGACTTTAATTCCACACTGTTAACAATTAAAAGGAGGAAGATTTAATGGCAAACCTTGCCCATTGAGAAAAGTAATACATTGTCAACGATACTTTCTATCTTACGCCCCCCACCTCTAGGCTTATAGGAGAACTGCCCCCAAGAGCAAAAGAACCCTGTGAAAGTGAAGATACAGTCTAGCAATTCCACTTCTAAGGATACATTCAAAAGGAATACATGTCCAAAGATGTTGAGAAAAAGTTATGCAAAACTCAGAAATAATGCAAAAGAATGAATTCATGTATTTTTCAATGTCATATTGGAGTATTTTCTAAAAGATCTATACATGGATTATTTAATTATATAGGAAAATATATCATTCCATTCCATTCACTACTATTTTGGGTCAAGACTATGTAGTTACACATTAACATGTAGACTTGTGTCCTATAGAGAGGCAAGTGATTTTATTTTCCAGTAGAAAAAATAATCCCAAGGGTATTCTGTTGCCCTATAGGCCATTAACCAGTTTTGTATCTAATTTATCAATGGTATGACAGCATTCTTTCAGAGCCTACATACATTGAATCGCTTGACTTATCTTGTGAACCAGTTTTATCAACTTGCTGGTTCTCCTGATAATTAAATATTTGACATGAACTTGCAACATTTACAGTTGCTCCCGGACAACATGGGGGCTAGGGGCACCAACCCCTGCACAGTCGAAAATCTGAGTATAACTTTACAGTCATCCTTCTATATATGCGTCTTTCTATATCTGAGGTTCTGCATCCACAGAGTCAACTAACCACGGATTGTGTAGTACTTTAGTATGTATTTATTGAAAAACATCCATGTATAAGTGGACCTGCATAGTTCAAACCCATTTTGCTCAAGGTTCAACTGTATATAAGTTATATTTTTAACATTTAAAAAATATATATACTTGGACAAAGATTAGGCATCAGGATGTTAACAAAAAAGTAGACTTCTAATTCTGAACAAGATGGAAGATATGTGATAACCTTATTCTTCACACAAAGTACAGCTACAAACCATGGAAATAATACATAAATAAATATTCAAAGGTGCTGAATGATAAAGAGAAGAAGGCAGACTATCTAGGGACCTCAGGATTTGAGAGATGACATGGAGGTGAGTTCCCTGGGTTTTGTTTTTGCCTCCAATATATATGGACTGGGCTCAGGAGAAGTCCACAATCTGGTGACAGAAATGAGAAAGACAAAAAGGCCTCAGAAGAAGTGTGCTATTGCTAGCCAAAAGAACAATAACAGGTAGTCTAACAAGACAGAAACATTTTTACAATATTCACCGAATTGCAGTCAAACACCACTGAAAAAAATGTGAATCTCCGTTTGCCCCCCCATCAGCAGAGACTGAGTCAGGAGCAGGGACTGTAGTAAGGTAGTGATCTGAACACTAAAGAAATAAGTGTTAAAAACAGCTAGAGAGGGGCTTCCCTGGTGGCGCAGTGATTGAGAGTCCGCCTGCCGATGCAGGGGACACGGGTTCGTGTCCCAGTATGGGAAGATCCCACATGCCGCGGAGCAGCTAGGCCCGTGAGCCATGGCCGCTGAGCCTGCGCGTCCGGAGCCTGTGCTCAGCAACGGGAGAGGCCACAGCAGTGAGAGGCCCATGTACCGAAAAAAAAAAAAAAACAGCTATAGAGAAATAACACATTACCAATAGTACAATAATGATTTGAATGACAGGATTTGTCTTTGAAAACCCTGGAGGTCAGAAGACATGGGAACATTTTTTAATGTGATAAACAAAAAACATGTGTTCACCAGGAATTCTATACACGATGAAAATATTCTTTAGGAATGAAGGTGAAATAATATTCTCAGGTGAAAGAAAACTAAAAGTATTTGTTACCAGATACCTATTTTAAAAGAATAGCTAAAGAAAGTTCTTCAAACAAAAGAAATGGTAAAAGAATGAAACTTAGAAAAACATGAAGAATGATGGAAAAGGTAAAAATTAAGCAAAAGTTATATTATCTGATGTGGTTTTCATATATTGAAAACAATTATAAAGAAGGAAGGTAAAAAAATAGAGGTAAGTTTTCTACATTTCACTTTAAGTAGTAAAATGTCAACACCAGTAGGTAGTGATCTGAGCCTCTGTGTCTGATTCATAGTTCAACACTCAACAAGTACCATTCTAAGTGCCAGAGATACGGCATGGAACAAAGTACTCCATCTCTGCCTTTACTCAGTTTACGTTTTACCTGTGAATTGACATTTTGTTTGACTGCCTTTCTCCATGGTCCATGTACCTCCGTGGTACAAGGAGAAATATATATTTGGCCTTTGTCTCTGGTCCTGACACAGAGCTCCTAAAACTCTTGGAATGTCCTGAGTGATAGGACATAGTGTCTTCTGTTATTCACGAGTCTCTTTCAACCCTACCTGAGTTTATGATAATGAGGTTACTCTTGGTGGGCCCCTAGATAGCTTCAGGATGGGGGGCTGGTTGCCAAGGGAACCAACCAGGTGATTAGAGGGTTGGAACTTTCAGCCCCACCTGCTGATCTCTAGGGAAGGTAGAAGGGCTGGAGGTTGAGTCCAACCACCAACGGCAATGATTTAGTCAATTATAGCTACATAATGAAACCTCCGTAAGAACCCCTAAACAGTAGGGTTCAGAAGCTTCTAGACTGGTAAACATACTGAAGTGCTGGGAGGGTGACATGACCAGAGAGAACATGGAAGCTCTGTGCCCCTCTCCCCACACCTTGCCCTATGCATCAACTCTATTTGCTGTTCCTAAGTTCTATCCTTTACAATAAACCAGTAATAGTACGTAAAGCACTTTCCTAAGTTTTGTGAGTAGTTTTAGCAAATTATCAAACCCAAATGCGGGTTGTGGGAACCCCTGAATTTGTAGTCAGCAGGACGTAAATGTGAGCAGCTGGGCATTGCATCTGTAGCTGGTGTCTGAAGTGGGGGCAGTCTTTTTTTTTTTAAGCTTTTAAGTTTTTATTTATTTATATATTTATTTGTTTGTTTATTTTTGGCTGCACTGGGTCTTCGTTGCTGTGCATAGGCTTTCTCTAGTTGCGGCGAGCAGGGCCTACTCTTTTGTTGCTGTGCACAGGCTTCTCATTGCAGTGGCTTCTCTTGTTGCAGAGCATGGGCTCTAGGCGCACGGGCTTCAGTAGTTGTGGCACGTGGGCTCAGTCGTTGTGGCTTGCGGGCTCTAGAGCTCAGGCTCAGTAGTTGTGGTGCACGGGCTTAGTTGCTCAGCAGCATGTGGGATCTTCCCAGACCAGGGCTCGTACCTGTGTCCCCTGCATTGGCAGGTGTATTCCTATCCACTGCGCCACCAGGGAAGCCTGTGGAGGCAGTCTTATACTGAGCCCCTAATGTGTGGGATCTGATCCTAACTCCAGGAGTCAGTGCCAGAATTGAATTGAACTGTTGGACACCCAGTTGGTGTTGGAGAACTGGAGACCTGGTGTTGGAAAAGACACCATATATTTGGTTTCTGGGGGGAAAATACTCTCTCACCATCTGTGGCTTACATTTTCACTGTTTATTAATCTGATTAATTGGGAAAGGAAGGTAGAAAAGGTTTACAGCAGTATTCATCAACTGGGAGGTCAGGGTGAGAATGGTCTACAATCGATGTTATGGCACTAGAAAACCACTGGCTAGGACCCTCTAGGTGATGTGAGAAATTAGTCTTTTGAATATTTAAAATCTTTGGTCCAGATTTCCACTTCTGGTTAAAATGGGGTAACAAGGACTATATTTACCTTCCAACCTCAAAAGACAAAACAAAACAAACAAAAAAACACCCAGGCTTCCCTGGTGGCGCAGTGGTTGAGTCCGCCTGCTGATGCAGGGGATGCAGGTTCGTGCCCCGGTCTGGGAAGATCCCACGTGCTGCGGAGCGGCTGGGCCTGTGAGCCATGGCCGCTGAGCCTGTGCATCCGGAGCCTGTGCTCCGCAACGGGAGAGGCCACCACAGTGAGAGGCCTGCGTACTGCAAAAAAAAATACACAAAACTATGTTTTTTAAGACAGTGAACATCAGACAGTGAAGGGCAGTGATCCGCAAGAGACAAGGCAATTCCTATAATTTGACCCATCTTATTGCCTTGAGAGAGCTTCCAGGCCACAGTGCAGGGAGGGGGAACTGAGTTGGAGCCAAGCCAACTCAGAGTTGAGAAGATAATGCTGAGAATCCAGGGAGACCAAGGAAGCGAGAGCTTGTAGTCACAGTACCATAGAGGAGAGAGCTTCATGGAGAGAAAACTACAGAGACATGCAGAGGGTCCCCCCTTGGATATTTGTACCATCTGAAAGCATTAGAGGAAACCATACCTGGCTCTCACACAGGGCCAAAAACAGTGCCTGATTCCACTAGCGGGGCTGGAAAAAGTAACAATTTCTAAGGCACTGGGAAGAATACTCAGAAAGATCTTGTCACTGGACATATATACACTACCAAATGTAAAACAGATAGCTAGTGGGAAGCAGCCGCATCGTACAGGGAGATCAGCTCGGTGCTTTGTGACCCCCTAGAAGGGTGGGATAGGGAGGGTGGGAGGGAGGGAGATGCAAGAGGGAAGAGATATGGGAACATATGTATATGTGTAACTGATTCACTTTGTTATAAAGCAGAAACTAACACACCATTGTAAAGCAATTATACTCCAATAAAGATGTTAAAAAAAGAGAAAGATCTTGCCACAGTAGTGGAGAATTATTAGACTGAGCAGTGTTCGAGAACCTCCTAACAAATCATAAAAGCAAGACCTGAAAAGGTTAAACTGTTTCCAAGTAACCTAACTATATCCTAGAACAAACCTCAACATTTACAGCAATACAAAAATACCCAGCACCCAATGCAGTAAAATACACAATGTCTGGCATCCAATTAATTATTACCTGGCATGCAAGGAAGCAGGAAAACATGACTCATGATGAGGAAAATATGTACAACGCTTATTAGCTGTGATGGTCAGTTTTATGTGTCAACTTGGCTAGGCAATGGTGCCCAGAGTTTAATTTAACTCTAATATAGGTATGAAGTTTTTCTGTAGATGTGATTAATGTCTATAATCAAATGGCTTTAAGTAAAAGAGATTATCCTAGATAATCTGGGTGAAGCTGATGCAATCAGTTAAAAGACCTTAAGAGCAAAACCAAGGTTTCCCTTAGGAAGAAGAAATATTCTGTGGACTGCTGCACAGCATCCGTTTCTGCCCAAGGGGGATTTCCAGCCTGCCACCCTGACCTACATATTAGAGACTTGCTAGCCTCCACAATCTCATGAGCAGATTCCTTTAAATAAATCTCTTGATATTTGATAGACAGATAGAGAGACAGAGAGATAGAGAGATAGATAATCAATCCTACTGGTCCTCTTTCTCTGGTAGGACTGTGATTGATACAGGAGTTTGTTTTCCTTTCAGCCTATCGTGGGTATAAAAGGTATCCCTCGCTATCTGAACTCACTACCTAAATATTCATTATAACTTAGAAGTTTTTGCCCTGAATTTATTATTCAAACAGAAAATCTTTAATAGTTAATGTGTGTGCTAGTGAAAATATTGAAGCTGGGTGCAGGTTTGCGTGGTAGGGAGTGTGCTCCAATGGTACCGCAGCTGTTCTCAGCACAGAATTGGGACTCTTGATCATGCCATTTAAACACAGTCTGCACTATGGTCCTTATCTTTCCCATATTAAATGAAACCATCTGTATTAGCTTCCTATGTCTGCCATAACAAAGTATCACAAATTGGGTGGCTTTAAACAACAGATCTATTCTCTTATAATTCTGAAGGCTAAAAGTCTGAAATCAAGGTGTTGGTAGGGCCATGCGCTCTCTGAAGGCGCTAAGGAAGAATCTGGTCCATGCCTTTCCTCTTAACTTCTGGTGTTGCCTGAAATCCTTGGTATTCCTTGGCTTGTAGACCCATCATTTCAATCTCTACCTCTGTCATCACATGGCATTCTCATCTCTGTGTGTGTGTGTGTGTGTGTGTGTGTGTGTGTGTGTGTGTGTGTGTTTTCCTCTTCTTATAAGAGCACCAGTCATATTGGATGAGTGCCCACTCTAATCCAGTATGACCTATCTTAGCTTGATTAGTCAATGACTCTATTTCCAAACAAAATCTCATTCACAGGTATCAGGGGTTAGGATTTCAGTATATATTTCCGGGTAACATAATTCAACCCACACACCATCTGAATAAATGGAAAAGCAATTTGAAGAAAAGGTTTAACATAATTCCATTAACTACAGGAAGAGGCATAGATACCTGATGTCAAATCTTTCAGATTTATTTTTAATAGCAATCATATCTATGTAATCATGACATAAACAGAATCAACACCTTCCAAAATGCAATGATAAATTCAATCCTGTTATCAGGAGCAGTGCCAATGCAAGCAAAGGAAATACAAACAGCTGCCCAATTTCAATTGCTTTATTTATGGTTTCAATCAGGGTTTACAACTCTCTACCTGCAGTGCCTGAGCGCCAAAAAAACGATAAGACTGTTCAGTAATTCCTCTGATCTGGATGTGGTTGAACTGCAGGCATTTATTATCTCACTCACTCCTTCACAGGCTCACACTTTCTCATTGGCACCAACCAAGCAGAACAGTGCATCAGAGTCTAAACAAGAAAACAGAACCTACTTCAAGTATTTACAACAGATGGAACTGAACAACGAATTGTTCACACAAAGAATAGAGGAAATGAGAAGCAAACAGAGCGGTGAAGCAACCTAGAGATGAGCAAAGCCAGGAGCCAACGAAAACTCTCTTGACCCTCTAAGCTAAATAAGCAGAATCCTCTGAAACTACAGCAGGAGTTAGGTTTCAGGAAGAAATGGAGACACTGCCAAAGAAACGTCTGAGGCAGAGAAGGAGAGGGAAAAATAACTTTCTTCTCCCCTCCCACCAATCCTTGACCTCTCCCCAATGTCTCCATTGGCCAAAGGCAGCCAGAAGTCAGCCTTCACAGAAGCCAAGGGAATGCAGCCTGCAGAGGTAGGGCAAGAAGTCTACGAGAAATAATGTCCAGGTCCTGCCTATCTTCCTCCGATGAGTTTGTTGCTATATAAAAAGAAAACAATTCACATTTGTTGTACCCTGAAAACAAATACGCCCAGCTGATGAATTCAGTAAGTGTTAAGTAACTGGAAATAATGGTTTAACCTGCTATTATGCAAAAAATCCTTTATGAATTGTTATAGGCATTTAAGAATTTGTTTTGTTTCTTAGTAGAATTGGGGGGAATGGATTAGGGTTTGGGAATGGAATGATAACACATTTTTGCCATTTAAAGTAAAAATCCTGCATTTCCAAATTTTGCTATCAGCATGTTTTCAGGAACAAATTCGAGTCAGAAATGGGAGATGCATGGACTTGAAGCCACAGTCTAGTACAAAGTTTTCCACATCAGGTCTATAGAGTCCTCTTCCCAACTCCTAATTTGTATTTTAATTCTTCCAAGACTTTAGAGCTACCTACAGCCTAGATATTTTTTACTTGGGTATGGTAAGCCTTGCTTTTCATTACTAGTTATTTGTAAAGCATTACTGTATATCTGATACATTCAAAATATCAATAGACAAAGAGGGGATATATGTATATGTATAACTGATTCACTTTGCTTTACAGCAGAAACTAACACAACATTGTCAAGCAACTATACTCCAATAAAACATAATTAAAAATTATTTTTTTTAATTTTAACTTATCTTTGTTCTCGGCATGAAGTGAAAGGGGTATGAATTTCCACCTGTACCTGTTCCATCAACTTAAGCGAAATTTGTAAGACCTATTTGATCTCCCCTCCAGACGTTAAATTCCTTGAGGAGAGAGTCATAAAAAATATACCAATAGACAAATTAGGTTACCATCCTATTGTGAGTTAGACTAGCACTATCTTGAAACCTAGAGCTATTTGAATTAAAAAAAAAATAGGTTACAGTGATTTGCCACGACCTTGTTACTGAATTCTTGCACTCACACCAAACTTCACTTGAGACAGAAGAGTGCTAAAAAGTAGTAGTAATTTTTATTGTCTATAGAAAAAGAATAACTAGTATTCTGGTAGGATGCTCATCCAATCAGTAATGCCCTTAATTACGGAGAATTTATAGGAACAAAGTCGATATGAGGAATGATGATATAAAATGTTTATTTGCAGAACAAAGCTAATAGGGTCAACATTCTTCACTGTGAGAATGCTGGCTTACCTAGTGTCAGACTCACCAATGTTCCAGACATGGCATGCCAATCACAGCATTACCACAGTGGCCTATGATCTCACAAAAGTGAAACAAGGACCTGGTGTTGGTGGTTAACTCATCTCTTCCAGCCCAACTGATAATATTAAAGGCAGCAAAGAAAACAGCGAGAGGGGTCAGCCTCCAGCGATGTCAAAGAAGTCACAAAAACAGACACGGAAAGCCCTGGTTCAAAGCGTAGTCTCAGAAGCCCTGAAAGTAACATGTGGCACCTTGCAAGGTGGCTGCTGGTTCACAAACTGAACACCAAGAGAGCTGTGTGAGAGGAAGCAGGAATACTCAGTGCAGTCTCCCCCACACAAAGGCTAATGCCATCTTCTAGGGGTCATTTGATCGACTAGTCCTAGGTGGGCTCAGGTGGGCCATTTAACAATCATAGCACAACTACACAACTGTTTTCAAATGTTGTGACTAGGTGGCCACCACTCCAACACCCTTCAAGCCCACACTCAACTTTCTCCAGCTCAGTTTAAAGTCATATCCACACTAAGGGGGTGTGACAGCACAGACGTGGCCCCAGCCTGGGTGGTAGAGAGTATCTCGCAAATGTGGTCAAACAGCCATAGAAGATACTTTAAGCAGTTGAGCA
>NW_006784589.1:2111975-2148976 GCF_000442215.2 Lipotes vexillifer | reverse complement strand
GCAGGAATGTGTTAGAGATGCACAAAATGCCAGTCTGGCTTTCTGCTAATATACATTTCCTCATTCCACAGACCTCATATAGCTTTCATGTGCTAGGGAGAGAGATGACTAAGACGGTCCCCTGCCTCTGAAGAGATATTATGTCTAGCTGCTGAGACAGACTTTATTATATTGAATTTTAAGTGTTGGCATATCAAGACCTGAGACAATACAAAGCAAACGTTTGATGGTGCTGCATGAAGCAGAGGGTACTTATAATGGCACTTGAGGTCTATCATGCCTTAAACAAAACCAAATGGCTAGATAGGCTATCAGGTATTACCTAGTATATCTTGGATATTAAGAGGTCTCACTGGGCTATTCATGCTCAAAAAGATAGCTGCTCAAGCTGTCACCAGAACAAGAAAAGTCAGAAAAGCTAGAAACTTAAACGGTCAGTTTTCATCTTACATCTTGAGAGCATGAGGCAAGGCCCCATGGGGCTCTTTTTGGAGCACAACTACTTGCAGGAAAAAAGTGAAAGCCACTTGGTGACGATGAAGTTCTACCCAAAAGATTGGGCAAACCCAAGTTCTTTACCATGATGAAGCTGCAATTCAAAATTCTGTCTAGTTCACTGACAAAAGATAGCTGTTAACACCTAGAAACACTGCAGAACTCTTTTCTTGATGGTAAAATTGAACCATGGGTTTGTAATCTCTTCTTAAATGTAAAACTGTATCAAAGGATTTGGCTTAGCCAAAGATGACCTATTGACTTTTTTAAAATAGTGGTTTTGAGATATAATAAACATATGAAAAAATTAACCCATTTAAAGTATTAAATCCAGTGTTTCTTTAGTATATTCAGGAGGTTGTGCAACCATCACCACCATCTAATTTCCAAGTATTTCATCATCTCAAAAAGAAATTCCATACCTATTAGCAGTCATTTCCCCATCCCCTTTCCTCCCAGCCCCTGGCAAGCACTAATCTACTTTCTGTTTTTATGGATTTGTTTATTCTAGACATTCCATATATACAGAATCATATAACATGTGGCCTTTTGTGACTGGCTTCTTTCATTTAGCATATTGTTTTCAAGGTTCATCCTTTTTATTGCTGAATAATATTCCATTGTATAGATATGACAAATTTTGTTTATCCATTCATCAGTTGATGGACATTTGGGTTGTTTCCACTTCTGGCTCTTATGAATAATGCTGCTACAAACATTTATGTACAAGTTTTTGTGTCGATGTATATTTTAAATTCACTTGGGTATATACCTAGGAGTAAAACTGCTGGGACATGTGATAATTCTATATTTAACATTCTAAGAAACTGACAAACTGTTTTCCACAGCAGTGGAACCATTTTACTTCCCCAGCAGCAATGCAGGAGGGTCCAATTCTCCATATTCTTGCTAACACTTGTTACTATCTGTCTTTTTTACTTTAGCCATCCTAGTGGGTGTGAAGTGGTATTTCACTGTGGTTCTGATGTGAATTTCTCTAATGACTAATATGTTTATTAGCCATTTGTATTGCTTCTTAAGAGAAGTATTTAAATCCTTTGCCTATTTTTAATTGGGTTATTTCTATATTGTTGAGTTGTAAAATAGCTTATTGATCTTAGTGCAAATGATTTAATACAACTGGAATTTAATTCAAAAAACCTTGGAGAGGGCTTCCCTGGTGGCGCAGTGGTTGAGAGTCCGCCTGCCGATGCAGGGGACACGGGTTCGTGCCCCGGTCCGGGAAGATCCCACATGCCGCGGAGCCTGAGCGTCCGGAGCCTGTGCTCCGCAGCGGGAGAGGCCACAACAGTGAGAGGCCCGCGTACTGCAAAAAAAAAACCTTGGAGAAGTCAAGTGTTTTTGCCTTACAATGTGAATTAGGGAAGCTTTACCTTTTTTTGAACCAATACATTTGTGAAGTTGAGATTTTTCAACCCTTGTATCCATTAAACAAACAAGAAAATCAGAACTGATTGGATGTCCAGTATGACATGCATATTGTCTTGCCCAAAGACCACCCCAATTCAGTGTTGTGATTCAAGCTAAGCAGCCTTCACACTGCTGTCTTTAAACCTCAACTTGCCTGTATTTAAAATGTATTGTCTTGTTATTTAATGCATTAAGGTACATATTTTTATATTACAAGTTTGCTTTAAAATTGATACCTTTCAAATTATTTTATTTGAAAACCCATGTGTTTTATTTTAGACTTTTATACGCATTATTCTGAACTGCCGACAGATTTCAAACTGTCTAAGTAGTCCATGTGAAAAAGACACAGAACCCCTGCTGCAACTGCAGAGAAGAACACACCTTCCAAAGGGCAGGAGAAATCACTGCAGCATTTTTTAAAATGCTATACTGAAATATAGCTAGTGACAATGAGCCTCTGGCTTTTTTCTACCTCACTCTAATGTTGCATACTGAAATGGCCAATACTGTCAGTTTGATTGGGAGCAACGGGAAAGATGAAGCCTCTGACTTTTCTATATGAAAAGTCTTTAACCCTTAAATGATACAAGCAAATAGATACTTTTGAGATAGCTTGTTTTCAATTATTACAAGCAAACTTATAAAGCAGACTCTTAGATCAGCCCCAAATGGCAATGTCTGCACAGCTACATTTGATTTTTTAGAAAAACCTCTCAGCTTTAGCATTCTCACTGTGGGTAGCAGAGTTGATACTAGTTTGTAAATCTTTGCTGCTATATTACAGATGTAAGAAAGATGAGTTTTTCCGACTAAGTCAGATAGTAGAAATATAAACCAAAGTCCCTGGGATCTAATGCATCTAACTGAATATTCCTGCCCCAGTAAAAAACCTTATAGAGCAAAGCATGACAACCCTGGGGTCATTTGCAATGTGCCTAAGGCAGCTAGGAGTTACAGGGGGGTTATCTGAGGAAGACTCAGAACGTGGACTCACACACAATATACACATAAATACTTCAGTACACTGACAAGAAGGCTCTGTGATTTAATCAATAGGGTCCCAATTCCACGGTCTCAGAAACAAAGAGAACCAGTCAGTGGAGAATGAAAGCTTATACACTAGAAAAACTAGATAATCAGGAAACAAAGGATGGAGTAGGAGAGGCTTCCTACTGAGAGAATGATGAGTTCCCTGCTAAATTCCCTAATTCTAATATTATATATATATATATATTTTTTTTTGGTCATGCCGTGCGGCATGCAGGATCCTAGTTCCCCAACCAGGGATCAAACCCATGTCCCCTACAGCAGAAGCACAGAGTCCTAACCACTGGACCACCAGAGAATTCCCTATAATTTTTTAATGGCAATATTTCTATCCATTTCAACCATTTTAGCACCTGCTGTGTGTCAGGGGCTAGACCCTGAAGATACAAAGATAAGTGACTGTTCTTGATCTCAATGATCAAGAACACACACACCCAGTCTTACTCAACTCAGCCAATCTGCCCAGTAGTCTGGGACAAAATTTTGTGCCACCCTTGATTCATCTCGTATCCCACAGCCAATTCGTCAATAGTCATGGAAGTTAAAGCTTCAAACTTTTCAAAATTAGATCCACTTCTCACTACCTTCCATCACATCCACCTGAGCCACCACCATCTGCTAGACTACTGCCAAATCCTCCTAACTGGCCCTGCTCCATTCTCACCCCTGCACAGGTCAGGATCACCTATTGACCACATATGTCAAGTATCACGCCCCTGCTTAAAACCTCCCAACAAGTTGACAACATACTTTACAAAAAATCCCAACTCTTTACCATGGTCTACAAGACTACATACTCCAGCCCCTGTCTGCCTTATTTCATTCCACTTTCTTCTTTATTCATAACTCTTCAGCCACCCTGGTCACATTTCTGTCCTCTTGCACTTAGGGTTCTGGTAAAAAGAAACTCCCTCCCTCCAGGCATTCATTCTGCTGTTTACTTCCCATTCAGGTCTCTACACTGAAGAGGCCTCCCTCATAACCTTAACTAAAAGAGCCACCCCTGCTGTAGTTATCCCAACCGCATCACCCTGTTTTGTCTTTATGGCACCTGGTTCTAAACATTTTGATATACATGTGTCATCTCACTAATAGCACTAGTACTCATTCGAGACGCTGGGGATAAAGTAGTATGCCATGTCTTTGGGCTGCCTGACTTAGTGACAGCTACTCCTGGCTGTTCTTTCTGTTAGCTAAAGTTGCCTCTAAGTACAGTTATTTGATTTCTGTTTTGAACATTTGCTTATTCTGTTTCTTAAATGTATTCAATTACCTCCCTTGCTCAGCTTGAAACATCTTCCTCTCCACTTTACTTGCTCCTTTTTTCCCTATATGTGCTAGTCTCAGAATCAGACATAAACAGACATTTACCTGATGCTTCTCATACAAAGATGAGCATCTCCTTCTCAATGCAAGCTTTGCCTATTTGCTGTCCTAGCAGTAGATCCTGCCAACGGTAACCTCAAATGTATTAGGGTACCGTTGAAGTTCCCAAGAGTCTTCTAATACAACACAGCTATAAAGGGCTGAAGGATTCCCTGGTGGCGCAGTGGTTGAGAGTCCACCTGCCGATGCAGGGGACACGGGTTCGTGCCCCGGTCTGGGAAGATCCTACATGCCACGGAGCGGCTGGGCCCATGAGCCATGGCCGCTGAGCCTGCGCATCAGGAGCCTGTGCTCCACAACAGGAGAGGCCGCAGCAGTGAGAGGCCCGCGTACCGCAAAAAAAAAAAAAGGGCTGAGAGTCTGTAGAGCAAAGGCTATCCTCCCTGGCCTCATCAGGCAAATGATTACATAGGTGTTATAATGAATGCACTAGGAAGTCTTTCACATATGACAAAAGTCTAACAGACGTCTGGGAGACCTGGACAAGTAAGAAACAAAACTAGATGACCCCGATTTGAAAAGGAACAGATTTGTTCTAGAGATGGACACTGGCGTGTCTGTTCCTTTTCAAATTGGGGTCATCTAGGTAGGTGAGCAAATTAGAGTTGAGGGAAGCCTATAGCTTTTGGAACCAGAGTTTCCTCTCTCATTACAGGACCCATTCATTGATCAGTTGGATCAGATTAAACCAACCTCTCAGATTCTAGGGCTCCCATGAAGACCGTGCGGCTCTGCAACTCAGATGTCTCTGAAAAGACTAGGACTACAGAGAAGCCACTGGGTCAGAAATACTAGCCCTATAATCTCAAGCAGTAACTGCTCTGATGCTGCAGTGCCCGTGTTGCTACCATCCCAGACTAATTCCATCAAGCTCACCCACTTGTCCAGCTGTTCTGTTCAGCTATAACTGAATATGGAACTACAAAATTCAAAATTCATAGGGAACAGAACAGCAACATTCTTTAGGTCTCAGCTTACTAGGGAGGGGGGACATGGGGAAGACCCACAGCTCTAGTCGTGAAATTTGGTAATTCAGAGAGAAGTCATGGCCCTTTCATCACAAGACATGTGCTCCCTGCACATACATGCATGATCAATGGCACTGGCCCAATTGTTAAGCCCAGGAAGAGGTACATGGAGGTGAAGGAGGCAATGATCCAGCCCAATGGGCTGCCCAGCCTCTAAGTGAGTAGAATTGAGAATGGCTGGAGATCAGCTCTATTCACCTCCCCACACACATTTCCTGCTTACCTCCACTGCACAGCAGATGGGGCCCTGAAGCCAGCCATGTTCACACTAGCCTCCACAGAGGAGGCATGTCCTACACGTGAGCTGCTATAGTGTGATGCCCCAGGCTCAGAAAGTGTTTGCCCCTTCTAGGAAGCACCCTGGCCCAGCAGTAGACACTGACAAGCAGGACCTTACATTATATCTCCCATCCCCCATGCTCATTTCATCCTTCTGAGCAGTGCAGCTGAATAAACCTGTCTCCAGTCCAACATGATGGTCTATTAAAGAGAATCAGCAGATTTGTGAACCCAGCCTTGGTCCAGTAGTCCAGCAGAAAATGTAAGCCACCTGTTGATGGGTAGCCTCTGCTAGGAATGGGGCAGTATCTCATAAAACCACCCTGTGAAACAGACTTCTGTCTTACTTTACTGACTTTGCCGAGCCTTTGGCACTAGGAGTCTTTAAGCTACTAGCCTCATCAGCATTACCACAAGATGCAGCCATTTTTTTCTCGGCTGTGCCACCAGACCTATCTACGTGTCCCACAATGCCCTGCTCCTCATATTCATACTTTAAGTGCTTCATCTCCACAAATAGTTCAAACACAGAGCCAAGGGAGTTGCCTCTATGTTTTAACATACCTGCTCAACTGGCCTAGTTCCCAGGACCCAGCACATTGCAAAAAGAGACTCCCTTCTGGAAGCCAGACAGATTCAGTTTGCTAACACTAACTCCCAGCAGGAGTTGTTCCAGGGCTTGGCTAATGGAGAGTTCAACTTCTGCCATGTCACCAAGATCAGAGTGTAGCCCATCCTTTAATTGCTTTTGCTCCTTCACACGTGAAGGTCACAGGTCTGTGTTAAACTATACCTCTGGGATACCCCCAGTCTTGCCAGCATTCAGGAAGGGCTTCTAGCTGTTACTGAAGCTGGAGAAAACAATCTGGCGTGGACAATGGGTGGATGGCCACCTACAGCGAGGACAAAATCCAAGACTATGAATGGAATTAGGACAATTTACCTGGGCATTGCCTCCTTGGGATACTGCTTCATGTAGAGTCAATAGCTCCAAGAGGCTTGTGTTCACCTCTTCCTTCTGTCACACTCTTAACATAGAGATCCGTGGCGATTTACCTGACATAATAGGCAACCTTTGAGAAACTCTTTGTGACACCCGAATTTGACTTAGAACAAGGGATGGGAACTTGAAATCTTGCACTCCTCCAAGCTCTGAATTTCTCTGGATTTTGTATGAATTCTCCCAAAGGCTGTCGTGGCACTACCCTAGAGGGCATCTTCAAAGAAACGGCTTATTCCAGACTTAACACAGGTACCACAGTTACCCCAGCCACGACCACCTTGCTTAGTAAAACTTTACAATGTGTGGACTAAACCACTTGATTTTCAGCCCAAGCCACATTGAGGATAAGCTCAAGTCTCGTCAAGTGTGTACCTACAGCTCCTCTCCCATCACTCCCAGTGAAATATGCCATTTCATTTCTCACACGTAACGTGAATGTTGCACGGCTTCTGCTTCAGCCAGCAATTTCTCACCCCCAAAACAATTCCACACAAACTACAGCTTCTATCCCTCTAGCACCTATCACTGAATGCTCATCAGATGGACGATACCTGGGGTACATCACTCCTCCCCAGTATCCTAGAAGTCCCCAGTTGCCGCCAGTCATTTAGCTTACTCCCATCAATGGGCTCCGTTGCTCAGGACTTCCTGGGTTTTTTTTTTTTTTTGGACTAGTTACCCTCGTAAACAGAATGGATTATCCTCTATCTGATTTGGCAACCTGACTTTTTAACTGGCCACTTGCCTTTAAGATTTCTTCCATCCGTGTTTGACACAGCCTGACGCACTGCTGCTTACTAGCCCAGGTCCCTCCCTCTGCTTCCAAACAGCATGTGGCCCCCTTGTGGGGACCACCCTCAGCTCCATATACATACAACCAGCCTGTCCACACCCCCAACTGTTATTCTGCCCAATAGGTCTCTTCTCTTCCTAGGGCTCCCCCCAATGGTTTTACTCCCCAAGGACTATCACAACATGGCCACAGCTGAGCTGAGCCTCTGTCCTGAGGTAGAACTACTGTTAGGTTAAACGTTACCTGTGGGTGCCTGAAAGAGTAGTCTATGTGATGTCTAGAGAGATTCAAAGGCAACTGCAGCCACACAGCGCCCTCACATGGTAAGGAGTAGTGGTGCAGCTGGGCAAACCTCTGCAAAGCAAAACCCGACTCAGAGCCCTAGGGGCTTCTGGCAACCAAACAGGAAATTCTGCAAAATTCTTGAGTCCAGCAGAGTTCATGGACGTGGACTGAAACCACCTACCCTTTCACAGACTGGGAAACTGAGAAGGAAATGGACATGCGCAAGGTAAACAAAGAAAGTCAGAGGCAGAGTCAAGGTCCTTGCAGGTCAAGTCAAGCCCCTAACGCCTTAAAGGATATGGCTTGACTTAATGATTTTAGGCTCAATTTTTCTCCACAGCTATAGCTGCTTAGGTATTTTAGAATAACATATCTGAGTTTAAGATGTGGAAGAAGTCACTTGTGGGTAAAAAGTAAAGTCTGCATCAGAGACTTAATGGAGAATAAGTAATTAAATTTTCTAGTTTGTTTCCCTCACTTGCAGACCTAAGATGAGAAATAAGGTATAACAGAGATAGAAAACCGAAGGGATCGCCAGCCATTAACTTTAGCTTTTTAACATTCACAGGAATGAGACGCAAGTGATGTCTAGCCAAGGAAAGATTGTTTAGTCTCAAGTCAGGCCAGGCTGCTTCTCGTAAGTGAAGTTGTCCCTACGAAGATGAACTCATTTGGTTACTGAAGATTCTCACCAGGCTGTAGCAAAGACTGGGAAGTTTGTTGAAGAATGCCATTCTCCAAGAGAAACTGCTGTCTAGAAGCCAGCATAAAGGTATCTGAATTTCTTCCTTATTCTCAACTGTAAGATTGAGCTGGTCATGCAAGGGCAATAGGGGAGGGGGACTGGCTGCACACCAGGGGTAATACTGCTTGCAGATTACACTGAGGCCCTGCTAAGCTACATTTTGGGCAAAATCTTGGCCGTAAGCAACTTACAAAACAACCCCGAACAGCCAAAATCTGACAGGCTCAGTTCCCTTTCCTTCAGAAAGAGTCTTGCCCTGGTGCTTTTAGAGCGAACAATTTTTTCCTAGAAAACCAACCACCCATTGGTCGCCTGTTTTAGTTCAATCAGCCTCAAAAGACCATAGACAAACCTGTAGTCTGACAGAGTCAGATTTGTTGACTCACTGCAATAAGTAAGAATGAACAACAGAGGAATCATGGGACATCTCCCACCAAAGGAAATGGTAGTTCTTGCAGGATTGGGGGAGTGGGGGAGTGGAACTTAGGTAAATGATGGGCTCCAAAGGAAAGCAGGGCCGTGTGTAAACACATCAACATCAGGTCTGCACTGCTGTGTGGTCCCAAGCTCCTGTGTCCTTAGGGATAACAAAATTAATATAGATGTGGAATGTTGTATCCTGAAACCCCTTATCTGCACCTGGGTTGGAAATCCAGACTGCTTTGCTCTGTCGTAGAGACTCAGACACTCCAGGCAAGAGTGGAGAGTTTCATCTTACTGATCTAATTTCAAAAAGTTAAGTTTCTGAGAGTCTATGATTTTACAGAACAAAGTTTCTCATTGAGTAAGAAAGAAGTCGTCAAAGAAGGAGGTTTGGGCTATATTTTATGAAATGCCTTTTTAGTACATGTTGTTATAATCATATGATTATTTTTCCTTTAATTTGCTGCTTTAACAGATTGGGTTGATAGATTTCCTGATCTCAAGCCACAATGGTCCCTTAGTCATACTGTATCTTTCTTTTGATATGTTGCCAGAGCCTATTTTCAGTTGTGATATTGTTCTATAGCTTTATTTCTCCCTCTTTTCTCCCTCCCGCTCTCCCTTCTTTCCTTCCTTTTCATATTATCATCATCAGGTTTTCATATTAATGGTACTGTCATAAAATAAACTGGAGCAATGTCCATGCTTTGCTTTCAGAAAAAATAGCATGTTCTTATGATACTTTACAGCTGTGATGACCTGGAGAAAAATGTTTCCTGATAATTTACAACTTACTTAATCTGTTATCTCAACTTGATGAATGGCAAGGCAGATTTTTCCCTTCTCAATCTATGCTAATTTTTACTGTATCATATCCAAGCAGGGCCTATCCATCTCCCATGATTTGCCTGCCAAGTGTTTTCATGAAATTAAGTCTTTGTCCAACTCTGATTAGGTCTTAAAAGTTCTAATGGTATTAAGAGCAGGAAAAGCTTAGGTCATAGTGCTTTGCAAATGAGGAAACCCAAGATAAAAATGCTTTCTCTTGAGTCCTAACAATATTAGAAAGGCAAACTCATACATGAACAAAAGTTAGACCAGGGGAGAGTCATCAAGGCAAGAGTCTAGAAAAGGCAAGGTCAGTAACAATAGAACAGAACTAGATTTTCTAGTTATTCTACAGCAGCAAAAACTTCCACTGGAAACAGCTAAAGTAATTAAAAGAGATAACCCCTGCTGACAATTTGAGAAAGCCCTTTATTATTGCCTCTCTTATGATTTGATTAAACAAAGGAAGCTCCATGTTATCAGATTAGTTTTGGCCAACTGATTTCAGAGCCAAAGACAAATTACATTTGAAAGTCACTGACATTTGAACATTATTGAAATTTGAGGCCACTTCTACTGTGAGAGAAGAGCAAGCACACAAAGACTCCTGCAGCATGGAGGGCAGCACTACAGTGTCTAAGGTTTGTTTGGAGTTAAGACCAAGCATTTGCTTGGCTAGGAAAAAGAAATACACCTAGAGTCTCATCCCAACTCAGTCACTTACTAACTCTGGATCCTTGGGCAACTACACATCCAAAGCTTCAGTTGTTTGAGTTACGAAGTACAGATGCCACTGAGACTCCTAAAGACAAAATGAGAACAAAAGTAGAAAAGCGCTGTGAGCTGTAGAGCACTGCACAGTGTAAAGTTATTATTGCTGATGGGCCAAGACCCTGATTCATTTGAGGCAAGTCTTAATGCCAAGTCTGGTAGTGCCAATTTCAAGATAAGTTCTACCACGACAGGGATAATCCACATATAGTAATAAATCGGTTTTAGAATTTGTTGGAGGGTTTTCTGAGAAATCCTCTTGTTTAAACTCACAGCTCCAGCACTGAAAGTTAATTGTATTCAGAAGAGAATTTACATGTGAAGGAACAAAAAAGAGAGATGAACAAGAATCTAAAAGGTGTCTCAAATCACTGATCTATGGTTGTCCCATGCAGTGCTGGTCTCTAAAAAACAAATTACCTCGAATCAAATTTTAATGTCTGGTTTCTTATCTGTCCCAAGCAATGAAGTATCAGGCTGAACTTTCTAGTTTAGAACTTAATGGCAGACACCAGATCTAAATGTAGAAACTTAATTTAAGAATAAGAAGTTTAGAGCTGGAAAAAAAAATCAAAAGTGCCTGGATTAAGTGCTGTCTCTATTAAATCATTCTATTAGCACTTACTTTCAGTTGTTTGCTACAATTCCCACACATAGGCTGCACTTAGAAATTTACATGTTTCATCTTAATTTAGGACAAAGTAAAATTGGCCCTCTGCTCTAATTCATTGTTAACAAACCACTTTGTTACTCACTTGGACCACTAATTACCAAAGATCAGAGATTGATAGCAGAAGAAAACAGCAGAGAGAGTTAACTAGAGAAAGAGCTATAGTGCCTAAAGAAAAGACCAACATAATTAAGAAGGGAGATGTATCCTGACAACATTCAGAAAACTTAAATGATGCTTGGCTGCTCTCTTTATCTAGACTGGCTTCCTGACCCGCTAGTTGAATACCGACACCTGAGTCTCATTTTTGACTTTATCAAACATGTACTCCCTTTTACCTTTTCTTAAAAATAAATTTATTTATTTATTTATTTATTTTTGGCTGTATTGGGTCTTCGTTGCTGCATGTGGGCTTTCTCAAGTTGCAGCGAGCCGGGGCTACTCTTCGTTGTGGTGTGCGGGCTTCTCATTGTGGTGGCTTCTCTTGTTGCGGAGCACCAGCTCTAGGCGCACAGGCTTCAGTAGTTGTGGCTCGCAGGCTCAGTAGTTGTGGTGCACGGGCTCAGTAGTTGTGGCTCATGGGCTTAGTTGCTCTGTGGCATGTGGGATCTTCCTGGACCAGGGCCCAAACCCGTGTCCCCTGCATTGGCAGGTGGATTCCTAACCACTGCGCCACCAGGGAAGCCCCCCTTTTATCTTTTGACTCAAAGGTATTCCTGTTAGGAAATCATAGCCATCAATAGCCTATTGTGATGAAATCCAAATAAACTGATGAAATCCTAATAAAGTCTTTAGTTACTAGTATTATATCAATGTTGATTTCTTAGTTTTGGTAACTATACATAGTTATGTAAGATGTTAACATTAGGGGTAGCAAGGCAAAGAGAATACAGGGACTCTCTGTATTATCTTCCAACTCTTCTCTAAATCTAAAATTATTTCAAGGGCTTCCCTGGTGGCGCAGTGGTTGACAGTCCGCCTGCCGATGCAGGAGACACGGGTTCATGCCCCAGTCCGGGAGGATCCCACGTGCCATGGAGTGGCTGGGCCCGTGAGCCATGGCTGCCGAGCCTGCGCATCTGGAGCCTGTGCTCCGCAATGGGAGAGACCACAGCAGTGAGAGGCCCACGTACCGCAAAAATAAAAAATAAAATAAAATAATTTCAAAATTAAAAAAAATATTAATCAAAAAAGCCTTCTGTGTGCCAGCACTGTGCTCCACGAGGCTGTGGTTGGCACTGCCAACAGCTGGATATGCCCTTACTCTGTCAACTGTACAGCCTCTACAATTCAGGAATATAAGGGAACATCCAACCCACCCTGCACTTGTGCTCTGGAAACTGACTCCTCTGATGAGGAGGAGGGATATTTCTAGGAGCAGAGTTCTGTCCACAGTGGGAGGGAACAAAGAATTCTGAGGGACTCATCACTGCCTGTCTCACCCCCGCCCCCCCTCCAGCATCAACTGGATTCTGGAGTTATCTAGAGGGTCTCAGAAGGAATGTGACTGTCACAGGAACCTTTACTACAGAACAGACTGTTACCACTTCCTCTCCTCTTACAAATGCTCCTTGAAGGAAAGCTCATCTGCTACTCCACTGGCCTGTGGGACACATGCTGCCAGGTAGATCTGCAGGCAGAGCTCTCCACTGACACACGTTGGCAGTCTGTTTTGATGACTGGAGTTTCTGCTCAGGCAGACCTAGGGGATGCTTAGCAATATCCTTAGCACCCTTGTATTGAAGCACTCCTGCTAAGGATTCATGATAATAATCTAATGAGACGAACCCTGTAAAAGACCTTAGTGGTGGGACTTCCCTGGCAGTCCAGGAGGCAGGAAAGACTCCACGCTTCCACTCCAGGGGGCACAGGTTCGATACCTGGTCGGGAAACTAAGATCCCGCATGCCGTGCAGTGTGACCAAAAATTTTAAATTTTTTTTTTAATTTTTAAAAAGACCTTAATGGGTATTTTACCAGGTAGGGGTATTATGTGCTAGATGATTTTTTAGCTAATTACTTCCTTAAGACAGTAGATTATTTACCCTCTCTCTGCCATAGGGTTCTTGACTCAAGTTTGGGACGTATTAAAGCTAACATTCTCTGCTCCCTTCCTCAATATATCCTGTAGCCTTTCTTAATATTTAAAGGAGTTTTAAAGCTTCTTGGTTAAGCTGTATTTATTTGCAAGCTCCATTACTGAGCGGTCCAGGAGACTCAGTAAAAGCTTTTTACTGAAAAGGCAAATCACACAGACTAAATCAATCAACTGTTTGTTCTCAATTTATCCAAAACTTTATATTATTCTTTATCCATCAGCTACAGATGGAAGGAAGGTAATATGAAGATTATTGAATAGTAAAAAAGGAGGGACAAGCTAATGTTTTGTATCATTCACCATAAGATGCAAGGAGCACTGGGAAAATAATGATGAATGAGACAAGCACCCTGCCTTCATGCAGCTTACATGGTTGCAGGAGAGAGAGATAAAAATTAATTAAACATAGACATCAGTAAAGTAAGTCATCATAGATACTATGCAGGAGAGAAATAAGGGGCTGATATAGAGAAGAAGGTAGAAGGAAAGGGAAATCTACTTTGGAATGGACTGTCAGGGGAGGCTTCTCTGGGAAGACAACATCAGAGCTGAGACCTAAAGAAGGAAGCAGCTCCACAAAGATCAAAGATCAGAGGGGAAGAGCATGGCAGGAGCTTATGTAAATCCCTGGGCTGGGAAAGCTGGGCATGTGGGAGCAAGTGAAAATGAGTGGGGCTGCAGCACATCAAGCAGGGGCAAGTGGTCTATGACTGGGTTGGAGAAATGAGCAGTGACAAGTGATGCAGGGCCTTGTAGGTCATGGGATGGAGGTCTGCTTTTGTTCCAGGTACAGAGAGAAGCCAAGGAAGAGCTTTGAGCTATGGGGTGACATGACTGGTTTCAGACTTTAAGAAGATTACTTTTGCTGCTACTTGGAATGAGGCACTAAAGCAGATCAACAGTGGAAAAGGAAAGCCAGTTCGAGGCTGCTGCAGTTCTCCATACCTGGACTAGGATGGTGCCAAGGGTGAGTGACAAAAGAGGGCAGATGCAGGATATATCTTGAAGAAAGTACTAGACTCTCCCGTGGATTAGATGTATGGGCTGAGGAAAGGAAGTATTATTGATATAATTAATAAAATAATAATACCTAAATCCAATAAATATCCCCTGAGAAACACTGCAGTAGGCACCATGAAATATTCTAGAGCATGCATGGGTGGAAGTAAGAGTGTCTACCATGTGACAGATTGTTAGCATACATTACTTCACTGAGCCCTTACAAGACCACTGTGAGACTAAAATCCTCATGTTCATTTTAGTGAGGAGGAAACCAAAGCTCAAGGACATTATGTACCGTGCCTGAGTCATGCTGCTAGTAAGTAGTAGAGCCAGTATTTAGGCCCACATCTGTCTGGTTCTAAAGCCTGTCTGTGCTTTCTTTGTTCCACACAGCCCACAAGGAATTTACAAACCAGTGAGGGCATTTGAAGCTTAGGACAAAAATGTATATGTATATTTATGCCACAAAGTTTTATAAGTACTATAAAATGTAGAAACAAATTTCTAAAACAATTCCAATTGTGTGGGTGTACTGGTACAGAAAATCAAGGCATACAGTCGTCTCTCAAGATTTTCCTGCTAATCCTTGATGGAAAGGTAAGACTGTAAAAGAGCTGCTAAAAGCCAAACTATTTCTGTCTCCCAACATTTTGGACCATTTATCAAGTCCACCAGAAAACAATAAGACTTTGGCATGACCACAAGATAGACAGGCCATGGTAACAAGAAGTGCATAAACTCGACTGTGTTGTGAGGTAAATCTGCTGTAGGACTGCAAAACAGTTTTGCTGCAAGTACTGAATCTTCGAGGTTCCCTGAAGTTTGACTTAAGCCTAATACTAAGTTAAGTAAACATATTTTTTCCATGGGGTAGGTTTGGGTTTTGACACGTTAAATACAACTTTAGGTTAAATACAAATTTGAGAAGCAATGATAAGGCATGAAATCCACATGAGGTTTTTGCCTCTGACGAGGCGTTGACTCCCGTAGAGAGATCATTCATCACTCAAACACAGAAAGGGCAAAGAAAATTATTCCAAGTTTTTTAATATCATGAAGGTGGCACAGACTCATGAAAATTAAACAATTTTAAATGCACTGCAATTCTTTCCACAAAACCTAGAGATGTTGTTTTTCATTCTCTATAGATTGCTGGTTTCACTGCTCTCTGTGTGTCACAAGATAAAGTCAAAATTTTGGAAGGAAATAAAAGACCCTTTTCCCATGAATATTCATATGTAAGAAGCCCTCAGCCTCACCTACCCATCATAGTGTGTTACTGCATTAGTTACCTATGGCTGAGTAACAACTTACCCCCAAATTTGCCTAAAACAACAAATATTTATCAAACACTTTCTGTGGGTTGAAAATTTGAGTGGCTTAGTGGGTGGTTCTGATTCAGGGTCTGCTGTGAGGTCATAATCAAAATGTTGGCCAGGACCGAAGTCATCCTACACTGAAAGAGAAGGAAAGCCTGGGGCTGGGGGGATCCAACTCCAAGCTCACTCATATGGCTGGTTCGCCAGAGGCCTTAGTTCCTCACCAGACTGGTCATACCATAGGGCTGCTTGATTGTCCCCAAACATGGCAGTTGGTTTCCCTAAGAGGAAATGATCCAAGACAGAGTAAAGCAAGGAGGAAGCCACAGTGCGATTATGACTTAGTCTTGGAAATTATATAGCACCACTTTTGCCATATGCTAGTCATTAGAAGTGAGTCTCTTAAATCTAGTGCATACTTAAAGAGAAGGAAATTAAACTCCACATCTTGTCTCGAAAGGAGAAACATCAAAGAATCCATGAATTTATTTTAAAACCACCATAATCATTGAAGTAAAAAACTAATGTGCTTCCCCATGAAACAGAAAAAGTTGCCATTAAATGTTAGTGGTGCTCTGTTGTGATTGCCTGTTAAGAGCGATGAGTTTCTTAGTAAGAAAACAAAATAATGGTGACCTACTGTATCATGTGGGAAATCATTTTGATACAATGGTAGCCATCATCGATATCAGGCAAGCTATTCCAGAATCCCAGAGGTTACAGAACAGAAAGGTTCACAGATCAAATTATGAAGCAAATAATAAACATACAGTTTATTAAATCTATCTGAAACACAATGAGAAGGAAAAGATGGGATAGTTTAATACACTTAAGACAAGACAAGCAGGGTGGAAGAACCACACACCTGAATCTTCAGAATGTCCTCTCTCTCTCTCCTCCTCTGCGCCCTCAGCCTTCGCCCACTGATGAGGCAGTTAGAAAACTATATATTGTGGGTTCCAGAGACAGGCACTCCTAGATACAGATGTAGCCTGTCAATAAGCCTGCAGAACAGCTATGAGATTCATCTCTTTTGTTTGGGAAGAGCACGTGTGAAGCCGTAATTGTACCCTACAGGATGCCACCAATAGGTGGCCAGTTTAGGGGTGACATAACTGTCAACCAGAGGTAGCATCACCATGATTTGGTCTTGGTTTTTCCATTACTTTCTATCCATAGGAACACTCCTGTCTATTCTATTCTATGCTCCATTTATTCTATCTTTTAACATACCTTTTAGGTTACTAACTTACTGTCTAAATTTAAAACCTCTTATATGTTCCGCCTGTCTCACAAGCTACATGCTTACTCATTATCTATACTTAACAGATCCTGTGAATTTTGCATATATCTTATGAGCTTCTAACTTATTAATATTTATGCTTAACACTTCTCGTGGCTTTCATCTGTCCCATTTAATTTTCTTTTCCATAGCAGAATTGAATTATTGAGTTATAGCAGAAATATCAATGATAGCAGTTGTATTATTCTCAAAATAATACCCAAAAAAGAGACATATTACACTGTATCTAAAAGCAGAGACAGCTCTTTGCTAATTGAGGGAATATTTTTTCTCAATATGTATTTGGATTATATGATCTCTAAAAGAAATGAGTAATAGCATTTAAAAGACGTGAGTAGGTCACTGAGTTCTGGAGCTGCATAGCTGACAGCTCTCCTGGTCAGTAGTAGATCTCTACCCATACACACACCCTTCCCCCACCACTGCCTGCAGAACAACTGGTGACAAACATCAAGGTCTATCGGGCAAAACGCAGGAGATTTAGTGATGACTTCAGGAACTGGACAGGATCCAGAGAACCTCTTGCAGGTTGAGTTCTCTGGAAGCAGATGCTGTGATAGAGTCTTGGGTACAAGATGCTTATTAGAGATCAATATGTTTAAAATAAAGGGGAGCAGAGGGAGAAGCTGAGCTACAGTGCAGGCCCAATACAGCCCAGTTCAATCCAGTGAGGATCTCTGAAGATAGGATTGTTCATCAGAGTTGTCTCCTATCAGGACAAAACAGCAGGGCCTTTATTATACCACTGCCGCCCTTAGTCATTGGATATGGGCTGCCCTGGAAGGGCATGAGCTCCCACAAGGCTGCTTTCTGCAGATGCGGCAGACCCTGAAGGCAAAGCCTTCCTTGAAGAAAGAGCTGGGTGGTGCAGCTCTGTGTTGGAATACCGAGCCACACCAATCTTCTTCTGTGGGATGGGATGTGGTTCTCCTGATAGGGAGAAGAGACTATTCAGATTGAAAGATCTGAAAGATAGCATCCTTGGGAAGCAGAGGCCAAAACTAAGGAGAGAAAAGCCAATTAGGAATTAGGGGGAGCTGGCGAAGGGTGGCCTTCTCCAAGGGAAGACCTATGTCTCTGGGTGCATCCCTTGGGAGATGGAAAAGAAACTCAAATGAAACAAGAACTTTGATTTATATCTCTACTCTCTGTTCCTCTTTTCTAAAAACATTTTATCCCTTTAGGGACAGGGTAGCCAGAGGGAATCCCCCATATCTCTGAGAGAGAACACTGTGGTGATTTCCGGCCCTGGAAAGTTTCCCGCAGTTAAGCCAAAGGTAGCAGAAAGCACCAAGCCCCTAAGAGAAATGTTCTGGAGAGAGCATATGCAGAAAATAAGACCAAACCTTTTGGCTATGGTTACAGATAAGCAGATGACACCTCTTAAGAAAGAAGGGAGGGATCCCAGCAAACTCCTAGTTTACTTAGAAACTTCCGACCTTGTGGAATAAAGTAGCTTTTTCTGAGATGTGTGCCTAGGAACCAGAATATAATTCTAATCTACATTCTGAATTTTTCAGTTCAGTCACAGGTTCCTATCAAAGGTGGGTAGATTAGTCAGGAAACAATAACAAACCGTAAAAGCTCAGTGGCTTAACCTGACAAAAGATTACTTCTCACTCACATTATACAATCAATACAGTCAATGGGAGACTGTGCTATACACTGAGACACCCAAGGTATAGAAGCTCCACCATCTTGAAGCTATGCCATTTAGAAAACATGTTCTCCACCCACTTCTACATGCCAACTCATTATCCAGAATCCAGTGCCACAGCTACAACCTCAAGGCAATGGAATTTGGGAATTGTAACCTTCCTGTGTATCCAGACAGTAGAAAATGAAATGGCATTTGGCGAGCACATAGCATTGCCTCTCATGTAATGAGCAACAGATAGAAGTTTGGTTCTGCAGAAAACCCTGATGACCCTTAAACCCCACTTCTCAGTTACTCTTACTTTCATCTGGCTTAAATAATCCCAGATTTGGCACTGCATACCAGCAACGCCAAACAACTGCTTTTGGGAAGAAGACATTAAATTATACTTTTGAGACCAATTGGCATCTAGGGACTATTGCCTTAGCTTATCTATAAACCTTGAAACTGCTGGGGTATGAAAAATGATGAGTAGGAAAAACTATATAAATATGCTCAGGGTCAAATAATATTTTAGAAAAAAATCTTCACAACTTTAAGAAAACCGGAATCAATAGAGGACTGGTGGTCTGTCAAAAACACCAAGGAGTAAGATAAGCATTCTTCTACACTCTTCCTCAGAAGATAAGATTAGGTAGCTCATTCAGGCTGTTTCTGTGGATCATTTCTTCTAAATATATGAATGAAGAGAATTTTTCCAGAACATTCATGCCATCTAAACTGATAGATAAATATGGCATCTGAACACCTTTTATTCATTCCATCTCTTTCTCAGTTTAATAAAACCATGAGAGGTATCATGGGTTGCCTCCTTGAGATGAGTAGATTATTTCCAAATATATATTGAACATATATTAAGTGTGAGGCAGTTTCTTCTGAAGACATAACAGTGGTCATACAGAAGAATTCTCTGCCCATTTAAAGCTTACATTCTAATGGATAAAGATAGACAAACAAATAATTCAGTGAGATAAATCGTGGGTCAAAATGTTGTAAGTGCTACAAAGAAAAACAAAGCAAGGAAGACAAATGGGAGCTGAGATGGGAGCTGTCATGGGCTTCACGTCACTGTGAGATCATTCCTGGTGCTCTGAAGGCAGATAGTGAAGGGGGAAGAGGGCTTGGACATGGAGGTTTTGCCAGAAACGTGCAGAGCTCTGGTCTTCTTTTCATTCCTGTCAATGGTGATACGGAGACTGAAGAATAGATTATTGTAACCAGAGAATGTAGAGTTCTGGAACTCCCTCTGAACTCTTGCTCTCCATTGATTTTTCTGTTTTTCCCATTGAACTGTGAATTCCTTGAAAGCAGGAACTGTACATACTGGGATTCAATAAATGTTGGATGACTAAGTAAATCTCTATGAGATGCATTTTTAAGCGTTGTGGTATAATTGATTAGCTAGCAATCTATAGGAACGGCTTGGTAATTGTGGTGGCTTTACAATGTGTCAGCTTGGCTAGGCTGAACTACATTTTCCAGAATTCCCTTTCTTGTATGTTTCCAGTTAGGGTCAGCGACAGGGGAGAGTCTTGGGAAATTTGGAGCACAGAAGGAAAGCAGCAGGCATTTTGTAGCTCATACATATTGTTACTGATATGCTGACTCACTCATTGGTGTGAGGCAGCAGCTGGACCTGCAACTGTTCTACCTTTCCCCGGATTCTCCTACAGCATTTCCAATTCCTGAGGTGGGTGTGTGTGTGTTTTACTCTTCGAGGAAGCATCACAGCCACACCCACTAAGGTCAGGGGCAACAAAAACTAACATGGATTTCAGTCTGTCCTTGTGGGGTTCTAGCCTGCCTTTTCTCTTCCTCACTTTACAGCCATCTTTCCTTCCTGACTGCCCGCCCCGTGGGCTTCACATGCTAGCGTCAGACACAAAGATTTACACACACACACACACACACACACACACACACACACACACACACACATCCTCGTGGCTCTGCCTCTCTAGTTGAACAGTAATGAATATAAAATTTTAATCATTAATGTCCCCAGGGAGTTAAGAGAAAATATGGCATCTGTGAAAAAACACTAGGATACTATAACAAAAGAACATTCAGAAAACAGAGAGGAGCTTCAAGACGGCGGAAGAGTAAGACGCGGAGATCACCTTCCTCCCCACAAATACACCAGAAATACATCTACATGTGGAACAACTCCTACAGAACACCTACTGAACGCTGGCAGAAGACTTCAGACTTCCAAAAAGGCAAGAAACTCCCTACGTACCTGGGTAGGGAAAAAGAAAAAAGAATAAACAGAGACAAAAGAATAGGGACGGGACCTGCACCAGTGGGAGGGAGCTATGAAGGAGGAAAGGTTTCCACACACTAGGAAGCCCCTTCATGGGCGGAGACGGGAGTGGGAAGTGGGGTGAAGATAAAATAAACTTTAAAATAAAGAATGTTACAAGAGACAAGGAAGGACACTACATAATGATCAAGGGATCAATCCAAGAAGAAGATATAACAATTATAAATATATATACACCCAACATAGGAGCACCACAATACATAAGGCAACTGCTAACAGCTTTAAAACAGGAAATCAAAAGTAACACAATACTAGTGGGAGACTTTAACACCTCACTTACACCAATGGACAGATCAACCAAAATGAAAATAAATAAGGAAACACAAGCTTTAAATGACACATTAAACAAGATGGACTTAATTGATATTTATAGGACATTCCATCCAAAAGCAACAGAATACACATTCCTCTCAAGTGCTCATGGAACATTCTCTAGGATAGACCATATCTTGGGTCACAAATCAAGCCTTGGTAAATTTCATAAAATTGAAATCGTTTCAAGCATCTTTTCCGACCACAACACTGTGAGACTAGATATCAGTTACAGGAGAAAATCTGTAAGAAATACAAACACATGGAGGCTAAACAACACACTACTTAATAACCAAGAGATCACTGAAGAAATCAAAGAGGAAATCAAAAAATACCTAGAAACAAATGACAATGAAAACACGACGACCCAAAACCTATGGGATGCAGCAAAAGCATTTCTAAGAGGGAAGCTTATAGCAATACAATCCTACCTTCAGAAACAAGAAACACCTCAAATAAACAACCAAACCTTTCAACTAAAGCAATTAGAGAAAGAAGAACAAAAGAACTCCAAAGTTAGCAGAAGGAAAGGAATCATAAAGATCAGATCAGAAATAAATGAAAAAGAAATGAAGGAAACGATAGCGAAGATCAATAAACTTAAACGCTGGTTCTTTGAGAAGATAAACAAAATTGATAAACCATTAGCCAGACTCATCAAGAAAAAAAAGGGAGAAGACGTGGGCTTCCCTGGTGGCGGAGCAGTTTAGAGTCCGCCTGCCGATGCAGGGCACACGGGTTCATGCCCCGGTCAGGGAAGATCCCACATGCCGCAGAGAGGCTGGGCCCGTGAGCCATGGCCACTGAGCCTGTGCATCCAGAGCCTGTGCTCCGCAACGGGAGAGGGCACAACAGTGAGAGGCCCGTGTACCACAAAAAAAGGAAAAAAAAAAAAAGAGTCATGTACCAAAATGTTCATTGCAGCCCTATTTACAATAGCCAGGATATGGAAGCAACCTAAGTGTCCATCAATAGATGAATGGATAAAGAAGATGTGGCACATATATACAATGGAATATTACTCAGCCATAAAAACGACTGAAACTGAGTTATTTGTAGTGAGGTGGATGGACATAGAGTATGTCATATAGAGTGAAGTAAGTCAGAAAGAGAAAAACGAATAACCGTATGTGCTAACACATATATATGGAATCTACGGGAAAAATAAAAAACGGTCATGAAGAACCAGGGGCAAGACAGGAATAAAGACCCAGACCTACTAGAGAATGGACTTGAGGATATGGGGGAAGGGTAAGCTGGGACAAAGCGAGAGAGTGGCATGGACATATATACACTAGCAAATGTAAAATAGATAGCTAGTGGGAAGCAGCCTCATAGCACAGGGAGATCACCTCGGTGCTTTGTGACCGCCTGGAGCGGTGGGATAGGGAGGGTGGGAGGGAGGGAGATGCAAGAGGGAAGAGATATGGGGACATACGTATATGTGTAACTGATTCACTTTGTTATAAAGCAGAAACTAACACACCATTGTAAAGCAATTATACTCCAATAAAGATGTTTTTAAAAAAAGAAAACAATCAAAAGAAGTTATTATAACTCAAAAACAAGATAGCAAAAATTTTTAAATTCAATAGATGGTTTGGAAAATATAGATGAGGAAATCTCCCAGAAATTAGAGCAAAAAGATTGTGACTTCTGCCTTGCTCACTTTCTCTCTGGCTTTTCTTGCTTGTTTTTGCCCTGATGAAGCCAGCTGTCATGTTGTGAGCTGCCCTAAGGAGAGGCTCGCGTGACAGGAAACTGAGAATGGCCTCCAGCCAACAGCCAGGGAGGAACTGAGGCCCCCAGTCCAAACAGCCCACAAGGAACTGAATCCTGCCAACAACCACATGAATGAGGTGGGAAGTGGGTCCTCCTCCAGCTGAGCCTTGAGATGACTGTGGCCCCAGCCAAGGCCTTGATTGCAGTCTCGTGAGAGGACCTGAGCCAGAAGACCCAGCTAAGGAGAACCCAGATTCCTGACCCACAGAAACTGGGAGGTAATAAATGTTTGTTGCTTTTAGCTGATAACTTTTGGGGTGATTTGTAATGCACCATTACATAACTAATATACTACTGGTAGGTGATCATTAATCTAAAATTAGTTGATCTGTATTCAGATCTGTTGTAAGTAAAGCATAAGCACTTATTACAGACATATCCTAATTCAATCATGTTCAGGTTAGGTGGAAAGCATTACAGTTTGGGAGTATAATAAATGGTGTAAACTTTGTTCTAGTCTCTCTCCCTGACTAACAGTACCATGGAGGAAACTTGGCAGTGAACAAGACGTTCTCAGAAGAGACAGACAGGTTTCCATCCACGGGTCTAGGACTAACTCCAGAATTTGGCAAATCTGAGAATCCTGAAGTCTAAGGAAAACAAAAGATGCATTTGTTTGTCAGTGATTAGGCTTTCCTGGGAAGTTTTCATAAGTGAATAACTCATATCCTGATATACCAAGATACCTAACCCTAGATGAAATGTGCAATTATTAAGGTTGTGTTATGCATGTGTGTATGCAGAACTGCCTTACTATAAGTTACAAATTACTGAGAAAGGCCAAGGTTATGTAATTTCAGGATTAGTCTTAAACCTGAGATTCTTTTCTTGCTCTATGTTTTTAAGGGACTATGTCAATATGCCAAGTTGTGATATATTTATAATGTCAAATATGTATGTCAGTCTCATTTTCCTCTTCCAGACATTTGCACAGTATGTGCACCCATCATGTGATTAATAATTGTTCTATATTTAGGAAATATATTCCATGAAAGCAGTGACAGCTGTGGTATTTAGATAATGGTGCAAGGATTTCTGTATGAAAAAAAGTGTGTTACATAAGAGCTGCTTTTGTAGTTTTTAAACAGAGATTTCATATTGCAATGAATCTTTCATACATGTTTAAGGATTTTAAAAATATAGAAAATGAAGATGAAATGAAGCCTACACTGTTGAGCTCTAAAGGAATTAGCAGTCTTAGATTACAACGTTCCTCATGTGATAGTCCACCAATACTATGCAATGCTCACTTAGTACTGATTCTTTGGGTATTTATTTCCTCACTTCAACTCTATGACTTACTAAGTGAGTAGGAAAAACTCACTTGTTTTGTGTGTCTCTTCTTTATTACTCACACAGAACACTTCACTTCCAGCCACCAAATGGGGGAGGGGGGTTTCCCCCACCAAGCAATTCTCTGAGACACTAGCTGGGTGTCCTATAATTCAATCCAATTTGATTTTGACACTATCTACCTAATGTGAGCATCAGATCCTACAAGGTCAGAGTTCAGTCCCACAAGACTGCCCCACCCCCACTTCAGATGCCAATTACAAGTCCCAGGTTATCACCTTTACTTCTGACCAACCGGCTATAAATTAAGTTCCCACAACCCCCTCCTTGGGTTGGATAATCTGCTAGAATGACACAGAACTCAGGGAAACACTACTTACCAGTTTATTATAAAAAGGATAAGATAAAGGGTACAGATGAGCATCCAGATAGAAGAGATGCATAGAGCAAGGTATGTAGGAAAGGGCATAGAGCTTCTAGGACCTCTCCCAGCACCTCCATGTGTTCATCAACCTAGAAGCTCCCTGAGCCCCATACCACTGGAATTTTTATGGAGGCTTCATCATTTAGGCAAGATTCATCATTAACTCAATTTCCAGCCCACCTCCCCTTACTGGAAGATGGGGGATGAGCCTGAACGTTCCAAGCTCCTAGTCATAGCTTGGTCTTTCTGGTGACCAGTCCCCATCCAGGAGCCCACCAAGCATTGCTTCATTAGAACAAAAGATGCTCTTAGTACTCTTATCACTTAGGAAATTACAAGGGTTTTAAGAGCTCTGTGCCAGGAACCGGGGGCAGAGGCCAATATATATTTTTTCTATTACTTCACACTAAGAGACAGAAGCAAATAAAAATACATGTAAACAACTATAAGAAAACATCGTAACAAAAACTGACTTTAATAACTTAAAACTCTCTAAACACAGGAGGACTGTCAAATTCACTTTTGATTACGAGACTAGGTTTTGAAAATGGAAGAACTGGCTAGAACAATTAGCATAATTGCTTATTAAAAGAAAAGCGTATTTTTCCACGAAATTTAGGTTGTCTATTTAATGCTTAACTACTTTGGTAGGCAGTGATGGTTTAAACCAGGATAGCATTTACTTCACTTCAGGCCTGAAACATTTTTTTTAATGAGTATCAGAGGAAGAGTGCTGAAGAAATGTCTAACAATGTCTAACAATACATCTATGCCTTTTCCTCACCTTCCCTTTAATCACCTAAAAGAAAGTTCATGCACTAAATCCCGTGTAACTTATTCATACTAGACAGCCCCAAACTATCAATCTGAGTTAATTCACAATTCTAACATATTTCATTCATTCATTAAACAAATACTGAACACCTACTATAGGTCAGCTCCTTATGCTAGCTGTTGGGTTTATGACAACAAAATAGAAACAGTTCCTGCCCTCATGAATCTTGCATTGAACAAATGATTCTAATAAAATATGTAGTATTATAAAACAAATTTTAAAATGTAGTGTCATTATTGGAGCAGAATTAAGGGAACACGTGGCAGGGAGACCTAAACTAGTGAAGGCAACCAGGGAAGGCTGACTTTCCAGCCAGGTAAAAGATGATGTCATTCATTAAGATAATAGAGGAGGGAGAGTAGTGATGGCAGGGGAAATGAAGAATTTTATTCTAGGCCTGTTGAGGGAGCTTATGGTGCCTACACACAAGTTATGATATTTTGGTGGCAGTTGGATGAACCTTGTCTGGAGCTCATAAGAGACGTCAGACTTGGGAGTCTCCACCGTATGGCTGGTAAAGGAAGCCACAGGGGTAAATAAGCTACCCAGTCAGAGGACATGGAATGGAAGAGAGGATGCCTAGGGCAATATAATGAAAGGCAAAAACATCCAGAAAGAGGGAGAAGAAAGAGAGTCGGAGAGAGAGCTACCAGAAAAGTAAATGGAAATCCAAGAGTGCACTGCTCCAGAAGGAAAGGGAAAAGAGTGCCTCGGGGAGGGAGGGAACGTTGAGTGCCGAATAAAAACGACAACTGGGGAATGTTCATTAGATTAGTGACAAAACACTTACTGATAAACTTGGCAAAACCAGTTTGAGCGGAGTGGTAGAGACAGAATACAGATGGCTAGAGTGGGAGCTGAATTAAGAGAAACATCGAGTATAGACAATTCATTCTAGAAGTTTGGTTGTGCAAGGGAGTTGAGAGAGCTTGGACAGTGAGTGGGCAAGAAAATGAGAATGGATTGAATAAGCAATAGGTGAAGCAGATGAGACAAAAAGAAACTTTTCTGTCTTTCCCCCCTCTCTCTCCCCTTTGGTAACCATAAGTTGTTTTCTATGTCTGTGAAACTAACACAGTATTGTAAATCAACTATACTTCAATTTTTAAAAAGAGAGAGCTTTTTTTCCTTTGTCTTTTGAATGGGAGATATTTGCAGATTTACATTTTGATGGGAAAGAGAGTGTAGAAAAGAAAGGGTTAAAAATAAAAGTGGAGGAGGAAGATGGAGATGAAGAGGAAGAGAAGGAATGACAATGGCCAGAAATAATGAGAATACTAAGGAGAGAGAATTCAGAGCACAGTTTCTACTGCAACTGGAAGGAATGAGGAAAAGACTGGTGCGAATGCTGAGAAAGGTTTGTAGATGTAATTGCAGAAAGTTGAGAGGATTTTATTATCGGGTTTCCAGGCCTCATAAGATTGAAAATAAGAAATTAAAAGGTGTGAACTTATTAGGGGCAAGTACATCGACCATTATAAAAGTAACAGTTGATCTTAAAGGATATTCAATTCATTTATTTAACAAGCATTCACCTAGTACTATAATAGGTTTTATGAGAATACTCTGATGAAAAAAACATTGTCTTAATTTTATTAATCGGTGAAGAAAAAACAAGCTTCCCCCCTCAGTATATAGTGACCCCACCATTCCACCATTCATCTAGTCGCTTGGAGGAGAAACCCAGGAGTCAACATGAACTCCTTCCTTTCCTTCACCTACCCTCCGCGCGTGCACACACACACACACACACACACACACACACACAGACACACACACACATCCCATATCCAACTCACTGGGAAGCCGTGTCAATTCTACTTCCAAAACAGATCTGGAATTTGACTGGTATTTCCATCTCCACTGCCTCAATCTTGATCCAAACCACTAGCATCTTTCAGCTAGACTATTGCAGTAGCCTCTATTAAAGAATAAAACTTTAACTGCGTAAATTTTTAAAATCTTATTGGCTTTATTCAGCAATTCATGAATTGGGCAGCACCCAATCCAGCAGGATAGAAAGGAGCTCTGAGGAGTCATGCAAGGTAAAAGATTTTATAGACAGAAGGAAGCATAAACCAGGAACTTGGACTAAGCAAAAAAGCAGATTGACTATTACGAGATTACTTTCCTTTAGGGGATGGCAGGGGTTTATCAGTCAGATTACCTAACTAGTGCTGATCAGGAGATTCCTGATTGGCTGATTTAAGATTCCATTACTGGGAGAGCCGAAACTGTAATTAAATTACATTTCAGTTTGGTAATGCGGGGCTTAGCATAAGCGACTCCATTTTGAGCCTTCTGTCTAGTCTTTAACACCATCTAACTTGTCTCCTCCCGATATCCAGCAGCTAGAACGTAGATCAGATCATTATACTCACCTATGTAAAACCTTCTAATGGTTTCCAACTGTTCAGAAAACCAAATCCAAAACTGTCACCATGCCCTGAAAGACCTTACATGTTTTCCTGACCACCTTTCCACACTTCCCTCATTCAAAACACCTCCTCCAAAAAAAAGAAGTTATCATAACCTTAAAAAAAAAAAACCACCTCCTCCACACAGGGACAGGGACATAGGCCCCATCTTAGTTCCTAGAATATGCTAAATTCTTTTTCAACTTAGGGGCTTTGAACTTGCTGTTCCTCTGCCTAGAGCATACTTCCCCTGGCTTTTGCATGACTGGCTCTTACTCAACCTCAGCGTCACTCCTGAAAAAGACCTTCCTTGATAATTTCACTAAAAGTGTTTCACTTTACCACCTATCATAGCACTTTAATGATTCCCATCATAACACTAAAGATAATCTGTAGTAATTTTATGTTGTTTACTTTTGTTGTTTGTATTTCCCAATAGAATGTAAATTCCATGAGGGCAGGGACTATGTGTGTCTTGTCCCCAATTCCTAGAACAGTGCCTGGCATACAGCAAATATTCAAAAATGTAGCCTGAATAAATGAACTGCTCAAAAACTAACCAATAAACAAGGCAGAAGGAAAGTATACTGAATTACACATAAGATAAAATTTGTGAGAGCATATAAGGAGATGATAAATTCTCCTTGTTAAATAAATATAATTACAGTGAGATAGTGTTTAAGGCAAAACTAATCTATGCTACTAGGAGTCAGGATGACGCTTTCTCTTGGAGGTGTGCAGGTTCTGTTTCTTTATTTGAGTGCTAATTACCCAGTTGTGCTCAGTTTGTGCACTTTTCTGGATGTATACTATATTTTTTTTAAAAGTTAAAATTGAGGAAAAACATAGCTTATATGGACCATATGACATCAAGGTACAACTGATGTTCATAATGGTGGCCTAAGTGATCAAAAAGATTAAGTTATGTTTATTGTGAACTACTTTCCAAAACTTCAAGTGTATAACATAGTTTTTAAAAGATTTCTGCTAAAAATAGTTAATATTATGCCACCGAGTTGGGTCTATTATCTGAAAAAATTGACTTAAGTGGAACACCTTGTACTTCCATGATGCTCAAGAAATAAAGTATTAATACATTAATGCCATTAGAACAACCGCAAGAACCAGGCCAGGACTACTGCCCCCATTTTACAGAGGAGAACACTGAGGCTTAGGGTAATTACCTAATTTCTTTATAGTCGCACATGCAGAAAGCCTAGAGTCAAGTTCCTCTGACTCCAGGAGCAGTAAATTATGCTTCTCACTATTCTTTGTATGAGTACATGATAATCTGGAAGAGAAGAGGCAGAGCTAAAGGGGTTGGGCCATCTCAGGGAGAAGGGTCTGATAAGAAGATGGTTTGTGAGTGATGCCAATCTTCAAGACTCCCCTTAACATCTCCCTTGACTCCTCCTTACCTGCTTTGAGTGGCACTGGCATTTTTTTGAGCAATGAAACTATGATTCTTCATTAGGCATTCACCGTGCCTTACCATAGATATAGCCAGGTTCTGAGCACAGCCATCTTTTATTTCTAGGGGCCTCTGCATATCTGTTCCCTAGTTGTAGATAGTAATATATATTTAAAGAGAAATGACCCTGCAAAATGAATATCCTCTGTTGGGGCCAACAAATTTCACCTCAAAGCTGATTTAAGCATTCAAGCCAATGCCTGGGTAACCACTCTGTCAACATCTAAGTTCAAGACTGATTGATTTATGAACCAATCAAGAACTATCAAGTCCAGACTGAATGAGAATGTGGGACATTAGAGGAGAAGGAAAAAGTGAGACCCACTTTGGTATATAATGGTCTCAGGGAGTCCAATTTTCCCAGAATCCTATCAGATCTGGAGGGCTTGGTGCAGGCCTCTCCTTGGGCCAATAAGGTGAGTATGTGTAATTCAGATAAAACCTACATAGCCACACAGAAATGGCAGTTCTATGTCCCAGCAAGAACATGAACTTGATCCAAAGTTCTAAGATAAAGCACTAGATAAGACCCAGAATTGACTGGACTTGAGACCAGATTAGGTTTAACAAAGCCATACTCAACTTCTCAGGCCTACAGAAGACCAGATATGTCAGAGAAGAAGTCAGTCGACCCAAAGAACTGCAAGTCTTGCCAGTGTTTTCAACTCTGTAGCAGATGCTGTGATCCATGAGCCCAAATTCCACCTTGAGAACTGAGACATTCATTATCCCCGTGGCCAGGAATGTTGGCGGCTGATAGTTCTTAGCTGTGTCCCTGTCCAGGAACTGCCAAAAGCCAAAAAAACAGCCAACTGCCACAAGGTCACACTCCCTCTCTAGGAGCAAACTTCATCCAATGACCAGTTAAGGTTGCGGTGGAAAGCCTAGTTCCATTATCTCAGGGCAAGACAACAACTCTGAAGGGCCATTCCAGCTTCAGAGCTCCCTGGGAAATCAGCTGAGACCTTTGCTGTGTCTGCAGCACAGTATACCCCCACCTGGTCCTGCTTCCTTCACTTCCCCGCACATTGTGATCCTGAGAATGATCCTGAATTTACTTCCTATACAATAAGCTATACACTAAGCTCTGGCTCAGTCAGTTTTCTGGGAACAGGGTTCAAACAAACTGTTACAAAATACAGAAGGTATTATAAGTTTGGGAAACAGAAAGTGCAAATAGCTAAAATAAGAGTGCAAATAGCTAAAATACGAACGCAGCGGAAAATATCTTCCTTGGAATATTGTTTTGGCAGCGGTAAACTGAGACACTATGAAAGGAGGTCAACGTTAAACCATCACCGGCAAAGCCCATTAACAATGCCAGGGAAATACAAATAGAATCTGGGTAATAAAGGCTAACCTTTTTCTTTTCCTTTGTGCTTTGTCTAGTTTCGCTTGCTCAGAGGGTGTCGCGTGCAGAGTCCTTGCACCCAGCACTGAAGACCGGGACTCCTAGCGCGAAACAAGCAGCACTGACACGGGGATTCAAGATGGTGGTGGCGGGTCGTGCGCAGAGATGGTGCGCGCCGGCGCCGTCTCGCGAGAACTCCACCCCCCTCCCGCTATACAGCTCTCCACAAAGCAGCCCCGCCCACAGCTTGGCCAGTAGCGGAGAGCATGTCCGAGCACCTCCTTCCCGTCTTTGTTCAAGAATAAAAGCTTCGGGAGGGAGACGCAAGAGGGAAGAGATATGGGAACATATGTATATGTATAACTGATTCACTTTGTTGTAAAGCAGAAACTAACACACCATTGTAAAGCAATTATACTCCAATAAAGATGTTTAAAAAAAAAGTACAAAAGCTTCCTTTTGCTTCTGAACTGAGCTCTGTCCCCTTCCATTGGCTCCAAGGACGCCAGGCAGAAGGACCCTTGTTGGGGACCAACTCTGGAGGGTCGGTAACAAAACTGCAATTAAAAAAAAAAAATTAGCTTAGACTTAGTTTTGGTTTTAGGGATGTTTCAACCTACGGCTATTTTAGAACTGGAGACCCAGGCAGAAGTGGCGATTTTTCGTTTGTGGTAAATTGTGCATGGATAGACCAAGGGTTGATATTTTTAATGTCTAAGAAGCTCATACACATCAATAAATAAAAGCATGGATACTTCAAAAGATATAAATGTTTAATGGTATGAGTAGATAACTCAGAAGCAAGCAAATATTAAGAACAAACAATCTCTAGTAATTTAAAATGCAATTAAAACAAAGCAATATTTTCTCTATTAAATTAGCATATATTAAAAAATTATAAAACGCCTAACCCTGGTGAGGTTTCAATGAAACAAGTTCTTACTGCCAGTGGGGTGCAAATTGGCACAATCTTTTTGGGAAGTATTTTAACATTTGATAGTAAAACTAAGAGATTAATATCCTTTGTTAAAGTAATTCCATTTCTTGGACTCTATCCTCAAGAAACATTTCCAGGGCTTCCCTGGTGGCGCAGTGGTTGAGAGTCCGCCTGCCGATGCAGGGGACGCGGGTTCGTGCCCCGGTCCGGGAAGATCCCACATGCCGCGGAGCGGCTGGGCCCGTGAGCCATGGCCGCTGAGCCTGTGTGTCCGGAGCCTGTGCTCTGCAACGGGAGAAGCCACAACAGTGAGAGGCCCGCGTACAGCAAAAAAAAAAGAAACATTTCCAAATATGGAAAAGGCTTTGTTCTACATATTTTTTCATCACAACATTAATTCAATTTGCAAAAACATGAAAACAAATGTGAGACATTAAGTCTATATATACATTTGATGGGCTGTTATGCAATCATAAATGATTACAAAGAGTTCATACAGATTCGGAAAACGCCCATAACTTAATGCTAAGTGAAATTTTAAAAGATACATACATTCTGTATTTCTTCTCTGCTCTTGAGTGGAAAATTTCTCTTCCACCTGATATTGCTTTTGAACAATTATATCCCTCATTTAAAATATTTTTTTTCTCAACAATTTAAGATACTGAAAAGATATTGTGTATCTCAGTTTTACTTAATTTTAAGATGATCCCTGTTGTCTTGGATATGGCTTCATTCACATCTGTCGTCTCTACCAATCAGACAGAATGGTTCACTGAAACTTCGATTGGAACACAATACAATAGGTTAAAACACTGTACCACTGTGGGATGACTTCAAGAATTTTAGGGTTTTTAAATAGTCCAAAACCCTGGATCATTGCTCTAACTGTATTTGCTCTAGCAAATGCAGTGAAAAGACTTTATTTACTGAACTACCGAAGGGAGTTTGCTTCAAGGTGACTCAACCCATAAAGCCATCAACAGTAGAGCCCAAGGACTTTCTAGCAATGAGACTGCATCCTGCTGGTGGTAGCCCTGGCAGGAAGAGTTGATTCATCATTAACCAGTTAGTCCCTGTGTTATTTGAGTGGTGTACAGCCAGAAGTGATAGTAATGGCTCTTTATGTTTTGTACAAACGTTCCAGAGCAAAATCTACAGTAAGGGACTAGAAACACAGACAAACTTCTATTGCATTTGTCTGCGTTTTTCAAACAATAATTCTTGAGGGAGGAAACGCTCATCACATAGCTTGGTCTGTGACTTAATTCCTTAGCATCACTGCCCTGGATGAGTTTAATACATATAAGTCTATTCCTTTACCAGAGCAGTACTTGGCAAATCACTTATGTATTATCAAAAAAAAAGAGCATTCATCATCAAACAATCTGACTGTTTAATTTTACATTTCAAACCCAAAAAATGTGATGAGAAATGTATCATCTATCCTCCTGCCATATAAATTTGCAAAACTTATTCCTAATATGTGTTAAAATACCTTGGCTATGAAATATGAAGTCAATGGTTTTCTTATTTTTTAATACTTGAATTTTATTGTCTTATTTCTTCTCAGTGGGATATGATTTTCTATAAGAAGGTAATAGGAACTGGGATTTTAAGAGCAGATAACATTTGTTATAACAGTATGATTATTTGTCTCAACCACAGATTTACATGCACTCCTATACCAAAAATGAAAACAAAAGGAATTCCCTAGTGGTCCAGTGGTTAGGACTCTGCACTTTCATTGCCAAGGAGGGTCTGGGTTCAGTCCCTGGTCGGGGAAGTGGGATCCCACAAGGTGCACAGCACAGCCAAAAAAAAAAAAAAAAAACCGACTTTCTCCTTAGGTATAATTAGAGCAAGTCCATGTCGTCAAGACAGCACTCAGTATTCAACAGAATATAGCAAAGATGTGGAGGAACTGGAACTCTTGTACATTGCTGGTAGGGATGTTAAATAGTACAACCACTTGGAAAACTGTTTGACAGCTTCTTAAAAGGTTGAATATATTCCCACTGTACAATACAGCCATTCCACCTGAAGGTTTTATCCAAGAGAAATGAAAGTATAAAACTATGCAGTCTTGCACATGAATGTTCATAGCAGCTCCATCTGTAATAACCAAAAACTAGAATCAACCCAAATGTCCATCAGGAGGTGAATGGATAAGGAAATTGTGGTATATCTACAATTGTCCAATATCTACAGATACCCCATATCAGCAATAAAGAATGAACTGTTGATACACATAATAACATGGATGAATTTCAAAATAATATGCTGAATGAAGCCAGATAAAAAAGAATACATTCTATTCTGAGTCCGTGTATCCAACATTCTAGAAAATGCAAACTAATCTACAGTGACAGAAGGCAGATCGATGGTTGCCTAGGAATTAGGAGTTGGCAGGGGCAGGAGAGAAGGATGGCAAAGTAGCTCAAGGAAACTTTGGGGGCTGATGGATATGTTCATTTTCTTAAGTGTGGTGATGGTTTCAGGTGTGTATACATATGTGAAAACGTATGAAATTATACTCTTTAAATCTGTGCAGTTTGTTGTATGTCAATAATACCTCCATAAAGCCCTTAAAAATTGGGAGTTCCCTGGTGGTCCAGTGGTTAGGGCTTGGTGCTTTCACTGATGTGGCCCCAGGTCCTGCAAGCAGCACAGTGCAGCCAAAAACAAATAAAAATAAATAAATAAGTAATAAAAAAGGAATAAAAGGAATATTCAGTAGAACAACGGTTGTGAAAAACAATAAGATATGATGACTGGGCTTCCCTGGTGGCACAGTGGTTGAGAGTCCGCCTGCCGATGTAGGGGGACACGGGTTTGCGCCCCGGTCCAGGAAGATCCCACATGCCGCGGAGCGGCTGGGCCCATGGGCCATGGCCGCTGAGGCTGCGCGTCCGGAGCCTGTGCTCCGCAACGGGAGAGGCCACAACAGTGAGAGGCCCGCGGGAGAGGGCCACAACAGTGAGAGGCCCGCGGGAGAGGGCCACAACAGTGAGAGGCCCGCGGGAGAGGGCCACAACAGTGAGAGGCCCGCGGGAGAGGGCCACAACAGTGAGAGGCCCGCGGGAGAGGGCCACAACAGTGAGAGGCCCGCGGGAGAGGGCCACAACAGTGAGAGGCCCGCGGGAGAGGGCCACAACAGTGAGAGGCCCGCGTGAGAGGGCCACAACAGTGAGAGGACTGCAAAAAAAAAAAAAAAAAAGATATGATGACTGAATTTCCTTAAAAAGGGATATAAAATTTATACATCCTGTCTTTTAAAGAATTGCTTGGAAAGCTACATAAAGACTAGCAGCAGAGCTGGAAGAATCTTATGGAAGGGACAATTACTTAGTGACTTTCTAGTCACTGGGTCATCAGCTATGTAATAAAACCCCTAGGAGAGAGAGAGATATTCTATTAAAATATCAACAATAGCAATCTCTCCCTCAGAGATTTGGGGAGAGCAAAGTAGGATACTGAGCAAATAAAATCCTGGCTCCAATATAATCTAAACTTCCTCCATCCAAGAGAGAGGGATATAAAAAATTAAAAGGCCCCTAGAATACACAGCAGGCACTCACCTAACAAATTGCAACCTATTCTGTAGGCAAGGAAAGGTGGCTAGGAAGTGAATGTGAGGACACATATCATCCTGCAGAATCTCTTCTTTTCATGAAACTCTACCCATGGCCAATTTCCCCAAGCATCCATTAGTATTTTGACTTTTTTTTTTTTTTTTTTTTTTTTTTTTTTTTGCGGTACATGGGCCTCTCACTGCTGTGGCCTCTCCCGTTGTGGAGCACAGGCTCCGGACGCGCAGGCTCAGCAGCCATGGCTCACGGGCCCAGCCGCTTCGCGGCATGTGGGATCTTCCCGGACAGGGACACGAACCCGTGTCCCCTGCATCAGCAGGGAGACTCTCAACCACTGCGCCACCAGGGAAGCCCCATCCATTAGTATTTAAAACTTAAACCCAATTGAAAGATTTTACATTTCACTTGGGTAAGAGCTAAGTAGAGAGAGAGAAAGAATGAGAGAGAGACAGTGATAGCAAAGAAAGGCCAGAAGCCTGGGGGTCTGCTATCCCTGATTTAATGTGCCAGCCAAGGAAGCAGATATCCTAAACAAGTTAGGAATATTGGATCTGTCTTCTTCCTCGAAGCAAGGGATTAATCCTACTGAATATATCTTCCCTGTGAGGCTGCTTTGGAACTGTTGTTTCACCCTAAGTATTCTCTGGATCCTTTTGGCAAATGGCTTTGAGTTAATATGATGAGAATGAGCTTTGGATCTTGTTTATAATGACAAAACAGAAAGAATAGGTTCACACCTCAAAGTTCTGACATGGACAGTGGCAAGTGTGAAACAGGCAAGAAGATGATGAGAAAAACAAACAATACAAAAAGAAATAAGAGGAAGGGAAGAAAAACCCTAAGTTTGATTATTTGGAGGTAGGGGAAAAGAAAGGAAACTGGATTGCCTAGATAGGCAGCCCCTTGAAGCAAATGGGACTCTACAACATTTACTGATAGATACAGCTTCATAAGGAGATAATGATTAATTCAGCCTAAAAGAACAAATGAAATCATCCAGGCAGAATTTATACAGAGGGATAATGGAGCCCAGGATGCAGCACAAAGGGGTGACATTATGAAACATTGTGCTGCTCTTGCTGGTACATAGAATGTATGTATAGGAGGTGGAGAGTGGGGCAGGAGAGTGGAGGGCCAAACAGGAAATTGACATTGGCAATATGATTAACTAGACTACTGATCTTGCTTGGAATTCACCAAATACCAGTATTTTAAAAATTGAAGTGTTAACATTTCAATAGTGATATGTATATAAGTCAAGGATGATTGCTAATGGCTTGTGTGGACTATCATTCAGAAAGAACCTCAGTGATGATGGTGAGCATGTGCCAACCTATGTAAGTATAATTACTGGCATGAAACTCAGACAGCTCCTGTCATATGGAAGTATGAAATCCCCTTGGGAAGCTGAACAATGCAAATAGAAATGAATACACAATCTAAGTTGTTGATAAGAGTTCAGGGTGGAAGCAGTCCTGTTGGAGCAACTGGAAACTTGCCTGCAGTGGTAACTCCATGTAGCCCAAAGATAATAGGGCAGAAAAAAATTTTAGTCTAAGTGCTCAAAGGGCTGCTTGCTGTTTCTGCTGGGACATCAGGTATTTATAAGCAAACCATGACTTTGACCTATCAAACTTGGTAGTTTTGTCCTTTGCTCCTCGATTGCAGGCAAGTGAGGTTTCCAAAATGGTGTAGGGA
>NW_006784589.1:2024054-2111891 GCF_000442215.2 Lipotes vexillifer | reverse complement strand
GGTGGAGGGAAAGAAAAGACTCTTTTTCCTCTACCCATCTTGGGTTCTCCAGATGAGGCCCTATAAAATAGACTAAGACAGATGAATAAGAAAAAACAAGCAGAATTTATTACCATGTGCATCATGCATGCACATGGGAGCACTCAGCAATGAGAAACTCAAGGAGTGGTTAAAACTTGGGCTTATATAGTCCCTTAAGAACAGAACAATAAATTTGCAGAGATTTGATAAGACAAAGAAACAGGGTTTTAGGCTTCCCAGGGTAGCAAACTGTTGGAAGGTAAATACAGGGCAGAAACTAATGGAAGGTAAGGGTTATTTGTGGGGGGTCAATTTTGGTGCTGACTTTCCATTTTCTCCATGGCCATGAAACTCTCCTGGGAGAGGGGATTTATGGCAGTCCTCATTTGTCAGAAGTGTCTGCTTTTATTTAGATAGGGAAAGCTCTGGAAGGCTTCATTTTGCTTCTGTTGATTCCCATTTGCTTCCAGATCAAAATAATCTTTATGCCAAAGTGACATTTTGGTGTGGCATATTCTGTTACCCTTCGATGGGAACAGGAAAAGTAATAGAGAATGGATTTCTCTGTCCCCAGGGACAGTGCTCCTGGGAGCATTATCCATGGAATTTACTCCCTCCTAGACTCAGCAGAAGCCAAACATCTGTTCTGATCATTCAAAAAGTAATGACTGAGGGGCTTCCCTGGTGGCGCAGTGGTTAAGAATCCACCTGCCAATGCAGGGGACATGGGTTCAATCCCTGGTCTGGGAGGATCCCACATGCCACGGAGCAACTAAGCCCATGCAGCACAACTACTGAGCCTGCGCTCTAGAGCCCGTGCTCCGCAACAAGAGAAGCCACCGCAATGAGAAGCCCGAGCACAGCAACAAAGAGTAGCCCCCGCTCGCCGCAACTAGAGAAAGCCCGCGCACAGCAACAAAGACCTAACGCAGCCAAAACTAAATAAATTTTTTTTTTTAAAAAAGGGTAATGGCTGAAATGGTCGTTGGAACCTAAAAATCAATAGAGACTAGAAAACTTTCAATGACTCCTAAGTCAGAGCTATTGACTAAGGCAGATGATCTTAAAGATTTTTGTGTCATGGACCTTTTGGCAGTCTGGATAATAATCTTTCTAAATTAATAAAGTAAAAGATCTAAGATTACAAAGGAAACCAATTACATCAAAACACAGTTATCAAAGTATTAAAATTTTTATAATACAATAATACGGGCAATTCTTTATTAGTGCATTAAATAGCAAGGTCTAGCAGTGGACTTTGTGACTAATTTTGAAGTATTGTAATTAATATAAAGGATTTACAAGATAGCTGCAAGAACTACTATATGATGTAGCAATGCTTGTGATTCTTGTTGGTGACAAAGTCACAGGTATTGCTAATACTTCTGTTGTTTGTTATCTACATTCAAAATTGAAAAAAATGCTAATTTCAGTTAGAGGTTAGTGAAAGTGAAACCGAGCAGGACCCTGTGGGGCTCCTGGGCACCTAAGCCTTTCAAACAGTTGATAATCAAGGAAGGGAGGGGAGGCAGAGACAACTGAGGAGTAGCCAAGAAAATAGTGCAGCCTTGGGAATTCCCTGGCAGTCCAGTGGTTAAGACTCCATGCTCCCAACGCAGGGGGCAGGGGTTCCATCCCTGGTCAGGGAACCAAGATCCCACATGCCACATGGTGTGGCCAAAAAAAAAAAAAAAAAAGAAAGAAAGAAAAGAAAATGCAAATAGTGCAGCCTTGGGTCAAGGTCATGGTTCCGCCTCAAGTGATACACATAACTATATCTTTGAGCTCTTTACAGAACTAAAACCCCCAAACAAATGGAAGATGTTAGCATCTTCCTGAGGCCGGATTAAAGGAACCAGAGAAGCTCATCAAGGGACTACCTGAGGGCTTCCCTGGTGGCACAGTGGTTAAGAATCCACCTGCCAAAGCAGGGGACACGGGTTCGAGCCCTGGTCCAGGAAGATCCCACATGCCTTGGAGCAACTAAGCCCGTACGCCACAACTACTGAGCCTGTGTGCCGCAACTACTGAAGCCCGTGTGCCTAGAGCCCGTGCTCCGCAACAAGAGAAGCCACCACAATGAGAAGCCCACCATCGCAACGAAGAGTAGCCCCCGCTCTCCGCAACTAGAGAAAGCCTGCGCGCAACAACCAAGACCCAGTGCAGCCAAAAATAAAAACATTAAATAAAATAAAACAAAAAAGAGACTACCTGAGGCCAGATTAAAGGAGTGCAGGCCCTGTGCATACCCTGATCCTTAACAGCAACTCCATCCTTGAACCATTGCTATAAAACTCCTCATCAAATCCTCCCAGGTTGGGACACACATTTTCAAGGGCAAGAACCCACTGTGTCCCCCTTTGCCTGGCAAAGCAATAAAGCTATTCTTGCCTACTTCACCCAAAACTCTGTCTCCAAGATTCGATGTGGTGCTGGTGTACAGAGGCCGAGTTTTCGGCATCAAAAGTGAAGATGTAAGATTTTCCCTTCTCAAGATTACAGATCTTCCTGAATTCTATTAGTTGACCCCGAGTTAAGAACCCCTGTCCTAAAAATCTGTGGTCTTCTTGTACGCTCCCCACACTAGGTCTACTAGTGTGTACTGAGAAAAATCCCCATTATGTACCAAACTACATGCTTAGAGACAATACCCAAGGCTTCCTAGACCCCTCCCCTCTTCAAATCATAGAGAAGTGGTCCGAAGACTGTGCAGTGTCTGGTAACTCTGCTATTTGCATAGTTTCTGTTCACAACTTTTTATCCATAACTCTCTCAGCTTGCCCTGTCTCTGATGGCCCTATGTGACTCTCATCGTTTAAAAAAAAATTATTATAATAATCGCCATTTCAGATTTTAGTTCCCTCAGGAAACTTTTTTAAAATTTATCTTAATGTATCACAGATGTAAACTGAAAGGATTTCCGGGGACACAGGTGCTCTGTACTTGTAGCAAGAGCTGTTAACTCCAGTTGTTTTTTTTTTAATTTGGAACATGAAGCAATTGAAAATAATGAGGCTGACTCATGCTCATACTTATCAATCCAAACCGTTCTAAAGAACTTTCACCTCCATGCATAGGATCGTGGTGACTGATAACAGATATCAGGTCACACCTTCTCTTTTTAAACATTCTTTTCCAGCTCAGCAAATTTAGAATGGTATACTCACCATGCATATACACTGGGATTACAACCTCATTTTTGAAATATTTTAAGGCACTCGTTCACAAATAGAACATAGAAGTAAGCATAGCTCCAAAGTCTCGCTTATCAGAGGGTCATTGATGCAGTTGACTATTAATCAGGATCCTGATCAGAAACACATGACAAACTCAGATGGGATTTTTGAATAGACTTTTTAAGAAGGGAGCATTTACAAAAGTATGAGCTGGATTAAGGGAACCAACAAGGGATGCTAAAGCATGCAGGGACTAGCAATGATGGAGAGCCATTACTTGGCCTGAATGGGCATGGGGAAGAAACAGTGTTAAGAGATCCCAGCTGAGAGCTGGAGCTGTGAAAGATGGCAGGACAGAAGGAGTTAGAGGGAGGCAACCATGGCCATGACCTCACACAACTTGCGGGGGGTGGGGGGGAGGGGGGGCAGAGATATTGATGTTGATGGAATAAACACCCTGAACTTTCTCTCCTGCCCTTCACTCTCTTGGTAACCCCCACTCCTATGGTCCAACCCAACCAGAAGCTAAAAGGCAGGGGCGCCCAGGCCATGTATTCCATGGGAATCAGAGCAGGGCAGAGAAGGGTGGAAAATCACAGTGGAGAAGGGAGAAATGGAGAATAACCAGCACATGGCCTCAGCTTTTTTGAACAGTATTTATACAAAAGAACAAGTTGAGGAAATTGAAAGCAGTTATATGGTTTATAATTCAAGTCCCTCTTAAGATGATGCTTCTAAGGGACGTCTTGTTTGCCTGTCGTTCCACTTCCATATTGATCAAATTGTAGAGATAATTGTTTGTTTACCTTACCATTTTACATTGCCTTCCTGGTCCCAGTCAGTGGGAATGCCTGGAGCTGCATCTGTTAAGTGAGGCTGATTTGAGCTTAATTGTTTATCCGCTCAAAGGAGAGCACTGCCTGTTTGTTGTTGTTGTTGTTTTAATCATCTTGTTCAAATTCTGTCTTGAAATATTGAAAGTTAAAGGAATGATTTAAAAAGGCTGGACTTCAAATTGCCTAGAGCCACGTGATTCAGAGGGTTCTCCGACTCTTCGTCTATTTAGGTGAAGGGAAGGGTAAACACGTTTATAAATGTCAGACACAGCCCCTCTAGGGGCTATTGATGCAGACAGCCAGAGACGGCATTAAAAAAATTATCCAAAGGGCTTGATTCAATATCATTGCTGACCAGGAGTCTGGGAAAGAACTGATGTTGATGCGCTTGGAAAGACTTACCTTTCCCTGATCCTCTGTCACTGCACACAAGAGCCTCTTTAAAGGGGCCAGCAGCTCTTGTGGTCTGAGTATAGAAACTTAACTTCAGCCCTTGACCAGCTGAGATGACTGATAGTTAGTTCCTATCTCACGGCTCTACATTCAATGTCCCACTCTGAACTTAAGTCACCTGTCACTTATTAAGAAACTCAACCACAAACGTTTCTATTTCTTCTTGTATGTGGTACACTCTTCTGAGAATTTCATTCGGCCCACATATGTCCTATCTCAGTGATACCATCTCTGGTTATTACCATGATAATCAGTGTGGTTCCTTCCCACAGTGGGGCTATATCTCAAAATATTATTCTGATTGTGTTCCATGATTTTCCCTGCCCCCTCTGCTCTCACTGATACACTCAGGGTCAATTTCACTCCTCCAGTCTACACTGTAGATGAAATAAGGATATATTAAGGGACTTCCCTGGTGGTCCAGTGGTATAGAATCCACCTACAAATGCAGGGGATGCGGGTTCGACCCCTGGTCAGGGAACTAAAATCCCACATGCCACGGGGCAACTAAGCCCACGCACCTTAACAAGAGAGCCATGTGCCACAAACTACAGAGCCCACGTGCTCTGGAGCCCGCGCACCACAACTAGGGAGAAGCTCGCATGCTGCAATGAAGATGCCTCAACCAAGATCCCTCGTGCCGCAACTAAGACCCAAAACAGCCAAATAAATAAAACAAAAAACAAAACAAAACAAAAAGATACACTAAAAATATTCGGAACTTCCCTGGTGGTCCAGTGGTTAAGAATCCACCTTCCAACGCAGGGGACGTGGGTTTGATCCCTGGTCAGGGAACTAAGATCCCACATACCTTGGGGCAACTAAGCCCGCGTGCCACAAACTACAGAGCCCATGCGTTCTGGAGCCCACACACCCCAACGAAGAGCCTGCCTGCCAAAAGAAGATCCCGAGTGACACAACTAAGACCGGATGCAGCCAAAAATAAATAAATAAAAAAAGTTTTTTTGTAATATTCAAAGAAACTTCTAACTTTTGTGTCAATGAAGAGTCTCAGAAATGTGTGTGCCAGCTTTTCTTCTCCCAGAGATTAGATGAGACAGAGTTTAGGCAAAGTGAAAAGAGATGGCAAAGTAGAGGCTGAAATGGAAGAAGGACTGAAGAGTGGGAGGAATGAATTTTCTGCCACAATAACCAGAGTGCTGAGTAAAAGGGATCCGCCTCCCCCTCACCTTGCCAACTGATAAATGACAAACAATTTTCAACAATATTGGATGTTTATAAGTTTCCTTTTCCACCCCATCCTTGATCAAAATGTGGGGATGGGAGGCAAGAAAGGAGAATCTTTGCCCCTGGGAAGGTGGACCTAAACAGAAACAGTTGGGAGTATCCTTTTTGAGCAGGGCAACAGTAGACACATATTTACTGTTTCGCATTCATTTAAAGAACTATATCAGAAGGATTAAACTCAGCTGCTCATGACTGAAAACTCTAAATAATAATGGCTTAAACAAAAAGAAGTGTATCTCTCATGTAAAGAAGTCTGGAAGGCACTTCCCTCGTGGCACAGTGGTTAAGAATCCTCCTGCCAATGAAGGGGACATGGGTTCAAGCCCTGGTCCAGGAAGATCCCACATGCCGTGGAGCAACTAAGCCCTTGTGCCACAACTACTGAGCCTGCACCACAACTACTGAGCCTGTGCTCTAGAGCCCACAAGCCACAACTACTGAGCCCACCTGCCACATCTACTGAAGCCTGCGTGCCTAGAGCCCATGCTCCGCAACAAGAGAAGCCACTGCCATGAGAAGCCCGTGCACCACAATGAAAAGTAGCCCCCGCTCACCGCAACTAGAGAAAGCCCATGTGCAGCAACGAAGACCCAATGCAGCCAAACATAAATAAAGTACATTTATATTTTAAACAAGTCTAGAAATGTACATACTCCTTACATCTTACTACTCTGCCAGCCTCCTTTGATCTCATGGTCCCAGATAACAATGTGAATTCCAGCCTTCATGTCTATATTCCAGGTAACATGAAGGAAAGATGAGGGGATAATCCCTCCCTTTAAGGAAACGTCCTGGGAGTTTCACATGATATTTCCAATTATATCTATTTACCAGAACTTAGTCACACTTAGCTACAAGGGAGGCTGGGAAATTATAGTCTGTATTCTGGGCAGCAATAACTGTGGGTTCTATTCCTAAGGAAGAAATGGAAAACAGATATTGGGGGATAACTGTCTCTTCCACAAAGATAATCACAGTGATCTTCTTTCATTTTGTTAAAAACAAGACAACAAGTCCCAAATGGGATCACTTATGCTAAGCCCCACGTCATCATACTGAGACTTAACCACAATTTCAGCTACCCTAGAAATGGAATCTTAAACTAGTCAATCAGAAATTGCCTGATAAGCACTAGTTAGGTTAGCTAGATAGACCCCTGTCATCCCCTAAGGAAAAGTAACCTTGCAGTCACCATTACGTTTTTTTGCCTAGTATAACTTTCTTTTTCCTGTTCCCTTCTGCCTAAAAAAATCTTTAATTTTCTACAGCGCCTTGGAGATCCTTTCTATTTGCTAGATTGGATGCTGCCTGATTCATGAATCATTGAATAAAGCCAATAAGATCTTAAAAATTTACTCAGTTGAATTTTGTTTTGTAACAATTTACAATGGAATAAGAGATGGGTAGAAAATTAGAGGGAGAAACACAGATAAAATAACAGAAACAATGCATAAATTCTTGGCATTTATTCTTTTTAAGAGTGGAGTACACTAAAAAAAAATCGGAACCCATAATGTGGCAACAGATATATATTTTAATACATTTATACTACATGCAGTAGAAGATGTAATACTCACAGTAGGATCAGAAGATAGACATTTATTCAAGATTGGAGGCTGGTCAGGGAGGGCTGTTGTCAGAGCTAGTTTCATAATTCGCATGGCCCAGTGCAAAATGAAAATGCAAAGCCCCTTGTTCAAAAAGGGCATCACTAATGCTACATGCAAGTGCGGCGATAAAGAACAGAGAACATGCATTTTGTGCTTATCTCCTTAGTTCACGTGCATGTGCCATTGTCTCCTTGGACTTCATTTACAAAACACAAGTTCAAAGATAAAATTATTAAGTTTCAAGACAGTGACAGCAGGACGTTAAAACAATGGCAGGGCCCTTCTGAATGTGGGACTGACCGGGTCACATGCCTAGGAAGCCAGCCCTGGGTGCTGTGGCAGATGTGTGCCACTCATTTTCCCCTTCAAGAAAGGGCCCTCTATAAATAACAAGGTCCTACTGTATAGCACAGGGAACTATACTCAATATCTTGTAATAACCTATAACGGAAAAGAATCTGAAAAAGAATATATATATATAATAGAATCACCTGGCTGTACAATTGAAACTGACACATTATAAATTAACTGTACCTCGATAAAAAAAAAATTTTTTTAATTGACAGAAAGAAAACAAAAAGAAAGGACCCTCTGCCCAGAAGTGAGGAGTGTGGTTAGCTAATGGGCTCCAGGTGTGATTTTCTTCAGGATCTGCCTCAACTTTACAGCCTCCTTGACAATATTCTTGGGGAAGCACAAGCCAATAATTAAGGAAAAGCAGTCTTCTTAGGGCAACTCCCAGTGATGACTGAGCAAGGCGCTGGTACTCCGGACTGGCCATTCCCACCCAATGTGGGGCTCCTCTAGTGGGCACCCTTTGCTTGGAGCTCCTGCTAAGCCGGCCGAGACTGTTAGAGCTGCACTGCTGCCTGCTGGCTCCTGCCCTATCCTGCTTCTGCCGTTTTCCTTTTCTAATAAAACTTTTGCATTCCTAGCTCCAACTAAGTTTTGCTTCTCAGAGAACACAACCTGTGGCAGCCTCATTTGGGATTTGGTCTAGAAGAATGGATAGAGAATATCCAGGCAAAAATTCATATAGAGGGAGAATGAAGCCCAAGAAGCAGCACAGTAAAAAAAAAAAAAAAAAAAAAAAAAAATTATGAATCATTGTGCTGCTCTTGCTGGTGCATAGAATGCGTGTGTGCGTTGGGAGCTGGGGATGGGGAGGGAGAGTGGAGAGGAGGGTGGAGGGCCAAACCAGGAAATTGACATTGACAATACAATTAACTAGACTACATATCTTACTCAGACTTTACCTAATAACAGTATTTAAAAAATTAAAGTGTTAGAGTCTCCCCTAGTGGTCCAGTGGCTAAGACTCCACGCTCCCAATGCAGGGGGCCCGGGGATTGATCCCTGGTCAGGAAACTAGATCCCACATGCCACAACTAAGAGTTCGCATTGCCACAACTAAAGATCCCACATGCCGCAAGGAAGATCCTGCATGCCGCAAGTGCGGCACCGAAGACCCGGTGCAGCCAAATAAATAAATAAATATTTTTAAAAATTAAAGTGTTTGTTAGCACTTCAATCGTGATATGTATATAAATCAAGTATTATTGCTAAGGGCTTATGAGTACTATCATTCAGAAATAACTTCAGTGCTGCCTGTGAGCATGTACCAACCTTTGTAAATGCATTTCCTGGTTTTGATAATGTACTATGGTTATGTAAGATGTTACCATTGGGGGAAGCTGAAAAAAGGGTAGACTGGACCTCTGCACTATTTTTGCAACTTCCTGTGAGTCTATAATTATCTCAAACTAAAACTAAAATTTTTAGCTTAATGTTTCAGTGATTCTCCACCCTATGCATTTTGCTTTATACAATTGAGACCACATGCCATTTACATTTTTATCATGCTTTTCTCACTCAATGTAATATCATAATAATTTTCATATGCCGTGAAAAAATTCCTTGTAAGCATAATGTTTGAAGACTGCATGATCTCCACTGGCATATTTGTGACATATTACTATGCATTTCCTTATTGTTGCGTGTATAGTTCTGAGTACCAATCCACTCTCCCAAAAGTTAGGTGTGAGGTGCCAAAGTTGGCCCATGGTAGTTTTGTGAGTCTGAAGGTTTTAGTTGAACCCATGAAGACCCCTACTGGAAGTTGCACTAAAAAAGAATACTCAGAGAAATCTTTCTCCATCCCTACCCCCTCCACTGCACTGTCATACATTTCTCCATTTATGATTTATCCTTCCTGTGTTTCTTTTTGCAAATATAAGTTAATGTTTTTCTTACATGAAGGTACCAATACACACATACACACACACACATATATATATATACACATAAAGATATGTATTTTTTCATACTTTGATTTTATGACTTATATTCTGAAAATCACTCATATCAGTTCCTAGAGACCATCTTCATTCTTTTTTTAAATGGCTACATAGTGTTTCATTGTGTAGACATATCAAAGTTTATGCAACCAGTTTCCTACATATGGGCATGTAAATTGTTTTGAATATTTTGCTGTTAAAAGTAATTCCACAATAAATTATGTTTTTTCCTATTTGTGGAAGTGTATCATTATGGTAAATACCTAGATTTAGGACTGATGGTTCAAAGGGTGAATGCATAAGTGATTTTGTTAGATAATACCAAATTCTTCTCTACAGGGGTTGTACCATTTTGCACTTGAACTAGCAGTACATGAGAGTGCAATCCATATCTGCAGACAGAGAAGAGCTTTTTCAAAAACAGTTGATGCTGAATGCATAAAACTAGATCTCTGTGAAACAAAACTAGGAAGTCAAAAGAAAAAAACTATACTGAGATATACATGGCAAATAGAAAGTGAGTTGGATGAAATAAGAATTTAAATTTTTTTTTAAAAAACCTAACTGAAATGGCATAGTCAAAATCTACAGTAGAAACAGTAAAGAATGAATTAGAACTTCAGAAAATTAAATGAGTAATATGAAGGATACATATGATTAGCTCCCTCAGAATTCAGAGGAAACGGACAAAGAGATGACAATAATGATAAAGGACATAGAAGGATGCTCTAATAACATAATTACAGGTGTTTCTCAGGAAGAAACCACTTAAAACAGATGTAGTAATTCAAGTTAGAGTACAAGAATAACTGTCCTAGCATGGGGATTAATAAAAACCCAAAATTAAAAATCCACAGATTGAAAGTATTTATGATACCACACACATACGCGCACACACACTCACACACTCAGACTCATTCTCACAAAATTGTTTAATTTCAGAGATAAATAAGACAATTTCCTATAAGTATTCTGAAAATAAAGACATCTTTTAAAAAGATGTTAAAAGAGACTGCCAAATATAAATTTCCTAGATCCACGTTTAGGAATAATCATCATCCCAATTAAATTAACCAAAAGAGATTTTTTTTTTAGTATTTATTTATTTATTTGGTTGCACCGGGTCTTAGTTGCAGCAGGTGGCCTCCTTAGTTGTGGCATGCAAACTCTTAGTTGCAGCAAGCATGTGGGATCTAGTTCCCTGACCAGGGATTGAACCCAGGCCCCCTGCATTGGGAGCACGGAGTCTCAACACCTGTGCCACCAGGGAAGTCCCACCAAAAGAGTTTTTAATTGATGAAACGATTCTAAAATTCATTTAAATATATAAGAATATATTAATAGAAAGAATATATAAGAATATAGTAAATAATTTGTAAGGAAGAGCATTGGGAAGGGATTAATCCTTCCTTCTGGTAAAACCTACTCTAAAGCAACAATAAGTAAATCAATGTGGCATTGATGGCAATGTGGCAAAATAAGCAGGTCAATATAGCAAAAGAAAGAGTTGAAAATCAGATCTCAGTATATGTGTTATATGAGGTAAAACAAATCAGTGGAGAATGCAAGGATTCTTCAACAGATAGTTTTGTTATGATTGATTAACTATATGTGTTTGGGGGGGGGAGGGGTGTTATTTAGAACCTCACCTTACAGCACATAACAAAATGCACACCAATAGATTAGGATTAAATAATTCAGTTTTAAAATATCAAACCGTCAAAAAACCAAAGAAAACATAGATTTTATCCCTTCAGCTCTCTAAGTTTAAAAGCAACGGAAGGCAGTTCCCTGGTGGTCGAGTGGTTAGCATTCAGCACTTTCACTGTCATGGCTGGGGTTCAATTCCGGGTCGGGGAACTGAGATCCTGCAAGCCAGTGGCGTGGCCAAAACTAACTAACTAAATAAATAAATAAATAAAATTTGTCTAAAAGCAACGGAAGAAGTCACTAAACAATAGACTCACATACATTTAAAATTTTTGCATATGTAAAATGCCATAAACAACACTAAAATATAAGTTATAAAAGCTATCTACAGTGAAAATACCAAGCAAGTGGTTAATACGTTATTATATAAAGCACTTACAGAAATCAACTACAGAAAGACAGGAGTTGATCGTCTACTACAGAAGAAATTGAAATGGCTATTAAATATGTGAAGAAAGTGTTTTATTAATAACCAAAGAAACACTGATTAGAATAGCAATACCATGTTGCTTTCAACTTTCAAGTTAGAGGTTAAAAAGTTAACTTGCTTAATGTTGGAGTTGAGGTGGTAAGAAGACAGCTATTCTTTGACATTGCTGATGAGGTATAAATCTGGACAATCTCTTGGGCCAGAAATTTGGTAATTTCAATCAAAGAGCTTTAAAGATGCCACCACTCTCTTACCCGTAATTCTACTTTTAGGATTCTATCTCAAGGAAATTCTAAGACATATGTACAATACTTTAGTCACAAAAATGTTCAACCCCATGTTATGTATTATATGAAAAACGGAAAGTACTAAATGCTTAATGTAAGAGGATAATGGTTAAGTAAATAACAGTCCGTGACATGAATATAGTGTAGTTTTTAGAAATTAAAATGTGGGCAAGTATTGAGTAATTATCCAAGTATTTTATATTCATTTGCTCATTGAAACCTCACTACAGAGATTCTCTTGGCCCTTCCAGGTGTACCCACCACTTTTCTCTAACCTGTTATGTTCCCTGAAGGCTGACCTGTATGGACTGCATCAACAGGCTTCCTTGCCTTCTAACTTCTGATTGGCTTGGGTCAATGGAGAGGACCAGCAGGAGATTGTTCGAGGGAGGGAGGAGAGGGAGGTTGGGTGTTTATATGTCCTGGCTCCCTCTCTCTGGGTTTCCTGTGGACTGACTGCCTTTCTGAACTAAAGGCCACAGCTAGTGTCAGGTAGCCCTTTCTAAACACCTCTGCCACCAGGTTCTGATTACTGCTCTCTCCCCTTACCCCTTTATAGTCATGCCTTCTTGCTGTCACCAGCCTGTGGGTACTGCACGATTCCTTGTGGTTTCTCTCCATCTTTCCACATCTTTTTATTTTTATTTATTTATTTTTTGGCCACACGGTGCCACTTGTGGGATCTTAGTTCCCCACCCAGGGATTGAACCCGGGCCCTCAGCAGTGAAATCTCGGAGTCCTAACCACTGGACTGCAAGGGAATTCCCTTCCCACATCTTTTAAGATACTTCCTCTGTGCTATTCTCTTCAAATGAGGTGTGCCATTTTCTGCTGGAACCTTGACTGATACAACAACTTAAGAGATTCTACGGTTGAGGAGATGGGCACAGAGAAGTTAAGTAATTTGCCCAAGGCCTCAAAGGGAGGAAATAATACTTGTAGAATATGTCACAATTATTTATATATCTTAAAATAACTTATACTGTTTCTATTACAAAAGATAAAATATACAATACAAACAAGTAAAACAGAGAAAACACTCATATTTCTGCCCATCTATTCCATCCATTATTTATTTAATAAGATTCCCACATTTTTATCTCTAGCTGAACTCCTACTGCTTTAGAATACAGACTGAGGATCTCACTTTGGCCCAGCTGATCTCAGCAGCTTTGCCTCCCGCACTTGTCCCCTTGCCATAGCTCCACGGGCTGCCTTTCAGCCACTCCAATGGACTATGTTTCTTTCTACCACAGGGCCTCCATCCACATTGTTCTCTCCTTCTAGGACATTTTTACATACCCCCCCCTCCCAAAGTTAACTTCCAGAATGGTCTAGATGCCCGAACACTTTATCACTATGGACCTTTCCAAAATAATATTTATCAGAGCTTGAATTGACACACCAAGCATGTGGTTTATTTCCTCTGCAGCTCCTCTAGTAGGCTGTATGTCACTGAAGGTCTCCAGCTGTCTTGTGTCACATGTGTATCTCAAGTACCTTGCCCTGTGCCTAGCACGTAGTATGAAATCAAATATTTGAATGAAAATAAAGCAATGGGACAAATGAGAAAGTTGGACAGAATCACATTAGAAAGGGCTGAATTCTTTATTATTTCCTCTTTCTTTGCTTCAAAGTCTAAGACAATTTAGTCATAAGTCTCAACCCCTTTGCTAGAAAGTAAAAGCTATTAAAACTGTATAAAGAAAAAACTAAATCTGTATTTCTTTACAGTTTCTTCAACAAGATACTATTTGATACAAATGGAGGGGGAGGTGGGCAGGTGAGCAAGAGAAATGTTTGTAAGCGGGAATGGATACTAGTTAACTTCCTAGAGTTCTCAACACTCTGAATTCATGTGAAAATTACGTCTTTTTGAGGGCTCTAGTGATGACAAATTCAGCTCTAGGAGGATAAGGTGGAAATTTAAGGAAGGGATAAAACTAGCAAGACAAGAGGCTGACTGCACAATAAAATATACGCACTAAATTGTCCTCTTTTCAGTAGGATGGGGAAACACGTGTTAATTTGGTTCTGCTCCTTAGTCATCCATTGACCTTCGCTTTTAAACTGCAGGTCCCACTTAGTCTGTGATAGCTGAGTTCTTAATTTTCTCGCCTACTTGCTTCGATTTTGGTTAAGAACTTCAGCTTGAAAAACCCCATGGAGAACCAATAACTGCAAAGTCTCCCCCTGGGGGTAGTTCCCACCCCAACCCCCTCCCGAGGGAGGGAGTGCGACTGCGCAGACCTCACAGGCTCCGTGTGACGTCACAAAAGAGCCAAACCAGGTGGGGAGGCGGCCCTGCGACCACTTCTTCTAGGTCCGCTTCGTTCAGTACACGCTTCCCTGAGCCCACCCCCTACCCCCTCTCAGTCCTCCCCTTTTAGTTAAAGCGTAAAAATAAAATCACCAGGTTGAAACCCCCATGTGGCCACGCCCACACTCTCGCCAGGCCACACCCCCTATTTCGGTGGCGTCGCCAGGCCACACCTGGCGGGAGGGTTCCCCGCGCGCGCGCGCGCGCGCGCGCGCGCGCCTTACTCATTTTTTTCAGCACGTAGGACACACCCCCCCATGATAATAACCAAACGCTTTTACTATTCAGGTGTCCGAAATAGTAAGTGGATCGAAAGTGGGTTGCTAATGACAGCAGGCAAACAGCCCGACCACATTTCCCCTGCTTTGCCTTTTGGTTTTCACCTCAGTTTTGTTTTGCCAAGTGGCTCTCGGGGCGGGTCTCCGAGGGTGCGGAACCAGGCCAGCTTGGGCGGGAGAGACGCGCGCCCGTGAGGGAGGGGCGGAGGAGAGCAGAACATCGCCCCCCAGGCCCGCCCCCCGCGCGCGCTCCAGAACAATGAGCGCACACAGCTCAGCGGCCTCCTCCAGCTGCGGCGGAGGTGGCGGCGGCGAGAGCGGGCGCGAGGCACAGCGCGCTCCCAGAGTCGGGGACCCCGCTGCGCAGATCTCGAACCCGGCCTCCGCCTTGTGCGCGGCCTCGTCCTCTACGCCCATGTGGAGCATCCATTCAGAGTGGTGGACCGTCTCCCGTCAGTTTTCCAATCCCCTGTCGAACGCGTCCGCAGCGGACGCGGGGTGCTCCCGGAGACACAGCGCGCCCTCCCAACTCAGCCACGCTCCTGGCCTAAGAACTGACACAGACACCAAGGTTGGCCTCTGGGGCTTTGGCGCCCGCCTCCAGACCGACCGGATCCCTATACCTGCGACGCGCTCGACCACCTTGGACGGAGCCGTCCCAGCCTCTAACTCGGACACCAGCACCCCCCGGGCATCTATACAAGGATCTGTCCCGCCCTCAGTATCCCCCCGATTGCCCCGACGTGGGTCCGCCCCACCCTCAGTACCCGACTCCACCCGGGTATCAATACCAGGAACTTCTACAACCAAGAACTCCCTCCAAGGGTCGGTACAAGAATCCATCTCGCCCTCGATGCCCAGCTTCCTCAAAATATGGGTACCAGCACCTCCACAACCCAGTAACACTCCCCAAGTGTCACTACTTGGGTTCACCCCGCCCTCAGTATCCGGCTTCCCCTGGGATTCGGTACGAGGACCTCCTATACCCAGTAGCTCCCCCCAGCTGTCAGTACAAGAGTCCAGCCAGGTCTCCATGCCCGACTACCCCCGGCTATCTGCACCAAGATCTGCCCCGCTCTTGGACTCTTCCCGAGAATGGGTACAAGGGTCTGCCCCGACCTCGGTTCTCAGCCCCGCCCCGAGAGGTCAGTACGAGGATCTATCCCACTTTCGGACTCCTCCCGAGTGTCGACACAAGAGTCCCCCCAGCTCTCAGAGCTAGGTTACCCCCGAACGAAGGTGGAAGAATCGGCTCCGCCCCTGGGGTCCCCGGGAGTACCAGTACCAGGGTCCGCTCCGCCCTCAGCACCGGGCTCCGCCCGGGTATCGGTGGAGGAATCGGCTCCGCCCTCGGGCTCCCCCCGAGAGTCGGTAGAAAAGTCCGCTCCGCCCTTGGCCGGCCCCACTCCTCTACCCACGACCCGGGAGAGCCTCGACCAGAGCATGGAGAGTCAGGAAAAGGCGAATAGAGCGGGACGCATGTTCGACGTAGTCGTGATAGGAGGCGGCATCTCAGGTCAGTGTGGACCGTAGCGCTAGCCTGAGCGACCCTGGCCGGCCTGGGGTGAGGGACTTGCAGCCGCAAGGTGGCGTTTGGTGGGGGTCTCCCTTGTGCATGCGAGAGTGCAACAGTGGCCAGGCCCCGGATCCTGCGAGGAGGTGGTGGGGTTGAGCCGGGTTTGCTGGTGGTGTGAACTGGGGGAGGCAGGCACAATAATTTTACTACTACTATGAAATACTAACATTTAATTAGCTCTTGCCGTGCAGTTATATTTAGCAGTTTACGTGGATTTTCTCAATCCTCAGCTGTCCTGTAAGGTGGGTACTTTATTCGTCCCTATTTTATAAAACCTAGAAACGGAGGTAACTCTGCAGATGTCAAATCACCTAACCGGGGAAGTGGCGATAATTTTCCCCCATTTAAGACCCTCACTCCTAATTCCTGAGGCAGCTGCTTTGCCTTACTGATTTCACGCCCTTTGCCCTAAACAGAACATCAGTATACTGATTTTGGTAGTATTGAGTGTTATTTCAGTCCTGCTCTTCTCAAAGCGCTTTTCCTTAGAAAATTTGGTAACTGGAGAGAAAGGAGGAAGAATCTTTTAGGAAAAGGTTTTTAAAAAAAAAAAAAGAAAAGAAAAGGTGGGGGCGGGGGGGAGAGAGGTGGGCTCTTAGTTTTAACCTACTCCAGCCGTTTCTTTTTTAGAACTTGCAGAAAGTGTAGGGCATTGATTATCCAAAGGGAATCTCTCTGTGAAGCAGGGGCTGAGGGCAGATAAGGGAATGTCCTGTTTGTGTCTTTCCCCACTGCCTGAATCTTGTCCTGTGATGAGCCAGCTGGCAAGCCTGGGTTCCTCTGGTCCTGGCTTGGGTTTGTAGCTGACCAGCTGAGTGATGCATAAGGCTTTCCCATATCTTCCTGGAAACCTCATCATGATTGATATATTAAATTTGTCACTTATGTTGTCATAATTGGTAAAATGTCTGAAATTTAGGAATTGTGTTTCAGCTCTAGCTAGAGTCCCACACTAGTCTGTCCACAACCTGGGAGAATGTTAATCATTTCTGAAATATACCTGCAGGATCTAATTTAGAAAGAGGGAAAAATAAGGTGGGAGGGAGTAAGTAGAGTGCCCCAAAGTAGCCATTTTTATGTATAATCCTTTTGAGGAGACACTTTTGGGTGAAGATAGCTTTTGACTTGGCCTGTTTCGGATAACAGTCTTAATCACCAGAGAAGAGATTGGCATGAGCTGTTGCTTTGACAACTCCAGCCAGTGCCAATAAAAACATGCATGTATGTTGAAGCATCAGGAAAGCGGATCCTGGTGGAGAGTATGAAAAAGAAGTACTTCTCTTGTTTCCCTTCATTCATTTATTAGCTTATTTATTCATTCAACAAACACTTGTTGACTGCCTGCATTGAAGTGGACTGGTGTTTCTAAAAGCCTAGTTCTTGTATGCGAGCCTCCTAGAAGCAATGTGATTGTTCATCACTGGAAAATAAATATGATGATAATGTGTTATGTAAATTGATTAGGAGTTCTGTCTCTATTCCCATCTCTATACCATTCATATTTCACAATTCAGGGTTCTTTCTGGGATTTTATTCTTGTCTTTTTCTTGTTCTGTGTTCCAGTATTCCTTAAGGAGCATTTTGTCTGTTACTTTTTCTTTGCCTGATGACTGGCTCTCTCTCCCTTTCCACACTTTACTCCAAGAAGTTGGTCGTGAGCAGAATTGGATTTACCATGTAGCTGATCATGCTAATGCTCTATGGCCTTACAACTGCAGGTCCCTTCTGGTTCTCATTCTAAATAAATAACCAGTTTCATGCTGAATCTTGTATTTGTCTTTTTGCATTCTTTTCTTTTTTTTCTTGAAGAGGGCACCCAAATTATATAAGCTTCAGCCTCCTCAAAACCTGGATCTATCCACGGTCACTATTAATTATTAATTTGTTCATTTCCACTTGGGGGAAGAAGAGAGCATTTCTTGCACAGTAGTTCACGCTCCTATTCCAGAACCCAACTTCCACTTCATCAGTGACAGTGGAACAGGCACTGGGATTCCTTTAATATCATCTCTTATCAGTCAGATTTGATTTTAACACCCAAACTGACCAGAAACATTGCTTCCTGGCTGTGGTGTCTTGCAAGATGGTTCACAACTAAAATGAAAGTAGATGCAAGTCTGGCTTAGGATAAACCCTGCACACAGACTGGGTGTTTCACGAGCAGGTGAGAGGCATTACTTCCCAAGGGTTCTCGAGCTCAGAAACACCTCATCTTTGTGTGTGCTTAGCAGTATCCCATGAATTACTTAATAGTCCCCATACCAGTTTTAAATGCTTTTGGATATTTCTTCTGTCAGAACTGGCACATTTTAATGTTACCCACATACTTATAATATATGGCCAATACTTTGCATATGCAGTGTTATTCCTATTATATAACAAAACAGCTCCCAGAGCGTACAAATCCTCAATTCCTCAAAAGCAGTCCATATGAACAGAATTATCTTTCATTTCTTTATAACTATCTCTGCACCAAGAATAGCAGCATCTTAATATATCTCCCTTTTGTCATTAAAACTCATGGAACAGCATGTCTTACAGCCACAAAATCCCTTTTTCCTCCCACTCACCAATTAAGTAATTTTATGTACTCTATTAGTAATTGAGAAGGGAAGCCCCCACCCCGCACTCATTTGTAAGTAGTATAATGGTAACTTCAACATGCTCTGGCCCTTATCCGTCATCTATCACCAAGTCCTTTTCGAAACTTCTTTCATGCCTTCTGTGACACTATTGGATCCTGAATTTTTATCCCACACTGTTTGCTCCTTTTCTCTTCCTTTCATTGTGCCCATATTCTTGCGACCTTCTACTTTTGAAACGGCCTCGAGGTTCAGCTATTCATCACTTTGGGGCTCTTTTGCACTCCCTCTCTTTTTCATTCTAGGGCCTCACCTTTCCCTTTATCTATAGGAAGCTCTTAAGTCTCTAGTTTGAATCCTTTACTTTCTCCCAACTCCTGTCCCATAGCTTATCTGCTCTTGGGTATTTCACACTTGATTGTCTTATTCTTACTTCATATTCAACATGTTCAAAAGCCTCCTTGCCCTGCAACCTAGCTTCTCTTCCTCACTTCCTTGACTCTGTTCTTGGTACCACCATCCTTTCCATCGTTTTGGACACATCCTTCTGTTTTATCTTCTACACCCAGTCAACAGGTCCTTCTAACTCCTCCTTTGGGCTGTTTCCTCTCTTGTGTCTCCCCCATTCCCCGGACAGAACCTTAACCCCTTCAACTCACCAGGTTATGACCATCTTCCCAGTGGCCACACTTTGGGCTCTCCCTTCATGTCCATCCCAGACTTGATTTTTTTTTAAACACTTCTTTCATCACCTTGTTCTGCTCAGGATGTTCAATAGTATATTGCCAGCCTTTCAAGCTCCACCCACCCCTCCACATATCTAGTCCCACCTTGTTGGACCAGTAGCATTTCCCACCATCCCTAACATAGCTTTAGTCACACTGCTCTCTTGTCTCCAGTGCTACACCATGTTTATTTTGTCCCTCCATTCCTTTCCTGTTTTTGTTTGTTTCCTAACACGGAAGTGCTTCTCTCTGAACATTTACATCCTATCCATTCGTCAATACCCAATTAACGCTCTTTTCCTTGATCTTTCTGGTTCTCTTGACTTTTCTCTCCTCTTGTGGAGCTTGTAATCTATATCTGACCATTTGAACTTATTTTATGCTCTCTTTCTTGATGTTATTTTAAATATAGCAGTTGAGTCACTGACTTTACATGCTACTTCTTACTCATAAGCTGACACAGATACAAGTGACAGAAACCCAGTGGTATAAGATTTTAAAATCTGCTTCTAACCGAGAATTTCTGAATGAGCTCTCTTTAGGGAGAGAGAATAAAAGGAAAAGAGGGGGAAAAACGCCCACCCCCGGGGCACAGTGCATACTTCAGAGTCTTTGGGCCAAAGGAGTTTTTAAAAGACAGTGTAGTCCAATCACGTAAGATTTTAATCCTCTCGACAGCATCTCCTTAGTAATTATCTGGCTGTAGCTTTGAACACATCTAGGGAAAGGGAATTCTGTACCCCTCAAAGCAGCTCATTATGGGTAGGGGTGGCCCTGGGGCCTGGACTCGTTCAAGCATTTTGGGAGCCTCTACCGTATGCCAGGCAGTAGCTAGATCACAGGGCAAGAGGTATATAATGAGGAGTAAGAAGTGTCCTTGCCCACAAGGTGCCCCATCTTCTTGTAAGAAATAATCAAGTGAGAAAATAATTGACATGCATAGAATGAGAGAAATATTAATATTATGAATCTGAAGAAAATGCCAGGACCTTGAGAGATAAGTATGATTTTAACAGGTAGAGATAAGAGGATGGAAAAAAGACACACCAAACAAGAGAGTATGGATGAGCACAGATATGGAGTCAGGAGGCCCTAAGCCATACATGAGTAGTGTTTAACTTAAACCCATGACAAGAGTTCTACTGGAGGAAAACAGTTGCCTACTGTGCCTCTAGTGATGTGATCCTGGTAGTTGCTGAGATTACCCCAGTGTGCCACATCTGCCCCACAGTTAGCCAGGGCACAGTGAAAATGCTTTCATCATAACACCGGATAGTCCAGGGGGATTAGAATTTTTCCATGTTCTTTTGAAATTAAATTCCAAGTGTCTTGGAGAGAGAGCTTTTCCCAAATAGTGACTAAGCAATAGAACCTCCCTATATCTGTATCCATGAGCTGAGCTCCACTAAAAGAACTGAGAGCGTAGCTGCCCGGAACACTGTGCTGTGTAAGAGCAGCTGGGATGGAATCTTTCTCATCATCGGAGACAGAAAAGCCATTTCGCAAGAAGATTGACTAATGTTCTGAATCCTGCCAGCGAGTCCACAACATACCCCAGTTTCCCTTTTTGCTGAAATACATCACCCTGAAGAATCATTTCTGCTAGGATTTAGGCATTTTAACTCAGAACTTGGCAACACATACTGTACAGTTTTGTAGTGATTAAGGAAAGCTTACATTAAAAAATATGCCACTTAGTTTCAGTGCCTTGGTTATTTAGGTACTCTGAGGTTCACTGCCAGCTAAGCATGAATTTTCTGCCTTTCAGAACACTTCTTGGCCCTAATTTTGTTTTCTCAAAAATAAGCGAGGGGGGCTTCCCTGGTGGCGCAGTGGTTGAGTGTCTGCCTGCCGATGCAGGGGACACGGGTTCGTGCCCCGGTCGGGGAGGATCCCACATGCCGCGGAGCCTGCGCGTCCGGAGCCTGTGTTCCGCAACGGGAGAGGCCACAGCAGTGATAGGCCCACATACCGCAAAAAAAAACTAAAAGAAAAATAAGCGAGGATTCTTTTACTTTATTAACTTTTAATGTTGAAGAAAGAATACAAGATTTACATTTATTTGGGTTCTGATTCTTTGATATCTTCATAGTTGAATGAGCTTTGGGGTTTATCTGACATTTAATGGGCAGTTTTAGCATTTGGCCAGTACTAATTGATATGAATCTATACATAATACTCAGCTAATGTGAAAAATATATTTAACAGTAGATCTAGGGACTTCTCTGGCAGTCCAGTGGTTAAGACTCCATGCTTCCACTGCAGGGGGCATGGGTTCTATCCCTGGTCAGGAAACTAAGATTCCGCAGGCCACGTGGTGCAGCCAAAAAAGGTAAAACAAAACCCAATAGAGCTAAGTATAGTATAATTGTATAAATATAGTATAACTATAGTATAATTGGATCATAGAGACCAATAATTAAGGAAATGTGGGAGTCTGTTATTGGCAAATATTGGGTCATATGATTTTTGTACAGGTGTGACATACACATATTTTACATATGATAAATCTTGCCAGTATTTGGATGCAGGTATACCCAGAAAGACTGAGGTAATATTGTAGTTTCATGTCGCATACAGGGGTTTGCAAGAGTGCAGACACCCAATGAGCACTGGTTTGAAGACTACATTTGCATGTATGAGACAGATTTCATAATGACAGTTACTTTTCATTTTAAATTTGAGTGATTAGAACTGCACAAAATGAATCAAAAGAAGTCAGTTACTTTCTTAAATGTTGTAAGTGTTTGAGACAAGTTGATTGTTAGGACTGCTTTCTCCTTTTATTTGAAAAATGTTTTACAGCTTTACCAGCAATTTGTGTTCTCCTTTGGATAATCTGTTCTTTATTATGTTGTCATCTAGTCTTATGAATCAAGGCAGCTTCGAATCTTTGAACCACAGTTCTGTCAGCTGTAAAATTAGAGGTTGGATTAAGTTATGTATGATATATCTTCCAGTATCTTTTTCAGTATAGTTGGCTTCCTAAAGGTCTATGTCTTCAGCTTTCTCTTTTGGACCCTCTCCCCAACACTTTTTCCTTCCATGTTGCATTCTGGAAATGTTTTCATCATCCATCATACTGACATCCTACACTAACTTAAATCAGGATCCGGGTCTGCCTTACAGGTGCTCATTCACACCTTTTCCATGGCTCCTCTGAGCCTTAGTTTAAAAGCCCTTTTCTAGTTGTTGCCAGGCCAAAGGAAAGAAATCCCACTTTATAGCAATATTCAGTTGATTTATTAGGTAAGACTGTCAGTAAGAACATAAAAACCAGGTGATAAGCTTTGAGAGTTAAGTTAATTACATATTCACCATGTTCAAGGGTCACAGAATTGCAGCCTATAATAGCTCAAAGGGACCAAAACGGAGGCTCAGGAGAGTCAAATGAATTACCAAATGCCACAGTATTCTTAGTGGCATAACTTGACCTTGGAATATACCCCACCTCACTTAAGCTTGCTTTATAGGCTCATTCACAGAACTGCAGTAAACTTTTATTATTGTTTTACTTTGAGGCTTGATGCTCTAAGAACTAGTGGCTGTTGTTTCACAGTAATCCATATTTTAGACTATATTACATAGCATGTTACTGCTTCATGAACATTTTTTTTTTTTTGGCCGCCCGGCTTGCAGAACCTTAGTTCCCCGACTAGGGATCAAACCTGTGACCCTGCAGTGGAAGCACAGAGTCCTAACCACTGGACAACCAGGAAATTCCCCTGCTTCATGAACATTTAAATTTAAAAATATTAGGCACCCTATTAGGATGGATGACTTTTATATGAAGAATTTATTTCCTTTTTGAAAAGTCCATTCCTGGTGGTTTCAGGACAATGTATAGCAATTATTTGAATAGTTTAGATCAGTGGTTCTTAACCTTTTGGAGCAAATGTCCCTTTGAATATCTGATGAAAACTATTGGACCTTTTCACCAAAAATAAAAGCATATTTTTATGCATAGACTCTTTTTTCCCTGCACCAGGCCAACATCTGATATTCTGGAAACCTCTTCATTGTCACTGTCCCTATAATATAAAGATATGGGGCTGATACTGAGACTCACAGAGTGGTGAAAAATAAGAAAAATAAGAATTCAAAGGATTTATTAGGTCATTAGACAGTTACCAGTAATGAATATGTAAATAGACAATAATAAAAACAGTCAAGACATCTAGGCTGAAAAATAAGGCACCTGCATTTCCTACCTTAAGACCATGATAAATATAACAGTGAACCTGCCATGTTTTGAAAAGAAAGAATTTGGGGAGACAATATTGGTGAAGAAAATGGAAGGCTGTGGTGGTCAATGTGAGTTTTAAATAGTTTTCTAAGACTGGTGTTTACAGATTTTACGTATTGAATTGAAGCCATCGATATTAAATACACATTTCAATTTAATATGCATTTGTAATTACTTTATAAAGGACGTTGGTCATTGAAGGCATCTGACAAAATTCAGACCCAAATGGAGGAGTTAAGTTCTCTTAATTTATGTTAGTCTATTTGTCTCTCCAGTGACGGTGTGAGGCATGGGACCCCTCTATGTAGCAGGGGTTACAACCATGAACCTGAAGTGCCCTTGGTGTTTGAGGTTGGTTCAGGGCTTCAGTGGTGGCACAAAAAGGGAGAAGGAAATGACAGACAGGAAAGGGTTTCATGGGGAAAATAATGCTTGACAGAAGTGCTGTGGATTTTGGATAAATTCTGAAATGTAACAAGGATGACCTTTCAGGCGACTTTTTTTTTTTTCAGATTAAATGAGTTAGCTGTGAGCTGTGGCTTAAGTGAAAGACCTTTTTCTTGCATGTCTGCATGTATTCTTCATTCGTTCATTTATTTATTCATTCAATAAATATTGATCGAGCACTCACTATGTGATTTGAGCAAAATTTATGGGTTTTGCTTTTTTCCTTCTTTGGGAACATTGCTTCTAAAACTTTAGTATAAACTGTTGTTTGACTGTACATTTTATTTTCCTTGGAGTATTCAGTCCAAGAGTCCAAATGTGCAGTTATGTAAGAATTCTGTTGGTCAGAGATCACTTCACTGAATAATAGAAAATTAACTTAAATTGTTTAATATGTGATGTACACTGTACACATTCATAGGTGGTGATGAACGTCAAAGTTGAAGAAAAATACCAATTTAAGAAATAAACAGGAAGAACTAGGAGAGCCAGCAGAACATAAGCCATAGCTACACTAAAGCTTTGCTTCAACACTTAGCTTGTGCTCTAGGCGTTGTTCACTTGGGACTCTGCCCAGGTGAGTTTATTACTGTAAATATTTGACAGTATTTTAAGAGCCGAAACCAGCTTTCCCAAAGTGTATTTTTTGAGATGTAATTTTTTTTAAGGCAAAAGGTGGAGAAATGCTAAGTTAAATGAATCTCTTCACTGCAGGACTTATCAGAGCCTTTAATATACCAGTGTGCACCATACACTTCCCAGAAGGAGAAACAGCATATGTCCCAACTTCCATGAACGTTGATACTTTTCCCCAGAGCATCTTGAGGACTAGTGTTCCATAAAACATTTTGGAAATTGCTTCCTAACCACAGTGCATCCTAGTGTGCAGCATCTGAGGATAGCAGTGTAGAGTGCCCTTGGTGTATTTTCAGTTTCAGTGAAAGAATGGGGCAAATAATGAATTAAGGAGTAATTGCATTCCCTAAGTCGTGTGAGATCCATTTATCTAAAGTGAAGATGAATGCTGAACAATAATCAAATAAATTAGGACTGTCTAGACAATGAGTCTGTTGAATTCAGGGCAAATTGAAGTTAATTGTTAGCTTTTATCTATTTATCATTTGAGACAGTTCTGTCTTTTTAGCTTATCAAAGGGATCAGAAGATTTGGCATTTTCAGGTAATTATTTCTCTGAAAGGAAGCACAAAATACAGATGGATATAGATATAGGTATGTAGATAGATAATAAGAATGGCTGTATTGTATGTATGTATGTATCGGGGACAAGTTTGTGTGCACATTGATATTCTCCATTCTCTTTTGCTAAAAAAGCGTAATACTGGTTCAAAGACCAGAAAATGTACTAGTAGTATTAAGAATCTGCGAATTTACTTGGGCATAAAGGTTTAAATGACCAGACACCCTGTCCTTGTCAGTTTTCCTTAGTTGCTTGAGATAAATATAATCTAAGTAGCATTAGAAACTTCCCCATTGCCCTCATCCAGGTGAACATGGTTTTCTTTTCTTGGTATGTGGTTCCTCTGTTCATTGCAATGAGTGTTTGAGCACCTGCAACACGGTAGGCTCTATTCTAGGGATGCAAAGGTGTCTAACACATATAACACACTAGTTAAGAGGCAGATCTCTGGGCAAGAGGTCATGTTGCCTTGGACAAGGGCAAAAGGCCACAATGGTTTGGACAAGAGTGGCTAAGATTGCAGTGGTTGGAAGCAGCAGATGTATATAGAGTGCCAGGTGGTGATGTGTGCTAAGAAGAAAAATACAGCAGCTTGTGACAGATGATTATATCACTTGTCCGTGTTGAAAGCGGGGTCACTGGACATTTTTCATGAGGAATATGCTACATTTCAAGGTTTGTTCTAATCATTTGTTGTAGAAGGAAAATCAATAATTGAACTGGAAAGGGTAGCACGAGTCAAATGGACAAATTTCTCTTTTTTCATAATGTGAATGTACTTGAAGAAGTAAGGTAAAGGAAAGAGCCCTTGGTGAGGTAGAGAAGGCAGGGGTACAGATTTATAGCCCAGGAAGCAAAGGACCATTTCCTCAAAGACTTTGTTGCTGATATCAATTCCTTCTCCAGGTGTGCTGTGTGGCTTAAATCATTTCCTATCCCATTTCTGTGGGGATGTAACCATCTCAGGACGTTGGAAGCACTGCAGAATCTGTGGAAACAGTTTCCATGGGCAGTGGCTTTAAGAAGCTGGAGCTTGGTTTGAGGTTGCCATGGCAACAGCACTGCTGGCTGGATACATCATCTCACCCAGGCTCTCCTGATCTAATAACCAGGATTAACAATTGCCTGAACTCTCATATGAGGTGTGCTTTTAGCAGACTTGGTTGTTGTTTTTTTTTTAAGCCTCTCTAATAAATCCATTGACCTATTTTATGTTGGTTTCTCTAAAACCCAAATGGTTGAAGAGAGAGAAACCAGAAGAGGAATTATATTGTTGGGGTTTTTAAAATAAATTTATTTATTTTATTTATTTATTTTTGGCTGAATTGGGTCTTCGTTGCTGGGTGCGGGCTTTCTCTAGTTGCAGAGAGCGGGGGCTGCTCTTCGTTGCGGTGCACAGGCTTCTCATTGTGGTGGCTTCTCTTGTTGCGGAGCACAGGCTCTAGGTGCGGGTTTCAGTAGTTGTGGCTCACGGTATCTAGAGCGCAGGCTTAGTAGTTGTGGCGCACGGCACTAGTTGCTCCGCGGCACGTGGGATCTTCCCAGACCAGGGCTCGAACCCGTGTCCCCTGCACTGGCAAGCGGATTCTTAACCACTGCACCACCAGGGAAGCCCATATTGTTTTGTTCTGTTTTGTTTTTTTGCGGTACGCGGGCCTCTCACTGTTGCGGCCTCTCCCGTTGCGGAGCACAGGCTCCGGACGCGCAGGCTCAGCGGCCATGGCTCACGGGCCCAGCCGCTCCGCGGCACGTGGGATCCTCCCGGACCGGGGCACGAACCCGTGTCCCCTGCATCGGCAGGCGGACTCTCAACCACTGCGCCACCAGGGAAGCCCATGTTTTAAACTCATTATCCCTATGTAAAATACTTAATTGCAAAGTGATCAAAGTTTCTCTTGTGCCATAATCTGCTTTTTTCCCTTTTTCAGGTTTTTGCATTTTGAAAGTGATCAGATCCTTATGTACATAATAGGGCTTTAACAAACTCTGTGCGTTTAGCTTCTCCAGGCTCTCTACTGTCACAGAAAACCACAGGACATTTGGGAGTTCGGGGCTCTTTTCCTCCTAATGGGCTCAGTTTGCCATGATTTGGGAGAGGAAGAGCTCTTGGTGCAGGGGCAGGGATATTTTGCCAGTGCCCGCTTAGACCTCTTCCTTCAAACACACCCATGGGAGATTCACAGGCTAGACACTAGGACACTTGAGAGTCTAGGACACCGATGAATCTCATACACTTGCCGATCTAATAGACTCTCTCCCAGACTTGAGACTTGACCTGAGGCCAGGAGTCTATAGGTCTGACAGTGTGTGTTGGAGCCAGCTTCTACTGTCATGAAACGACTGATCCTGATTGGCCACTTCTCCTCCCAGTTTCACGGTCAATGATATCACATTGGTAGTAATCACACTGGTGATTTTGAATCAGCCATGTGGAGAGTGTATATACACCATGGAAATCCAAATGCTGCAAATCAGGAGTCCCCTCCATCCCTTGAGGCCAGGGATGGTTGTTAACCATTTACCAGCATGCCCCTGTGCTAAACCCTTTCCCTGTCTTGGAGGTGGGGAGGGGTGCCAAGAGAGGTGGGTGGGAAGCAGGCTTCTTCTATTGTCCTAGATTCTATGTGGCCATTAAATGATAGAAAATGAATGACGGGAAGAGCTATAATGCACAATGCTCTCAGCTTTGGCTAATCTATATTTCTTTGGAACAAGATGAAATAGGTTTAATATGAGATTTTCTCTTTTCATAACAAATATTTGATTTGAAAATAAAAAAATATTTGATTATAAAATCTGTTTTTTAGTAGCTACATTGTATTTGGTGACTTACCTTCAGACTTAAAAACCTTTTCTTAAACAAAACAAAACAAAACAAAACCTTTTCTTTTCTAACAATTTTATCCCATTTACCAAAAAAAAAAGACAGGCTTTTATTTATTTATTTTGAAATTTATGTCAAAAGTCCTTAAACTAATCTGTGGAGTTGACATACGATTTTTTTTCTATAAGTGATTACTGAATTTTGTAGTGAGGGGAGGGTAGGATGCATAGTGATACACAGAATAATAACAACAAAGAATTAAGGAATATAATTCAAGATGCCTGATTCGAGATGTAAGCAGACATTATCTTAGGTTTTTTTTTTTTCCATTCGAATCAACACACAGCCACAGTCAATATATTAGAAAAAGCCTTTCTGGACTGCAAGTGTTTGCCTGTGCTTTATTTATGACTCACTGAGTTATCTATTCAAAATTAGTTATTAGTTATTATTCAAAAATAACTTTTTCTAATGGCATCTTGATTGTATTTCCATATTCTGTATTTTCTAGCTTTAAATTACCATGGAGGTTCCTTATCAGTCTTCTTCACAATAAACATGCAAACTGAAACATTACCCCCTCCCCAATTTATTTAGCATCTTAAAAAAATATTTTTCTAAATGACTTAAATCTTCCCCCTTCAAATTCCAAGACCTTTTGGAAACCATTTTTCTGGAATCCCTTTTAAATGTTTTAAACATGTTCCTTATTTCTCAAACTAAGAGCTTAAACTTTCCTTGCCAGGATAGGGCCAATCATTTTCCCATAATGCAGAGCAACCATTTTTTTTTCAGCTTTTTGTTTGTTTGTTTGTTATTTTGGGATTTTTTTAAACATCTTTATTGGGGTATAATTGCTTTACATGGTGTGTTAGTTTCTGCTGTATAACAAAGTGAATCAGTTATATATATACATATGTCTCTGTATCTCTTCCATCTTGCGTCTCCCTCCCTCCCACCCTCCCTATCCCACCCCTCTAGGGGGTCACAAAGCACAGAGCTGATCTCCCTGTGCTATGCGGCTGCTTCCCACTAGCTATCCATTTTACATTTGGTAGTGTATATATGTCCATGCCACTCTCTCACTTCGTCCCAGCTTACCCTTCCCCCTCCCCATGTCCTCAAGTCCATTCTCTAAAACGTCTGTGTTTTTACTCCTGTCCTGCCCCTAGGTTCTTCAGAACCATTTTTTTTTTTTTTTAGAATCCATATATATATGTTAGCATACAGTATTTGTTTTCCTCTTTCTGACTTACTTCACTCTGTATGACAGACTCTAGGTCCATCCACCTTTTTAATTTTGTTTATATCCTTAAATGCCAAAGTGCGAAACGACCTTTGTCACTGGTGTGCTCATTTGTCCTGGCTCAGCTAGCCCTGCTTCCCTCCCCTCCTGTAGCCTCTGGGGTAGTGCTTATTTACTATTGGCCCTGAACCCCACTCACCAAACTTGTTGAGAATTACACACTAGATTCAGTTTTATTAAGGCTTCAGCCTTATAACTGAGGGTGTAAGAAGTAAAAATTTTCACTTTTCAGGAGACTTTGTTGTGGGCATATCAAGCACTTGGTATCCTTATCTGGAATATGGGGTAATGAAATCTATTCTGAAGAATGGTTGTGAGAGGCAACAGGAAAGGCACCTGAAATTGATCTGTAGGATGTAAAGTGCTAAACCAACTGCCAGGCTACCTCTGGGGGCTGGACAACTGCAGGTCCCCCACTGCTGCTGGAATTCAGAGCCACCTCTGCTTCTCTTTAGAAGAGAAGCTACTAGAGTAATTCTAGCAAACCCAAGGGTGTTTTTATCTATGTAATTGGTTTATGGTTAGATTGACTAAGGAGAACTGGGAAGAAATTCAACTTTTTGCATCTTGAGTTTCTCTGCTTTTAAATACAGAGTGGTGCTTTGAGCCTAAAAATTATTCAAATCTTTTGACCTAGTAATCTCTGTTCTAAGACTTAATCCTACAGAAATAGTCAGACATAACAACAAAGATTTATGCATAAACATGTTTTTCATTACACCTTCGTCCTTTTTTTTTATGATGGTCAGCAGAAGAAGCCTTTGGCTGTGTCCCAGAAAGCACATTGCACCAAGGTTTGCAGACATTAGTTTGCATTTATTTAAACTGTCACGGGATGCCTTTCTTTGTGAGCAGATTCCAAATATTCGTTGCACACCTAAATCTTGGGTGGATGTCAGCAATGTAAGGGTACACTGTACTTGAAGGAGTCAAAAATGCATACAAACATTAGCAGACAGCAGTGCTGGATATTATGGTTTAGCCTCCCTGCATTTTAGATCTTACAGACCCAAACTCATCCTTGACTCTGGCTATGTAAATTTCATACCATTCTGTGTATGAACAAAATACTGTTGTCAGTCTGGCTTCTCTGAGAGCAGACATCAAGACATAACTAGCTGTGTAAGAGGTTTATTGTAGGAAAAGCTGGTGAAGGATAAAGGAGAAAGAGAGCAGGAGGGGGCAAGTTGTTTTAAAAAACAAACAGAAAAACCCAGGATACTCCTGTATAAATCCTATAATCTAGATTTTGTTGATTGCATCCCAGTGGTATTTAACATGTTTTTCTGGCCCCTAAGTATCAGATCTAGAGGCTGGATCACATTAGAATTTAGATTGTTTGCTCCTTCCCTTTCTCCCCACCCTCCCTCCCTCCCTTCCTTCCTTCCTTCCTTCCTTCTTTCTAACTACTGCATACATAGTGGTATGCGCTTCCATTAAGAGACAAGTAACATCTGGTTATCTCTTTTTTTGTGTCATGTTAGCAGCTGTTGACAATCATTGCACCAGATCTATTAATTCATTAGGGGTTGCAAAATGCTGATGTTCTAATTATTCCTGTCTTCACTTATTAGCTAGCATACTTTTATACAGCAAAACCTCCCTTTGTTAGCTATTTGGTTGCCTTGAGGTTTGGTGCGAATAAGGAGGGTAGAATGAATGCCAAATTCTTTTTTGTTTGGGGTTTTTTTTTTTTTGTTCTTTTGCGGTACGCGGGCCTCTCACTGTTGTGGCCTCTCCCGTTGCGGAGCACAGGCTCCGAACGCACAGGCTCAGCGGCCATGGCTCACGGGCCCAGCCGCTCCGCGGCATGCGGGATCTTCCCGGACCGGGGCACGAACCCGTGTCCCCTGCATCGGCAGGCGGACTCTCAACCACTGCTCCACCAGGGAAAACCCTTTTTTGTTTTTTTAAATGATAAGTTTGTTCCTTAGCATACTCCAAAGGTGACCAATGAGAGGTTTTGTTTGTTTGTTTAGTATTATTATGAGTGGATTTAAGCCATTGCCTTTGTTATTATTTATTTATTTATTTTTGGCTGTGTTTGCTCTTCCTTGCTGCGCGTGGGCTTTCTCTAGTTGCAGCCAGTGGGGGCTACTCTTTGTTGCGGTGCGCGGGATTCTCATTGTGGTGGCTTCTCTTGTTGTGGAGCACAGACTCTAGGCACACAGGCTTCAGTAGCTGTGGCATGCGGCCTCTGTAGTTGTGGCTCACAGGCTCTAGAGTGCAGGCTCAGTAGTTGTGGCACACAGGCTTAGTTGCTCCGCGACATGTGGGATCTTCCCGGACCAGGGCTCAAACCCAAGTTCCCTGCATTGGTAGGTGGATTCTTAACCACTGTGCCACCAGGGAAGTCCCTGTTATTTTTACTTGATACTCAAATTGTTCCATCTCTAGCCAGTGGGAGTTCACCTAGGTGCGTTTCTGAGCCTTTTTGTCACACTCCTCGTGGTCTCTGCTAGCCTCCTTGCTTTCTGGTGACTTGAGGTTCCAGACCCATCTTGTACATTTCCTGCCCTAAATTTGCACTTAATTTCATTGTTCTTTCATCTAAATTTCCTGATCTCCAGGCCCCAAACCCTGGATCTCAGTGACAGCAGCCTGATTACTCATTTGCTTTATTCTGCATTACATACATAATGGCCTCAAGATAATAGTTCTAATCCTAGCACCCACAAAATAATTACTGAACAAAATGTTTGCAGCTCTTTTTTGTCTTTGGGATATATACCATTAGAACTGTCAAGTTACTGAGTTTTAAAATCACTAAGAATAGTTCCTCTCCTCAACCACTGGTATACATATTTAGGTATCATTTGTATCATTTTACTAAACTTATCCCTGGTGTCATTCTTATTTCTTTTTCACCCTAATATTCTAACATTTTTTTTTCTCCTTGAAGTATGTTTATCTGTGTAGTCTGCTTCGTATTTTTTGTAACAGGAGGATAAAGATAACTAGGTATAAGATAGCATTTGAAGTGCAAAAATGTATTGATAGATTTAAAAATGTGTATACAGACATTTATTTCCTTACTCTGTGAGCTGAGAAGTCCCAGAAGCAATGATAGCCCAGTAGTGATGGGCACACCTAGAGCCCAGATCTTGATTTCTAATACTGTTCTCCAATAAAAGGAACCAAGGCTCACTGAAGAAATAGCTGATTGTAGGGCTGGGCAGAGAAAGACAAGATGAGCCTGGAACATCTCTTAATGCCAGAAAGTAAGGAAGTGCTCAAACACACGCATACACACAAAATGATGCAGGCACGTCAGAGGGACACAAGAGCCTCCCAGTGACCAAAGCTGAAACAATTTGAGCAACAAAATAAATAACATAGTATTGGACTATAACCCAAAATATAAAACAACTATGTATGACTCCATAGGGATATAAGTCAGTGGTTAAGTAAATAAATAAATGGGAGAGAAGAGGCAAATCTCCTGTGCAGATGAATTTCAAATCATTTATGTCAATACTCCACCCTCAAGGAAGTAGGACATACCTCCCTACTTCTTAAGTGCAGGCTGTACATAGACTTCCTTCCAAAGAGTATAGCATGGAAGGGGAAAAAAAGAATAACTTTACAGTGGAGAAACCTGGCAAACATTACCTCAGCCAGGTGAACAAGATTAACATCAGTGATAAGTCACGTTGATAGCAGGCACACTTGATATAATGTTAATCCACAACATTTTCCTCTACTTTTCTGGTATTACTATACTTTTGTTTGTTTGTTTTTTGCCTTTTTGTGGCTGTACTGTGTGGCTTGCGGGATCTTAGTTCCCTGACCAGGGATTGAACCAGGGCCACGGCAGTGAAAGAACCAAGTCCTAACCACTGGACTGCCAGGGGATTCCCTTACTATACTGGGTTTAAAAATCTATCTTTTATGAAGGTTTTTGTTTATGAGTGAAAGCCTGTACTCAGCTTTGAGCCAATAAATAAAGTATGAAACATGGTTCCTGCCTTTGGTAACTTTTAATCTAGCGGGGAAAACATGATATAGCAGGCATGTAATCCAGGTTTAAATGATAGGAGGTCATTATAGGGGGGGGTTAAATTGAGAAAAGCACAGAGATACTGGGGGCTGGTGTAAGCCAGGGGGAATTTCCAGGAAAACATACTTCTGTTTATACAATCAGGATTTCTAGAAGAGTGGCGTGATAAGGGTTGATTTAGGGGTTCAACAAATTCCCTTACATATGATTATCACCAAAACCCCCAAAATATATTTTTTAAATTATTACATTTTTTTCAACCAACCTTATGATAGATAATAAAATTAACTTATGATAGATAATGTAATATATGCTAGATTATAAAATTGGTGGCTCAGTTCATCACAGTGTACTCAGAATTTATTAGATAGCACAGTCAATGAATTGTGTCTGATACCTGCATTTATATTATATGTAGACCTGTTTAAATGTTGAATGTTTCACATGTAGGTGTTAATATGTTCCTCGACTTTGTTTTCCTTTTTTGTCCTTTTAGGATTATCTGCCGCCAAACTCTTAGCAGAACATGAAGTTAATGTTTTGGTTTTAGAAGCCCGGGACAGAGTTGGAGGAAGAACATACACAGTGAGGGTAAATGATTTTAATGCTTAACGTATAAAATCTCACACAAACTGGAGATGGGGGTCACTGGAAGTCACAGAGCTGGAGGAAATCTCAAGGGTTTATGCAGTTAAGCCGTTGGTCCTCCATAACCCTAAACTACTGCATTAGATAAGTATCTGTTCTTTTCAACAAGCACCCACCAAAGAGTGACAGCTTCTGACCTTCAGTAGCTTACATTCTAGTGAAGAAAACAAACGTGAACAAATAACTTCAATACAGCGTCATCATTTCCATACTAGAGACCTAAATAGAGTATATAGCATCTCAGGTGAGGTTACGGTTTGGCTGGACTTGAAGTGACTGTACGTTCACCACACACACACACACACACACACACACATACAGACATACACACACAGTATAGGTTCCTTATTTATTTATCCAAGAATACACAACTTAAAAGAAGTGTAACCACAGTAAGCAGAGGCAAATGTAGCATATTTCTGTGTTGCTTTTTCCTTAGTCCTTGTTCCCTAAGAGGTGTGCTGCTCCGGTGGGGTCAGCTAGACATAAGGAAGCCCAGTTCTTGCTACATCACTGCCTTTTTATACTTGGGCTTACATCACCATTTTGGAAAAATGCATGCTAACTGGTGTTTACTACTATTTGAAGAAATGGTTGCAGGATGTTGAAATCTGGAACTGATGAAAGTACACAGGGAAGGAGGTAAGGTAGAAAGGAAGTACAGACAAAGATGGAAGTTTGGGGAATGTGCAGATTTAAAGGGGGTGCAGAGGCAGAGGAGCCAGAGAGAGGCAGTGGAGGCTGGGGAGGAAGACCAGATTAGGGCAGTGCCATGAAAATCAGCAGAGGAAAGAGAAGGGATGATACATCGAATCAGATGCCAGGGGCATTTGACACAGGATGAAGGCTGAGTAGAGGCCCTTGTGTTTGGCATTTTGAAGGTCACTAATGAGCCCCCTTGCTAGAGCACAGAAACAGAGCGCTAAAGGCTGGGGACTGGCAGTAAGGACAAAACCAGACTGTTGAAGTGACTGGAAGGAGAGGAAGCCTCTATCTAATTAGGAGATGTGTCAGATTTATAACAGAATGGCTCATGCAGTGATAATAACAATGGGTTAAGCAATACAAACATGCAGTTATTTTACGTAAGAAGAAGTCTGGTGGTAGGTAGTCCAAGCTGGGGCTGGGGTTCAGCTTTGTCATCGAATCTTTAGGCCCTTTCTGTCTTTCTGCTCAGCCATGCTTTTCCTGTTGGCTTATTGCCTAATGGTAACCAGATGGCTGCAGCATCTGTCAGCATCAAGTCCTCATTCAAGGCAGGAAAGAGCGTGAAGAGGCGGCCCCAGTCTTATCTGCAACAAAGCCTTTCCTTTACCAGAAGACCCCAGCAGACATTTGCTTTAGTCGCATTGGCTAGGTTCGGGGCACACAGCTACGCTGAGCTGCTAGGGAGCCTGGGAAAGCAAGTCTTTAACACTTCCAGGCTGCATACTAGAAGCAGGCATGGGAAAGGGAGAATATAAATGGATATGAAATAGCCAACCAACATCTGAGATAGGATATTGTACCAGCCGTTTCAGTCACACCAAGCCAAGCTCCCCTTCTGTCATTCACTTTCTGCCTTTTTAGATGTACAGGGATGTATCATAAGCCTATTTTTACCTTGCTCAGCTCTAAGAGTACCCTACAGCCTTGCTACTCAAAGTAACCTGTGGGCCAGCAGCCTCGGAATCACCCTGCAACTTGATAGAAATGCAGAATCTCAGGTCCTGTCCCAGACCTGCTGAATCTGACTCTGCATTTTGATAAGATCTGTAGGGGATGCTACAGAAGTGCTGCTCTTTGGTGTATGCTCGCTTGCTTTAAATGAATGTGAATCCAGATTAATGCATTTGGAGAATTTGAGTACCTCCTCAGATGTAGTCCTCTGAGAGGCTATTGGTCTGGGAGTAAGGAGACTGGGATTCTGGCCCCTGTACTGGCCCGACACACTGTCATACCTTGGGTAAGTACTATTAGCACTTTACATGTCACTTTTCTCAACTGGGCAGTGAGATATAATCTAAATGTACTTGAAGCTCCCTCCAACTTCAAGTTCTAATTGAAGGCAATGTGTTGTAGTGCAAAAGAAAGATTGCATATTCTGCCTGTACCAGCTTGTTAGATATGATTCTCCTGTCATTTTCTGAAAAACATTCCTTTATTTTGGAGATAGGTATTAAGTTGTCCCTTTGCCCTACTTTTCTTATCTCTAAAACCTTTTGGTTATTAAATAGGAGCATCCGTCGTGTTACGGATTTTTCAGTTAAGAACAAGTTTCTTTGTACAAGGGAAATGAGAATTCCAAGATGCTTATCCCCATCTATGTTATTGTCCCAGGCTGCTTTTTCATGCTACATCATTTATATATGTCAGCACCATACAGGAACTATTGCGTATTAGGCATCATATTAAAATTCCCTTTAGGTATGTGAGAGAGGAACTCTGAAATGCTTAGAAAGTAGGACTTGACATCTATAAGATTTCAAATAAATAGAAGGGAAAAAGGGGGGGGCTTTACAAAGCAGGGACAGAAATGGTATTTAATCAGAAACTGAATTTAATATTCTTACAGTTGCTTCTACTAGAATAATCAATTAGGATTTGGGGAGGAGATGCCATAAAAATTACTCTGGATCTTTAAGTATCGAAATGTCAAATTTGATATTGTCACTTGGCAACTGTTCAGATAGATCTTCTATTTGTTCAGAACTTCCCAATTTTTCCTAGTGTGATTCCCCCATAATTCTTCAGGACCAAATTAATTAAGTTGAAATGCCTACAAGGCTACCACAGGGTTGGTGTATTTGTTTCCTAATATAGTTGCGTGTTTGTGACCTCTTCAAAGGCTGAATAATGAGATCAAATGCAAGATCCTAAAGACTGAGGGGCAACATAGCAGAATATGGTATTACAGTTCCAGTATCTTCATGCTGAATCTGGGGCACCTCCTTTCAAATGTTTTGACTTTGTAAAGAAGCATTTCTGTAAAACGCCTCATGCTTTTTGCTGCTTCACTTAGGATTATTTACTTTAAATAGTGTCTGTGTTCTAAAGACATCTTTTTTGGAAACTCCCAAGAATTCTATTACTGTTTCTGTTAAATTTTATTGGAATACTGACTTCAGTTTTGTGCTTCCTGTCTTAAAAAGGATGTTGGAGACTAGAGAAGGTTTGGAGCACAACACCAATAGTTAGTAAAAGGGAAAGTTGGGATTATATGACGGACAGATGAAAGAAGTCAAAGGAACAGATCACTTCTGGTATTATGGCAGAGTGGAAGCCTGATTGACTCTCCCTCTTAAAATAAAATGCTGAATAAAATATACTGTGCTGCCCTGAAGTTAGAAGTTTGCAGATGTCCTGGATGTTGAACAGATATCTCAAACTTCACACATCCAAGTTGAATTTCTTTTCTTCTTCATCAAGAACACTATTCTAGGGACTTCCCTGGTGGTCCAGTGGTTAAGACTCTACACTTCCACTGCAGGGGGCACAGGTTCGATCCCTGGTCGGGGAACTAAGATCCCGCATGCCGTGTGGCATGGCCTAAATAAATAAATAAAATTAAAATTAAAAGCTTATCCCCAGCACAAGAAACCATGAACAAAATGAAAGGCAGCCAACCAGTATGGTAGATAATATTTGGAAACCATCTATCTGATAAGGGGTTAATAACAAATTATAAGGAACTCATACAACTCAATAGAAAAATAAAACAAAAGAAACAGGGGCTCCCCTGGTGGCGCAGTGGTTAAGAATCTGTCTGCCAATGCAGGGAACATGGGTTTGAGCCCTGGCCCAGGAAGATCCCACATGCCGCGCAGAGCAACTATGCCTGTGTGCCACAACTACTGAGCCTGCGCTCTAGAGCCCACGAGCCACAACTACTGAGCCTGCGTGCCTAGAGCCTGTGTTCTGCAACAAGAGAAGCCACCACAGTGAGAAGCCCACGCACCACAACAAAGAGTAGCCCCCTCCCACCGCAACTAGAGAAAGCCCGCGGGCAGCAAAGAAGACCCAACACAGCCAAAAATAAACAAATAAATAAATAACTTTATATTTAAAAAAAGAAACAAACAAATCCAATAAACTGATTAAAAAAAAAAAAAAAAAAAGAACACTATTCCAGCAGCCTTCCCGGTAAAGGAGGATGGCAACTCCCAAAAAACCTCGGAGTCATGTTCAACACTGTGAGACCCCACATTCATTCTGTCAGGAAATTCTTTTGGCTCTGCGTTCAAAATATACCCAGAATTCAACCCTTCCCTCCACTTCCATGGCGCCCAGCTGTGGGAGCCACCATGATCTCTAGGGCAGATTATTGCAATAGCCTCTTAAATAATTTCCCTGCTTTTTACCCTTGCCCCTTATAATCTAGCCTTAGTGCGTCAGCCAGAATGAGCCTTTCAAACCGAAGTCAGATCTTGGCACTTCTGTGCTCAAAACCTTTCAAAAGCTGCCCTTCTCACTCAGAGTAAAAGCCAGTGTCCTTTCAGTGTCTTGTGATGCGTACCATGATCTGCCCCCTTCCCCCCCACCCCCGCCCTGCAACTTCTCTACTCTCATCTCCAGTTCTCTTTTCCTTTCTCGCTCTGTTCCAGACACATTGGCCTGTGTTCTTTGAACACACCAGGCAGATTTCTCCCTTAGAATCTTTGCAGTGGCTCTTTCTTCTACCAGGAACGCTCTTGTCCCAAATATGCACATGGATAACTCCCACACCTCCTTCAAGTCTTTTACGCAAATATCACCTTTTCTCAGAGGCCTACATGTCCCTTGTATTTGAAGCTGAAATCTTTCCTTCTCTCCTCTGCAGTTTCAATCTGCCTTGTCCTTCTCTAGTTGTTTTTTTTTTTCTTTTTTACTGTTGTTATCAACTTCTAAGATACTTATTTATTATGTTTGTGGTTCATTTTCTGTCTCTTCCTACTAAACGAAAGCCCCTTGAGAGCAGGGATTTTTATTTTGTTCACTGATGTAACAGAAGTTTCTTGAACAGTACCTGGCACCTTGTAGGCACTCAAGATATAGTTGTTGAATGAACTAATGAATCCCCAAAGCAAAGTAAAAACATGAAGCCTAGGGATTAAATGAGCTCAAAATTTGACTTTCACCTTGAATGTCTACTGAACCCTGAAGACTCTGCAATTCCACTGTGATGGCTGTATGGCATGCAGGGAACAGGAAATAAAATCCAGAACCTGGGAATTTAATAGGAAACACTCCAAATTGGAATCCCCTGTGCTATACTCTGTACATGAAAGTGAAAGAGAAATAAACCTTACCATTCTAAAAGGGAGAAAAATAAAGCTTGCCTTCATCCATGGCTTCAATCTAAATTTACACTACCTATATGGTGTGAAAAACCTTGGACAGAATATTTAAAGTGCCAAGGTGGCTGGCAGAAATAGGCTCAAATCATTTCCACCCAGGCCTCAAATAACTTACACAGAAAAAGTTCTAAGGAAAATCAGCAACTCATAGTCAAAAGTGACAGCATACAAGGAAACAAGGCACTAAAGGAAAATAAATAGAAAAAATGATCCAGAAAGATTTTGCAATAGTTGAAGTATACACAGAATAAAAAATTACTGTAGCATGTTTTAAAGAAAAGATGTGCTTAAAATTAGCAGCAGGGAAAAGAAACTTAAAAAAATGATCAAGTAGTTTAAAAATAATTTCTAGAAATGAAAATGTACTGATTAAAATGAAAAAACTCAGGGACAGATTAAACAGTGTATTAGACATAGCTGAAGTGAATGAGTGAACTAGATCAGAAGGGATTATCTATAATGCAGTTCAGAGATAAAGATTGGAAAATACGTTATGTGGGGCAAGGGCAGGAGCAACTAAGACATGAAAGATAGTGTTATGATGGTATGAAAAAATAATGGCTGAGGACTTTCCAGCATTGTTGGAAGATACCAGGAAACCTAACAAGTCCACAGCATGAAAAAGGAAAAGAAATTCTCACCCGGACACAGAAGCTGCAGTATACCAAAGAAAAGAGATCTTAAAAAAATTCCTTTAAGTCTAAAGGTAATTTTTTTAAAAAAAGAGAAAGACAAATTATGCATACTCTGAAAAAAATCAATAATTAGACTTATTGACCGCTGTTGAGTGACCCTTCAACAGCAAAAATAGATGCCAGAAGATAAACAATATCTTCACTGTTCTGAGAGAGAAAGAGAAAATAACCAGAATTTGTTACTTGCTAGAACTATCTTTTTATCAGACTGACAAAAATAGAGAGTTTAGGACCCAGATTAGAGGAAATTATAAAGGCTGTGTTTTAAGAAGAAGGAAAGTGGTAACAAGTTAAAGGTCTGAAATTTAAGAGGAGACAATGAGCAAAGATACTGGTAAATATTTAAATAAAATTCAGCAACATCAACAGAATAAAACAAAATAACGTCAAATTTGTTGGGAGACAAATAAACCTGAAGTAAGGTACTTTTGTGGTTTACAGATTAGAAGAAGGTTGATCACAGTTGATGCATGAAGGTTTTGTATTTTTCAATAGAAAGATAATATATTGATAAACTTTAGAATATATTAAGTATGCATGTTAATATAGCTCGGAAAAAAATAGGCCTGACAGTATAACTTCCAAACAAGTAGAAGAAAAACTTAAAACAAAAGGAAGAAAACCCTTAATCCAAAAGAAGAAATCAGGCATGAAACTGTTAAAGTGGGACAAATGGAAAGCCATAATAAAATAAGTAAAGTTAAGACATTTTAAAAGAAATAATAAGATAAATGGGCTAAACTTCTCAGTTAAAAGGGGGAAAATGTCAGAATAAAGAAAACTCTAACTGAAAGATAGAAAAAGAGATAGTATACAAATACTAATCTAAGCTATTTTACCTATACTAATATCAGACAAAATAAGGTTTAAACAAAAAAATGTTTCATTGAATTAAGTTTCAATACATAGTGATAAAAGACCCAGAAGACCGAACAATTCTAAACTTGTATATACTGAATAATGTAGCCTCAAAATATAAAGCAAAAATTGACAGGAATCAAAGATAAATGCCCAATAGTGTAGGGGATTTTTAACATACTTTTCTAAGTCAATAATAAATGAAGCAAACAAAGGCTGAGCAAAATTAATCTTTTTCTAATGGACATGTATAAAACATGCATATTACTTAACAGAAGACTATGTTCTTTTCATGCAGAAATGGAAAATCTTTGAAAATCAACCATGTGCTAGGTCATAAAGTAAGCCTCAAGGATTGATATCATATAATCCATATTCTTTGACCACAATGCAGTTATGACAGAAAGATAACTAAAAAAATTCCAGTTGTAGAAATTAAAACATGACAAAACTTTTAGAAACATAGATCTAGACAGAAATTGTAATGGAAATTTGAAAATACTTAAAACCACACAATAATGGAAATACTAAAATAAAGTTGTGGATGTAGCGAAAACCATATTAGAGGAAGATTCATAGCCTAAATTTTTGTATTAGAAAAGAACAAAAGGCTCAATATGAATAAGCTAAGCATGCAAGGAATTAGAAAATTAAGAGTACAAAAAATCCAAAAAAGAGGAAAAAAGAGCATAAATCAATGGTATAGAAAATACTCAATAAAGATGATCAATGAAACAAAGGTCCTATTTAATAGGAAGAGTCCTATTAAAACTAGACAAGTGTCTGATAAGATTTGTCAAGGAAAAGGAAAAAGAGACATCTCTAAGCAATAAAAGGGATGAAAATGAAGATCTAACTACTGATACAATAAACAATAAATAAATGAAAAGAAGAGGTCATGAACTTTAAAGCAATAGTTTTGAAACATATGAAATGTATATATGATGAGAAAATATAATTTAAGAATAGAAAGAAATTTAAGAAATAGAAAATGTGAGTAGTGCTTTAACCACAAAATAAATTGAACCTGTAATTTAAATTTTTCCCACAATGAAAACACTAAGCCTAGATAGCTCTACAGGTGTGTTCTACCTAATGTTCAAAGAAGAGATTATTCTATTTATATATGAATGCCTTCTAGAGAATAGAAGGAAGTATGATTTCTAACTCATGAGATTAACAGTACTGTAATACAAGAAAACAGACAAGGGCTGGAGAAGAAAGGAGAATCATGGGGCAATCTCAGTCTCACTTATAAACACAGATATAAAAATTCTAAACAAAATGTTAGCAAAGCATATCTTGCAATGGAAAGATAATATCAGGTTATATTACCCCAGGAAGGCAAGGTTGCATAATTCTAGACAATCGATTTTCTGGAAATAACAGATTAGGTAAATTATCCCAACCCTCCTACTACATATAAGGAGACTAGACAAATTGCACTGTGTATACACACACACACACACACACACACACACACACACACACACACACACACACCTTCAAAGCATCAGAGAGCTAACAAGATAGTGAAGAATCACTAGACCAACATCCAGAAAACATTGACCTGCTTTTCCCCCTGGGGGTGGAGAGGTGGGAGTTTGCTGACCACTGAAGAAGCAAGTGAGAGACTGAGAAGTACTTTTCAAAAGTCTTACAAAGCTAGGGCAACTGAAGGTCAAGTCCAGAGCCCACCAAAGTGTGTGTATATGGAGGGATGTGTTGGTAAACTCCTCGTGCTTTGGGTTGGACTGCATCCTAGCGCTAAGGGTGAACAGCAAAAGGACTAGGCCACGTTGCATTTCAACCTGCCTTCAAATTGTCTCAGGCACACAAAATGCAATAAAGTTATCTAGTATTGTTAGCGTCCCCAGATGCTGGGCAGAAGCAGACATAAATCCTCTCTGAGAAAGATGTAATCCTCCCGGGATTCAGATAATTTGTATATTTTCTCAAATTCAGTCAGTGGGACGCAATAAAAAATAATCAGGCAAACAAGGAGAAACGGCAATGCGAATTAGAACTGGTATAAACAACAAAATAGAAACAGACCCATAAGAAGTTATTACAAACACATGGAGGAATTATTACTCACCAATGCACAATTTTATTTTATTTTATTTATTAATATTTTTTACAATATTGATTAAACCATGGGGAAATGTGTTACTAAAAAAGCTGGGGAAAATGGAAAAGTGCATTTAAGAAGAGGAAAGTAAATTTTGGTTTATGGAGGAAGGTTTGCATATTCATAAAATATTTTTTAGGTATATGAATCTTTTCATACCTTTTGGTACTCTTTTCCTACCGTGATGCATTCTTCCCTGCAAGTGTTTTAAAATAGAATCGGGAGCCCACCAGTGTGGGCTGATTGAAGATTTCATCTGCTGGAAATCAGAGAATTAGGTCTAATAAAACTCTGGGTGACCCCTCCAGCAACAACCCCAAAGAAAAGCATAGAAAATAGAGCTAAATGCTTTGAAAAGGATCTAGATCGGCAGGGCATACTACAGTGTTCTTTATTCTTTATGCGTGTTATTGCTGAATCAGCCTCAGCAATAACTCGACAAATGGGATTGCTTCATGATGAGTGTACTATAGGGTTGGAGTAGAGGAGAAAGATTTACTGTTTTCAGTGGCACTTTATAAGAGAGATGTAAGGCACATTTAAATTGTCAAAACTAAACAGGGCTATTTTTTTATGACATAGAAACATCTGTTTTAGAGTTCTAACTAAAGTCTTCTGGACACTTTTTCTGTTTCTACAGAACCAACATGTTGATTACGTAGACGTCGGCGGGGCTTATGTGGGACCGACCCAGAACAGGATCTTACGGTTATCTAAGGAACTGGGTTTAGAAACTTACAAAGTGAACGTAAATGAGCGTCTTGTTCAATATGTCAAGGTAAGCCTGATGTTTTACTCAACTGACCAATAGGGGAGCATTTTATTTGGGAAAGCATTTGGTTTTGCTTTTAGTTGTTTTTTCTCAAATCAATCATAAAAGTAGGTTCTCAGCTTTAAAGTAGTACTCTGCCTTTCTTCTTCTTTTTAAAAAATCCCTGCGGACTCCTGGAATCCCTGCAAGTGGTCAGGCTCCAGCTTGGTTCTCCTCTGCCTCACCCACTGTGGGCCTTGAAGGCTACAGCCCCACCTCTAGTCCAACTGGAGTACGAGTGGAAGGCTCCTTCCTTCCCCTGCCTCTGGAGGTGGGGGAGGCACCAGAAATACACACACACACACACACACACACACACACACACACACACACACACACACACACACACACACAGAGCCCAGGCAGCCCCTGAGGCACCTATGAGGCAGTTCTAAGGCCCCAAGGAACGCAACAGTTTGAGGCCACTTCTTAAGACTTTGAATGGGTCATTCATCCTCATCCTTACGTGGCATTTCTTTGCACACTTTGATAATTTTCTCTGTCTGGCTCAGTTGTGCAGTTTCCTACTGTTTAAACAAGAGATTGTTTAGGCTCTAAGTGCTGATATCCACTCAAGAAACAGCAGCTGTTGCCCATGTTATTCTTTCTTACTGAAGCCAAACATGGAGCAGCTGGAGTCTGGAAATGTGCCTTGAGAAATCAAGTTTCCGATCTGACGTTGTAGCCCATTTCCTGGAACTAGAGTCATCAGGACTGGGGTTATTTACTCATTCTAATGCCAGGATTCCCACACCAGTAACCACATCACTCCTCAACAGACACATTTAAGCCTCCACTCCACCCCAGCAATCGTGTGGGTCTGGCATCTTCAGGGCCTTTCAGAGCAGGGAATGAGGGATACTTGAAGTATATGCACACCGATGTGCAATCAGGGAGATCAGGAATCTCGGGGAACTCTGATAGCTGGTCTGGGTTGGTTTGGGATGCTTGGGAAAGTCTGGCAGTGAGACACATGAAAAAACAAACCAGTAGCCTTTAGAAAAACTAGGTTCAGAGGTCAAGGGAGAAATGAAGAAGCTACAAAAGAATTATAGAAAGTGTTTATGAATGTTGGCTTCAATAGGCCATGATCAAAAAAGGAAAAACTCCTTTGCTTCCCCACTTTGTCATCTCTGCACGGCATGTTGTTTACCCGGACTAGTAAGTGATAACAAAGGTAAGAGTAATAGCAACTAACCCTTATGGAGCACTTTCGCCTGTATTATCATATTTAATGTAGGGAGAGAAACCAAATCCTTTGCACTCAACTGCTAATTAAACAGTCGTATAAATCCACTGTCTAGTCCAACTGGGAAGCATATGAGTCTGATGATTATCCTGGAATCTCACAAAACTTATGCTCTACTTTACAGAGGAGAAAACTGAGGTTCAGTGAGGTAAAGTGACTTGAACAAAGGTATAAAACTAGTAGTGGTCTGCCTACCCCCTGAGCATATGCTCTTCATGAATTTTAGGATTTACTTACAAATAAGCACATATTTAAGATGCTAAACACTGTTCTTTTCACTTAAGACAATCTCATCTAATAAAAAGATGGAGAATAGAAATACTATTAGGGAATTCCCTGGCGGTCCAGTGGTTAGGACTTGGTGGTTTCACTGCCATGGCCCAGGTTTGATCCCTGGTTGCAGAAGTAAGATCCCGCAAGCCGCGCAGTGCAGCAAATAAATAAATAAATAAATAAATAAATAAATAAATAAATAAATACTTACCATTAAACCGTCCTCTCACATACTTTACCCTGCCAAGGAACACATATTTTCACCCAAGGTAGACAGCAAAGTTAAGGTAAAAAACTAGTGCATCAGTTAGAGGTTAATTTATTTTATCTAAATAAGTGCCTTTCTGCTGGTGTTTCTAATAAATCGTATCATTTCTGCAATGATAAACACTCAGGGTAGTGGATGTTTTTATAATGACCAGGGAACTAGAAAGTGAGGAGGCCAGATTAGGGAAAAAGCAGAAAGATATTCATCTAACTATTCCAGGTAAGACTGATGATAAACTGTATAGCAAAAAATAATTCCACTTATTTAAGAATATCTCAACTCTCACTGTTCTGTTTGCTTCTAGGGAAAAAAAGGACTTTTCCCCCTGGCATGATAGTGGATTGGGTTAATAGTACAAATTCTCTTTGTGACACTTTCTGCATCAGCTCTCGTGACAGCCCCAGCTTCTGTAATCAAATACAGTGTATCTTTTCTGTAAATAACACTGAAATGAAGTGGGTGAATCACTGGAAGATTGCCACTGTCTAGTTAAATCAAGCCATATTCTTTAAGATCCAGATTGCTTCAGCTCTTAAATTTTCCTGATGTGCAGCCTTAAAGAATGCCTCCATTGTTTCTTCTGTCAGCAGACTGTAGTGCATCCAGTTTCAACCTACTCTAGGATGATTTTTAGTATTCACCAGAGAACTATTCTTGACCTTTGCTAGATTGTGTTTACAGTGCAAGTTTTGACATGACTATGTGGCGTTCTGAGCCTGAGCCTCAGAAGCACTGGGGACAGATGTTAGGTGGTGTTTTCCAACCTGTCCCTTCCCCCAGAGACTAAGTCTATCTGCTTCGTTCTTAGAAGGTTCGTATGGTTATGCTAAATTCATTCACTGTTTCAGTAAGTCGTTACTGGACAATCAACTCTGTACCAGATATTGTGGTAGGCTGGAAATACAGTGGTGGATACATGATCCAAGTTTCTGCTCACATGGAGCTTTCCATCTCAAGGGAGGAGATAAGTAAATAATCAATACTCGCTAACATTTCTGCCTTTATCCTTCATGGATCTTGTGAATAGAATCTCTATTCTAATTCTGGTTTAGTAGATCCTGATTCTCATGTAATAGGGTTCTTGACTGGTTCCTAAAGTGAGCAGGTTTTATGAATGTTGTGAATTCAATACGGCTTTATTTCGGAGACTACATCTGATTTGTGAAGTTAATATAAATTAATCATGTCTTTAACCTAAAAGGTGGCTTTGGAGTGGTGTCAGCTAGATATGTTTAAAGTGTTCTCTATGGATTCTTTTCTTTTGGAAGGTGTAAAGGAAGCAGGTGGACTTGAATGCCTCTTGGATCGATTGATTGATTACTTGCATTAGTAAAGAAGATGCACCATCATTACGATCGTTTTATGAGTTAGTTTCATTGAGTTGTGGAGACTTAAATTTAGCAGTGCCAGGTCTTGGAGAAGAAGAAAGAAATACTTGATTCCTCTTTTTTTTTTTCTTTCTTTCCATGGGTTCCTCCAGATCATAATAATGCAGGTAGGGTGTCAAGAGGGAGAACACTGCCAGAGATGGAGCAAGGCATTTTGCAGGAACTACTTTAAACGAGACATTGACATTTTCATGCATTCTCACTTTCTCCCTGCTTTTCACATCCTCTCTAAATAAAAATCAAGACTATAAATATAGACCACACATTTGTTTTTAGAGAATGGTGTAATAAAGATTTATTTAAAACAGCATAGGCTTTCCTGATAGTAACAGCTCAGCAAGCAATTTTTCCGAGTATTCGTTCTGTTCTTCCCACAGCCATTTACTCCATGTTTCTATGCCAACGACTGAAATCACAGGCTTTTCAGAACGTGTGTGTTCTGGAATACTAAGTAATTTTTTGTTGTTGTTGCTAAGAGGTGAACTTTGTTTTAGCCAGTAGGCTGTATTGAAAGCAGAGGATGTACTTTTTATCAGTTTGTCTTAATGCTTCCAGATATAACTGCGTCTTTGACCTCTTGCTTCTAATAGGGTGTTTCCTTTGGATTGGGGACAATATATTTTTAAGCTGCTTTTAACACCTTTCCATACCAACTCATAGAACTCTTTTCTTTTGTCAAAGAAAATTATACTTTCACTTTCAACCCCTCTCAGTAGGAAACTCAAGAAGCCACAGGTGTTAGGCTCTTGTAGGGATGTTGATTGTCGTGTCTTTTTTTTTTTTTTTTTTTGCGGTACGCAGGCCTCTCACTGTTGTGGCCTCTCCCGTTGAGGAAAACAGGCTCCGAACGTGCAGGCTCAGCGGCCATGGCTCACGGGCCCAGCCGCTCCGCGGCATATGGGATCTTCCCGGACCGGGGCACGAACCTGTGTCCCCTGCATCAGCAGGCGGACTCTCAACCACTGTGCCACCAGGGAAGCCCTCGTGTCTTTCTTTTAATCACCTAAATTCATCCCTCCTGGTTCTATGCATTGGTGTTGCCTTCCATCTGTAATGTGCCTATACCTGTGTTACATTTGAGCTTCCCAATGATCCTTTGAGGTATTAAGCATTATTTCTCCCATCTTACAAATGAGAAAACTGAGGCTCAGAGAGGTTAGGAGCCAGAGTGAGGCTTTCCATCTCTTGAGCCCAGGTTCTGTGAGTTATATCACATCGTTCCTTATTCTGTGAGCAGAGTTAACTTGTGAACCCCTTTAATAAACTGCTCCAAGATATGACAAAAATCACCTTACCCCAACAGGCTTTGGAGTCCTAAGATGCTACTTTGGCTGTAAGGGCTCCTGTGGACTCCAGCGGTTGGAGGGGAGTGGGTGTGCCTAGGAGTCACATGTGGTACTGTTCACCAGAGTGGCCTCTTCTCTTGTATCCTGAGCCATAGATCTGGTCCCCCTCTGGCCTTCAGTGAGCGCTTGACTCCTGAGAAACCCCCGAGGCCAGCCCAGTTAGGCTCAGCAGGCTGAAGAAGACGGATTCTATTATTGTGTTAAAATACTAAGGCTAGAGGTCTGGGGCATGGCTTGGAATTGTTGGCTGTATATTCTTTTTCATAAGTGACTTATGAAAACTTAATAATCAAAGTATGATCTAGATAAGAGTATTTTATTTTATGCCATTATACTCTGCCTGGTTTAAAAAAGAAAAAAGAGGATTTAAAGTAATTTGTGTAAGTCAGAGTAGAAGATGAAGAAAGACAATTAGGTAAGGACAGCCAAGTGGTAATGGGCCTGTGTTCATGATAAAAAATTCTTTGTTGATCATAGAAATGAAGTAATACAAAAGGGATTTTTTTTCTCTAAACTATAATTATACATAGGATTTTAAAAGCAGAGAGACTCAAAATGTTTATATATTTTCACTCTAATCTATCAAGTATTCAGTATAAAGATATATAGACATAGCTTGTAAAAAACAGTTGCTAGTAACTTCCATTCTTTTTTTCCTCTCCATTTTTAAAAGACTTCATTTACTTCCTGTGGATCATAGGAAAGCTTAATGACAGAAATTACTCTTAAAGCCTTGTGCTGTTTAGAAAGCTAGGTCGGCATTAGCCATTTTCTCTCAAAGGCTCCTTTCTTTTTCCTATAAACTTTCAGGAGTAAATCTCAGATTTAGTTTCTAGAGAATGAAGTTTCTACTCAGTTGAAGTGACAGCCCATTATATAGCAAAGTCAGGTTAATAATTCGATTTTCCCCTTTCATTTATTTTTTTTTAAATTGTGATAAAATAGACATAAAAGTTACCATCTTAGCCATACTTAGTGGACAATTCAGCGACATTAAGTACATTCATATTGTTGTGCTACCATCCACAGAATGCTTTTCATCTTCCTTTCATTCATTTTTAATAGGAAGTAATTCACTACAGAAGGCATTTTCTAGCCATTCATTGAGAAGTAGTCTAAAGTCACCCTCCTGCCTTGGACTGGCCTTCACTGGCAGCATAGAAAGGGGATTAGGTCAGGCACAAAGCATTTCTCTCACTGAGGCTGTGGAACTTTTCGATCACCTCCTCAAGTGGGGCCCTGGCATGTTGGTTAATGGCAAAAAGAACCCTGTGAATAGAAGGAAACATAAAAGCAGCTTCCTCAAGAGAAACTGCTCTAATCTCTGTGATTCCGCAACTCCTAGAGGTTCTGACCTTTCAGGTTAGAATGTAGTTGCCAGTTTGAGGTTCATATCTCCCCCAGGCTCCCCTGTCCTTGCTTTCTACTTCCTCCCTCTGTAGCCCCTACTCCCACCTCAGAGCACACACCCAAATACCCCAACCAAAAGGCTTAATCATAAACTTTTGCAGACTAGCCTTCTAATAGTTGAAACCTTTAAAAACCCCCTAATGTCCTATGAATCTGTTACCAAATGCAAGTTCCAGGGCCCAATGCACAGTGAGGCCAAACAAACTGAAACGTCGGAGTTTGGGGCAGAGAAAGGTTGATGGCAGGGCCAAACAAGGAGAATGGTGGCTCGTGCTCAAAAATCCTGAACTTCCCAATGGTTTTCGGGTAGAAGCTTTTATAGGCAAAATTTAGAGTGAGGGCTGCAGGGTGTGTGACTTTCTCCTGATTGGTGGGTGGTGAGGTAACAGGGCAGTGCTCCGGGAATCTCTGTGCTCAGCCTGAAGTTACCATCCTCCACCTGGGTGGGGACCTTAGTTCCTGCAGAAGCACTCAAAGATATTGTTATGTATATTCCTTGAGCAGGAACCAGGACCCTGCTTTCATTGCTGCACTATTGTTTCTTTTTTTTTTTAACATATATATAATTTATTTATTCATTTATTTTATTTTTGGCTGTGTTGGGTCTTCGTTGTGCGCGGGCTTTCTCTAGTTGCACCATGCGGGGGCTACTCTTCATTGTGGTGTGCAGTCTTCTCATTGCGGTGGCTTCTCTTGTTGCAGAGCACGGGCTCTAGGTGCACGGGCTTCAGTAGTTGTGGCACACAGGCTCAGTAGTTGTGGCTTGCGGGCTCTAGAACGCAGGCTCAGTATGTACTATTGTTTCATTGACTGCTCCTCCTTTGTTTCTGCATCCCCCTTCCTTCCCTCAGTAGCAACTCTTTGAATCTGCCCTTTGGAACTTAGGGAAGGTCTAGGAGGCTGAATGAAGCCTATTTCCTACAAAGTAGAAATGGGGCCATGGAAAGGATTTGTTACCCACAGGGTCCTGCTCAGTTTCAGATCCCATATCTTGTCCATTCTGGGCCTCCTGAAGAAGGGAAGTTCTCTTGTCCCACTGACCTGCCAGAAAGTCTTTCCTGTCATTGCCCTGTCCTGCCACTTAACAAGATCGATGCTACTATATAGCCTTCTGTCTCAGGTGTGGACTCCAAGCTTTTTCACTTGTGTATCAAACTCAATGAACATTCGTTACCTTTTGGAAACCTAGTGGATCTCAGAGTCTTAGGGACAGTTATTCTTACTTTAGAGATAGGAGAAAGTTGTAAGAATGCAAGTATGTGGTTCAAGGTCCTACAGAAGTGAGTGAGAAAGAGACAGAGACAGACAGACAGACGACAGACAGATGTGAAAGCCTAGTTGATAATTAACCTTAGCAGAAACACAACTTGGAACTGAAAAGAGACAAATAATGGAAATAATGTTGATACTTTATATCTGAACAGCCCAGTATTGTTTTCATAGCACTTCATTTTATTTTTTGCCTTGTGCTTGGGTTTAGTGCAACTAGAAGAAGAAAATTCTAGGTGGAATCACAGAAAATTTGAGTGTTAATTGTAGTTCAATGTAATCAACACTTTGATCCCAAAAGCTGCTGAACTGGGTCCTTTTCATTTAAAAGACTTTACTCATATCAGGTTTTTCACACAAAGAAAATAATTACCGAACTATTAGTCCATTTGCTTTCATTCCCATAGCTCTCATGTAATTTGTCAGACTTAAACAATACACAGTGAACCTCAGGCTGAGATTTAATTTTGTGTGTTTGCCAAAGTACCCAGTGGCCTAGTTTCCACAGCCATATCCAACAGATAAATGTCTCTGAAAAAAGCATCAGGCTTTAGAGACATGGGAGGAAATCACTACTGGCTCGCACTTCCTGACCAGCAGCAGGTGATAAAAGGAAACCCTGAGACACAGACATGGGTGCAGTCACTCGCTAATCTACATAATTATTTGGGCACCCACCCAAGAAGTCCTGAGTATCTGTGACTTTCCCCCAATCTGTAGTGTATTAAAAAATACTTTTCTGATGTCCAAATGTTGGGAAGATTGTGCTAAGAATCTTACGGCTGCTGGTCCACCCTTTCTCCCAGTGCAAGCCCTTATCACATCTCTACCATTGTGATTGCATGAGCCATCACTGAGGTAACTCCATCTAGTAGAGGGGCAGGGCTGCATCTACCCGGTCACCGGGATACACAAAGTGAATGCTCTCAGTTAACAGCCTCTCTAACAAGAAGTTTGCTTTGCCCTGGACCCCCTCCACCTGCTCTGATGTATTTTTTCCTCTGTACTGCCCTGTTCCAAGGGGGCAGAGCCCAGACCTGAGACTCAGCACAAAGCACTTGCAGTTTTAGCTAGATGTACAAGTGATTTTGTTGCAGGAAGGGGGACTCCTTCCAGGGCCCGAGAGTGAGCTCTTGTCTAACACTCGGAAATGAATTGTGCAAGGAGACACACATGCTGACAAAGCAAGAGACTTTATTGGGAAGGGGCGCTGGGCCAAGAGCAGGAGGGTAAAGGAACCCAGGAGAACTGCTCTGCCGCAGGGCTCGCAGTCTCAGGTTTTATGGTAATGGGGTTAGTTTTCGGGTTGTCTCTGGCTAATCATTCTGACTCAGGGCCCTTCCTGGTGGCGCGTGCATGGCTCAGCCAAGATGGATTCCAGCGAGAAGGATGCTGGGAAGATGGTAGGCCATGTGGACTGGCATTTACTCTCTCCTTTTGACCTTTCCCGAATTCTTCCAGTTGGTGGTAGCTTGTTAGTTCCGCGTTCCTTACCAGGAGCTCCTGCTGTAAGATAACTCATGCAAGTGGTTACTATGGTGCCTGGCCAGGGCGGGCGGTTTCGGTCAGTGGTTCGCCTAACAACTTCATTTGATTTCTCCTATTTGACTCAGTATTGTGGGATGATGTACCCTTTTGTGCAGGAGAGGTATGTGTGAGACTTTATTCCCATTTGTAGCATTTGGAAAATATTCTGGTTTTTGTAGGTCTTCTTTCTAGCCTATGTTTTCCTGTGTTCTCTAAGGCCCCTACCAGTGCTAGCCAGAATATGAAGAAAGCATGCCTGAGGGAATATTTTCCAAGCAATATTAATCCCAAAAGTGCTTTGCGAAAGAGGAGGTTTGTTGGTCAGATAAATTTTGGAAGTGCTCCATATTCTAATCCTATCTTTGAGAGCCAAGATGTCCATTAGCAAATTAGGAGTCTTATGAGGACCAGCAATTTAAAAAAAAAGCTGTTTAACTATAAACCAGGATTCCCCAGATTTATGACCATGGAACTCATCTTCATATAGCACCCAGAAAGATCAGAGTGAGAAATGCAAACAAAGAAAATGGTTTTAGGGATTTAGGTTCCCTAAGAAAGTGAGTCTCCCATCTTTCTCTTCCCTTCACACCTTACACACAGTGCATTCTAGTAAATTTGATGGTAATATTGATTATGGCTATTTTAGAAAAGGTATGCCTGTGAATTGATAAGGAAAAATCAGTGCAAAATTGGCATTCATTCAAAGGTCTTGTCTGAGGCGGGGAAAGAGGGGGTCATTTGTGCAGAAAGAGAGCGGACCCTTTCTGGGGCCTGGGGGAACTAGATGTGATATGAGATGGGCTCTAAAAAAGCAAGGATTCCACTCTTCTTTTTATTCCTTCATTTAATAAGCATTTCTTAGAACCTTGGTATTTACAAGGCAATGTAGGAAATGAGGCATAGTCCTTCTCAGGTGTGTTGAGACTAGTCCAGAAGGTAAGACATGTACTTAATTTCGTTTAATACATTGTAGAAAATGGCAAAGTGCCATGGGCAATGAACAAAGTGCTCTAGTGCATCAGAGGAAGCTGAAGTGGTTTCTGACCTAGGCAGCTAAGTGAGATCTTTGGGACCATGTCTCTCTCAGATCAATATTCACTCATGCCTACAACCTCCAGGCCTAGAAGCACATCCTAATAGGCTCTCGACGGAGGATCCAGCTCAGTGGCACTGCAGGTCAAATCTTTCTAACATGGAGACTGAGGCACAGAGGTAGGGGCCGGGGGAGCCTGAACCAAAAGCATGGAGACATGAACTTTGCCTCTGCCAGGTACCAGCTGGGTTTAAACAAATTATAAACACACACACACACACACACACACACACACACAGGCATACCTCAGAGATATTGCGGGTTCGATTCTAGACCACTGCAATAAAGTGAATATCACAATAAAGTGAGCCACACAAATTTGTTTCCCAGTGCATATAAGAGTTATGTTTACCCTATACTGTAGTCTGTTAAGTGTGCAAGAGCATTATGTATAAAAAAAGTATGTACTTTAATTTAAAAATATTTTTTTGCTAAAAAGTGCTAACCATCATCGATAACACAGGATTGCCATAAACCTTCAATTTGTAAAAAAAAAAAAAAAAATACACAGCATCTGTGAAGTGCAATAAAGTGAAGCATAATAAAACAAAGGTATGCCTACTGTACACCTACATATATATTAAAAACTTAATACATATATAATGTGGACCTCCGAATATCTTCAAAGACATAGTGAACTTGCTAAATTTATCAAAAGCTGTCCAAATGTACCACCCTGTGATGCATCTCACTTATTATGATCACAAGAATTTACCTTGGAGCAGTGAAAAGCAAGAGAAATCAGACATGGAATCCAGCCATAGTGAAATCAAAAATGTAAGGAAGAAGAGTAAAGTAACTAAATGATTTTTTAAGAAAAAGATTTAAGAGGAAATAAATATTAATGAAGAAAATGGACAACCATAACAGAAATCATCATTTCCTTCAGTCTTTTTTTTTTAAGTTTTTAAAAAATATTTATTTATTTATTTGGCTGTGCTGTGTCTTAGTTGCGGCATGTGGGCTCCTTTAGTTGTGGCATGTGGGCTCTGTTAGTTGCAGCATGCAGGCTGTAGTTCCCTGACCAGGGACTGAACCCGAGCCCCCTGCACTGGGAGTGCAGTGTCTTAACCACTGGACCATCAGGGAAGTCCCCATTTCCTTTAGTCTTTTTTGAAGTTTAATAGAGATAAGGATTAAAAAGAAATGGTATAGGTATTTTTATTTTTACTTTTTTTCATTCAAATAATTTGACAACATGCATAGCTAAATGAATAAGAGGAATTTTATACAAACACTATAATGTGATAAGACCCAAGCTTTAGTGAACATTAGGATTACCTGGGATTTGTTAAAAACATAGATAGCCTGGCCACACACCCCTAATTTAGTAGGCCTGACGGCAGGATCCCTATACCCTGCACCCTGAGTTATTCTGAGGCAACTTCTGCTACAAATCCAGGAATCTCGCAAATGGAAAGGGGTAGGATTCTGGAAAAGTTAGTGATACTCACTCACATTTATATGTTACTCTACAGCAGGGTTTCTCAACCAGGGCACTATTGACTTTTGGAACTGGATAATTCTTTGTTGTAATGGGGCTGTCCTGTGCATTGTAGGATATCTAGCAGCATCCCCCATCCAGTTGTGACAACGCAAACTTTCTCCAGACATTGCCAAATATAACCTGGGGCGCAAAATCACTCCTGGTTGAGAACCACTACTCTACCGGGACCAAAGCCCCTTCATTCTCACTAGAGAGCAATACTGATCTTTCCAGATCAAATCTGGTAACAGTGAAGAGTACCTTTCCCTAAAAACTCTAGGTCCCCAAAGAAAAAGTTCTCAAAAGGGTCTGTCCACCTACCCTCTAATGTCTCAGCTATTCCACTCTAGTACTAAACACATCAAACACCAATATCAACTTACGTAGACTTTGGTATAAGACACATTTCCCCCCAGACTCTATAGGAGTGTATGTCACTCAGAATATCCAAGGGATCTCAATATAGCACTTTACCAACCTCCAGATATAGAGCCTGAAGACAGTGTTATAGGACGGAAGGGAATAAATGCCAATAAAGGGTTAATGAGTTGTTACAGCTGTGGGCACCTGAGGCTCAATTCCCCCTAGTTCTCCCTGAGGAACTGTGTGGAATGTGCCAAAGAATTGCCCCATGAAGAACAAAGAAGCTGAGATAATTTATCCTTGTCCCTCACTGGCTGGGGTTGCCCTTGTGTCCCATGTTGAATGCTGACCATTGGGCATCTGCTGCAGAGTAAACTTTAATAATCAGGTGCTAGATGATCCATCCTTAGGATAATCAGTCAAAGTTCAGTGAGATAAGCAAAGCTATTAAAGGATTTATTATAGGGATTTGGCCTTACCTAATTGTGGGAGTCTTTGTAAGGCTCTTGTCTTTGCATCTGATGCTGGAGCTTGAAGGGCAGGCAGTCAGGAAGGGAAGATAGATGTATGATGGAGGAAAGCAAGAACAAGCTGGAACCCACAAGCATGAGCTGGAGTCCAGGTCAGTCTTTGTTGCCTCCGATCTTGACACTGTGGATGTCTTGCAGAAGCCAGGACCCTTCATCATAGAGCTAAATACATATACCAGGCCTAGAAGTTGTAGAAACTGAAGGAGGATCCCAGAAGGGTGGAGTAGTTGCAGGCCCAGACGCTATCTCATGCCATGAAAATCAGCAATAATGTGTGTGAACTACAAAATGAGTGGCTGCTTCACTTTTACTCTCTAAATTTCCCATAAGAATCTCTCTTGTGACCCTAACCAGAAATATATAGGAAAGAAAACTCTGGGAAATCCAGTTCAGCCTGAACAAGTTGACACAGTACAAAGCCATCACACCATCTGTTTCCACTATCACTTGCTCAGTGGGCCCACATACAAAGTGGCCATGGCATCAAGAACAGAGACAATGTATGGGCTCAACAATATGACCTTCCACTCACCAAGCCAGATTTGACTTTTGGCTCTCATTAGTCATCAGGGAAATGCAAGTCCAAACCACAATGATATACCACTTTGCATCCACCAGGATGACTGGAATCAGAAAGACAGACAATAACAAGTGTCGACAAGGATATGGAGATATTGGAAACTTCATACATTGCTGGTGGGAATGTAAAAGGGTGGCAGCTGCTTTGCAGTTCTTCAAAATGGGGTAGGAGAGAATGGAGAGTGACTTTTAACGAGTAAGGGTTCCTGCTTGGGGTGATGAAAATGTTCTAAAATTAGCTGTGGTGATGGTTTCACAACTCTGTGAATATACTAAAAAGCATTGCATTGTACACTTCTAATGGATGGATTATAGAGTATGTGAATGATATCTTAATAAAGCTGTTAAAGAAAAACAGCCGCTCATCCTCACAGTGTAATATTTTCATCTTTTTTCTAACTGCCTAGTTCTCCTGAGTTAATGGCATTTGTGAAAGAGGAAAAATATTTTGCAGTGCCCTCTCAGTTATCTTTACTTACCCAAGAGCATCCAGAAGAACTCATATTATTTCTATGTTAAATGGTTTGTTTGTAATGTCTGTATATACCTAGAGTCCCTTGGGAAAGATGGCATAACAATGCATTTGAAACCTTTTATTCTTGATGTTATGGCATTATTTATACCTGAGTGTAATGGTTCTCTTTTTCCAGGGATGAGATTGCACAACTCAAGTGCCCGTCGTTTTAGCTGTACAAGTCCTAAGAGAGGGGACTGAGCATAAGGTGAAAATCAGGTCATGAACTTAGGAATGTGCTGCTAGCCCTTGAAGTTGTGTGAGAGGTAGAGGAAGCAGAGGCATGAAAAATGCAAACCATGAGACTGTGCAAATATAATAATAATAAATCCAGACGATGGATGAGTTCCCCAGGGAAATGGGTGGGCCAAGGAAGGCTGAGGATCAGACCCCAGGGGAGTCAGTAGATGAGAGAAGAAAGGGTCTTGCAAAGAAGAACAGAGGAACCAGATGGCCACTTGGGAGAACCAATACATTAAGATAGGATATGGGAATTCCCTGGTAGTCCAGTGGTTAGGACTCCAGCACTCTCACTGTGGAGGGCCCAGGTTCAATCCCTGGTCCCTGGGGAACTAAGATCCTACAAGCCTCGTGACATGGCCAAAAAAAAAAAGAGAAAAAGATAGGATAGATGTTTCCATGTCGATTATGATGGCTTTTTCTGGGTAAAGTAGCACTATGTATAATGTTTGAAAAGAGTTTGTCTACCTGCATATGGAAGGAGGAGGAAGATGATTTTTTTAACTACTAATACAGCGCGATATTATTTAATGGGTCTCTTTTTAGATGATTTCTTTATTTAAAGCGTTGTTATGAACTATGGAAAATAAACCACCAAAAGATTTCTCTTACAGGCCTGTCACAAAGCAGTGGGACTAGAAGGGTGCCAAGGGATTCGTATGGGTTGGGCAGACATGTTCCTAAATCAATGGAGAACATATCTGTTTATTTTCAAGATGATTAAAGAAAAATATTTGGCAGCTTTCCTCCCTGGCCTATGATATTCTTTAATACCACTCATTTCCTTTTTTTAAAAAATAAATTTATTTATTTATTTTTGGCTGCGTTGGGTCTTTGTTGCTGGACGCAGCCTTTCTCTAGTTGCAGCAAGCGGGGGCTACTTTTCGTTGCGGTGCTCAGGCTTCTCATTGCGGTGGCTTCTCTTGTTGCGGAGCACGGGCTCTAGGCACGCAGGCTTCAGTAGTTGTGGCTCACGGGCTGTAGAGTGCAGGCTCAGTAGTTGTGGTGCGTGGGCTTCGTTGCTCCGCGGCATGTGGGATCTTCCCGGACTAGGGCTCAAACCTGTGTCCCCTGCATTGGCAGGTGGATTATTAACCACTGCTCCACCAGGGAAGTCCCAACACTCATTTCCTTCTGTTTAACTAAACTATAAAAGTACAGAGAGCTGAAATTCTCCAACATGCCCATCGGTGAATGCTACTTGCTGGCTTATCTTATAGGACCAACAATAAAGAATGCTGTGGGAGCCACAAACTGTCCTCTTTATTTTTGAGCTTTATATAAATGGACTCATACTACATGTATCCTTTGACTGACTTGCTTCTTTCACCAACATTTTTTTTTTTTTTTGCCACACTGCACGGCTTGTGGGATCTTAGTTCCCAACCAGGGATTGAACCTGGGGCCCCGGTAGTGACAGCGCTGAGTCCTAACCACTGGACTGCCAGGGAATTCCCACACCAACATATTTTAAAGATATCAATACATCCATGTTGATTGGTGTTGTTCACAGTTTATTCATTTTCACTGCTCCACAATGGACATTAGTGTGTGTCTTAGTCCGTTTATATAAAGCTCAAAAATAGGCAAAACAAAGCAGTGTATCATCTACGTATGTATACAGGGCAGATGGAAGAAAAGAAAAGGAGTGGTAAACACAAAATTCACTACAGTGGCTCCCTCTTGTGCAGAGGGAGCTGGACGTGATGGGGAGAAGCACATGGTGTACTTCTAAATTTCTGGTGATATCACACTTCTCAAATTGGATGGTGTGCACATGGTTGTTCATTTCTATTATTCCTCTTTAAGCTATCTATTTTTATCATATATGGCATATTTCATAATAAAATGTTAATAACATAAAATAGCTTTCTCAGTAGCATCAGTGTGTTAAGAACGCCCTCCCCCTGCCCTAATTGGGCAGGCATCCAAGAAATTTAAAAAATTAAATTAAAAAAAAAAAACTGTCCTCTCCTGGCAATAGTCTCCCTTTTTTATGAGCACTGGTAGATTGAAGGTGTGGTTTCTCAAAGGAACTTAAGTATTTGGGGCACAATTCCAGGGACACTGTATTCTACTCGACATCAACTTCTGCTGTGTCAAAGACATTTTAGAGATTAAAGGCCACTTAGTAAGGGTAAGAAGGTTTCATAGTATAGGCACAAAATGGAACTTGACTTTTACTCAAGATTTTTTTTTTAATTTTTATTTTTAAAGAGCAGTAGCCATGTAGAAGTATTCCAGGAGATCCTGCCTCACACTCTTAGGTCTTAAAGGCATTTCTTGCTGAGAAGTGGTTTAGGATTGCAAAACAGCTGACACTTTTGTATGAGACTATTACTTGAACATAAGGAACATATAGATTTTTCCCCATTTCAATTAAGGGAAGAATTATAACAAGAACCAACTGTTCTGAAGGCTGCCCGTGATCTATTACTTAACCCAGTCTCTCTCCTCTCCATAGTTATTTTTGTGTCTGCCTGTTTCTCTCAGAACATGCTTCTGCATTTTCCAAAGTTGACCCTGTTACCCCAGAGCTTCTTAGTTTCCTTGTTTATTCCTTAGAAACATAAAAGATGTGTGGAAGACTGATAAGTTTCATATTTCAAAGTTCTCTTTCTTTTAATCAGGAAGTTTAAGATGTCTCTAGGACAAAACTATCTCACCATTCCATCAACCATATAGGAAGCTGGAAATCTCAAGGTTTATAAGCAAGGGTTTTGGGAGCAGGAAATTTCTGTCCTACTGTTTTCTAGCTAATATCCCTGGGCTTTAGTTTCCTCATTTATAAAATGGGAATATTAATAGTTCTTGCCTCCAGAGGGTTGGGGTGAGCATTACATGAGATAACGCACATGAAGAGCTTAGGCCAGTACCAGGCATGGAAAAAGATCTCAATAAATGTTAGTAATAATGGTGGTGATAGTGGTAGTGATGATGATAAAGGATTTGGAGTCTTAAAAAGTTATATTGGAGCACTGCAGCATAGCATTTTCAGATAAGAAATCAGGTCACATAATCTGCCAAGGTTATTTGAATTTGCTACTGTGGAAGGGAAAATTACTTCTTTGTCACTTAATATCTGCCATATATTCTTACTCAGTTGGAGTGTGTGTGTATGAATGTGCGCACATGAATGCAAATGCTCTTATGTCTCATGTCCCTGCCTTGATGGTCAGGAGTTTTGCTTTAGCCCTTTTTTTAAAATCCAGCTCTTAATATTGTTCAGTGCACACAGTAGCCTTTCTACAAATATTGAATATGTTTCTATTTGATAAAATCAAAATCTTGTGCAAAATTGTATTAATAGACAGTGTTTTCACCTTATGAAGGTTTACAAGATGTTTTAAAGAAAAAGGAATTAAATTAGGAAATAAAGGGAATTCCCTAGCAGTCCAGTGGTTAGGACTCTGTGCTTCCACTGCGGAGGGCACAGTAATCCCTGGTCAGAGAGCTAAGATCCTGCAAGCTGTGCGGTGCGACCAAAAAAAAAAAAAAAAAAGAAAGGAAATAAAGTCTGAGAAACTATCTAGACATGCTCTCTTTTCCTAAGGATTCACCCTCCCCTCACAGTAGCACAGGGCCTGTCACACAACTGAAATGAAGTAAATGGCAGCTAATAATTAGCTGTCTTTGTCTTGGAGGTTTTGGTACCAAGCAATAGAAACCAACTCAGGCTCACAAGAGAGAATTTACTGAAAGGATATCAGAGGGCCCCCAAAATCAATGGGAGGCTAAAGGGCCACACTTGAGAATGGGCAGAGACCAGGGAAACTCCAGCAATTTAGGGGCAGGAACAACAACCATGGTCTTAATAGCAGGAAGCATCTGCTCAGCATGCTGCCATGGGGAAGGAGAACCCAGAGTCAACTTTTTTCTGTACTTGGGTGACCCATTGCAGGGTCAGAGTCCTCTGAGAGTGTGTGATTGGCTGAACTCATATCACAGACTCACAGCCTGGCTGAGGCAGGAGAAAGAATCTAACCCATCGCCTTCTGGAATGGGAGATGGTACCCAGGACTGTCCTTTCTACACATCTATTCACAGAGGACAAGATTTAGTTTCCCAAGAAGAAACCAAAGTGCTTACTAGGAAAGGGGAACAGATGCTGGACAACCGAAAATGGCAAATGCCCATTATTCCACATTTCTAATATTTTGATTCTTGACTTTGGGTATAGTCCATAGTCTAGTCAGTCTTTATTTAGCTTGTGTGAACCTTAAGACATAGTTTGAGATATTCCACTTTGTTATTCCAGTCCTGTATGTGGTCCAAAGACAGTCCTCCATGTCATTATGCCTGCTGTCATCTGAGTGGGAACATCCTTTCAAAGAGATTAGATGGGAACTCAGGAGCTGAGAATATTGTGGCATCAATATGAGATACCGGGATGAGCTACCTTTATTTATTTGTTTGTTTGCTTGTTTATTCTATGTAAGTAGAAACAAGTTCAAGGCTATTATTTCCTGTAAGTTAAAAATGGGTAATATAACACTAGGGAAATCTTGCTAATCTAATTGAAATTTGGGGCCTGTATAGGTCAAATATATTTACAGTCCATCAAAGGTGATGTTTTTGACACAGTAGAGGATCCTGTTTCCTTGAAAATGGCTCTTAGGCTGGTTGGTTTGGGATTTTTTGAACGTCATCCTAATTTAAGGTATTATCCTTTGCTTTTAAATGTTGCAGGGGAGAACTTATCCATTTCGGGGTGCCTTCCCTCCAGTGTGGAATCCCATTGCCTATCTGGATTACAACAATCTGTGGCGGACAATGGATAACATGGGAAAGGAGGTAAAGTGTGTGTGCAGCTTGCACATGACCTGTTACTGAAATATCAATAGCAAATGTTTAGTATCCATCCTTCCACAGTGCAGGAAACATTGCTCTGGACGTTGTTGCATATCATTTCCAGTGTGTACCCAACAACTCTGCCAAACTGGTAGTATTTTACAAATGAAGAAAATCAGTGCCAAGAGGTTACATAATTTCCCCAAGACCACACAACAAGGGACAGGATTCAAACCCACATGTCTCTAATACTAATGTGTGTGCCTGTGTTTTCAACCTATGCCGCTGAGAAATTGTGTGACATATTTTTGCCGGGAGTCCTACTTATCCATATGTTATGCCACTTGAGATAGTAAAGGAGAGAAGGATTCGTTTCCCCAAAGTTTTAAAATGGGTGTTAGCTTTCAATAATAATTATGATGTTGACCATCATAATTACATATTAATTTATACATATATTTATGTATTATTATTTTGGCAACAGCATTAAGGCATAGAATCCAAAGAGCTATCCATCCCAAACCCACCACTATCTATACATAGAATTCTATGCCAATCACACAGTCCAACATAGGCAGAGAAACCAGTTTTCAGAGGTTCTCCTGAGGGCCTCTTGGCAGGGCAGTGGGCAGTAACCATCAGACCTAAATGTGGGCCCTTCTTTCTCTGAAGATTCCAGCTGATGCACCATGGGAGGCACCACATGCGGAGGAATGGGATAAGATGACCATGAAAGATCTCATCGAAAAAATCTGCTGGACAAAGTAACCTTGACTATTTAAAACATTTTTTTTTAATCTTCCCTTCAGATCGTTCCTATCCTATCTTGAACTGCAGTGTTTTTCTTCATAAGTTATAGGAAAAAAGTTAAGAGGAAACTTAATGACCTTTCCATCACTAGCAACTTTGGGGGCCCTTTAGACACTCAGAGCAGGATTGAACATAAAATGAATCTAAAACATAAGAAGAAAAGTAGGTGAAGGAAGCTGAACTTTTTTTTTAATGAAACGGTTGTGTGCTTTGCAATAAAAGAAGTAATTGTGTTTTCAGATAATATAGAGGTCAGCTACAGAAGCAATTTGGAAAGATATTAAAGTAATTTCATATAAATATAGAAGAACTGGGGGGAAGCTAGTCTATATTAAGGAAAAATATAAACTATATGTTTTCACTGAGAATCTCAGTGTTATTAGCTGAGTTACTTACAGATCATTCAGCCAGCATTTTGGGGCTGCTATGTGAAAGCACAGTATGAAGCACTGAGGAATGGTGGTGAACTTGTTAGGCATGGCCCCTAACCTCACGGAGTTGATATATTTTTAGCAGGAGAGACTGTCATTATACACATATTACATAATTCTAGGAGAGACTGAAACTGGGAACCTGACCTGTCTGATGGCAAAGGAGAGATTCCTTGTTGAAGCAATCTTTAAACAGAAACCAAGGAGTTAGTACATCAACTAAGAATGAGCCACAGAGGATGGGAAGGGACAGGGAAGGATGGATGGCGTCGGGGCAAGGAATCTTCCAGGAATGCGCCCTAATGGATGCGGAAAACAGGAAAGATAGATGGTGTGAGAGGATGGTATCTTCCATGAATGAGCCATAATAGATGGGGGGAGACAGGAAGGGTGGATGCTATGGGAATTAAGAATCTTCATGGAAGGTGCCATAGTGGATGGGGGAAGACAGGAAGGGTGTTTAGTGTGGGGAAGTGTTATCTTGCAGGATGAGTAACAGTGGATGGGGGAGTTAGGAAGAGTGGATGGTGTGCAAAGGTGGTATATTCCAGGAATGATCTAGTAGATGAGGGAAACAAGAAAATGGATGTTGTGAGGGGATGGTATCTTTCAGGAATGAGCCACAGTGGATGGAAGGAGACAAGAAAGATAGGTGGTGTGTGCAGATGGTATCTTCCAAGAATGAGCCAGTTGATGGGAAAGAAAGGAAGAGTGGATGGTGTGAGGTGATGGTATCTTCAGGAATGAGCAACAGTGGATGGGGAGATAGGAGGGTGGACGGGTCAGATTGTATCTTCCAGGAATGAGCTATAGTGCGTGAGGGGAGACAGAAAGGATGTATAATGCAGTAGGATGATATCTTCCAGGAGTGAGCCATTAACCATGGAGGGGGACAGGAAGGGTGGATAGTGTGTGGGGTTGGTACATTCAGGAATAAACCATATTGTATGCAGGGGACAGGAACGGTGGATGATGTGGCAGAATGGTTTCTTCTGAGAGTGAGCCACTCTTGACAGGGGAAACAGGAAAGATGGATGGTGTGGGAAGATGGTATGTGCCAGGAATGAGCCATAGTGCATGGGTAGAGACAGGAAGGATAGATGGTGTGGTGTGGTGGTGTCTTCCAGGATAAGCCACAGTAGATGGGGGGGGGAGGGTGTGTGGTGTGGGGATAGTATCTTTGGGGAATGTACCAGTTGGTGGAGGATATAAGAGTTAGATTATGTGAGATGATGGGTATCTTTCAGGAATGAGTCACAGAGGATGGGGGGAGAGAGGAAAGAGGGATGGTATGTGTAGATGGTATCTTCCAAGAATAAGTCAGTTGATGGAGGAGACAGGAAGAGTGGATGCTGTGGGGAGATGATATCTTCCACGAATAAAGTCAGCTGATGGGTGAGACAGGAAGAGTATGGTGTGAGGGGATGGTATCGTCAAGGGATGAGCAACAGTGGATGGTGGAGAAAGTAAGGATGGATGATGTGAATGATGGTATCTTTCTGGAATGAGCCACAGTGGATGGGCATAGATGGAGAAAGGTGGATGATGTGACAGGATGGTATCTTCCAGAAATAAGCCATAGTGCATAAGGGAGACAGTAAGGATGGTTTATTTGGTGGGATGGTGTCACCAGGAATGAACCGCAGTGCATGGGGGAAAGGGAAAGGATGGACAGTGTGGTGGTATGGTATCTTCCAGGAATGAGCCAGTGGTAGGAGAGAAAGGAGGAGTGGGTGGTGTGAGAGGATGGTGTCTTCCAGGAATAAGCCACAGTGCATGGAGGGAGACATGAAAGATGGATGGTTTGGTGGAATGATATCTTCCAGGAAAGAGCCATAGTGCAAGGGGAGAGACAGGAAGGATGGATCCTGTGGGGGATGTTATTGTTACCAAGTCCAAGCTCTCTTTGCTTGCCACACGACAGGCCAATGAATAGGAGACGAGATGTTGAGGCAAGGAATATCACTTTATTCAGAAAGCCGGCAGACCGAGAAGATGGCAGACTAGTGTCTCTGAAAAACCGTCTTCTCGGAGTCTGGATGCCAGTTTCTTTTATAGAATCAGAGAGGGAGAGGCAGTGAGGAAGTAAAGTAAAAGGGCCAGCAGTCTTGCAAAACATCTCCTGGAATGACCAGCCTCTGTGAGGGGATGTGTTAGTTTCTTCTTTCTTGCAGCCATTCACAGGTGGGTGGGGTCAGATTGTCTCCCTGTGAGCTGAACAGCAGAGGGGCAGGGTTCCCTGAGGCAGGCCATTATGTATGATTAGAATAACAAAAGCAAGGAAAAGCAAAGGTTAAGGTCAAAGAAACAGGTCCAATGTGGAGTCCGATTTAGCTCTACCCTGTTACATTACGTTCCAGGATTAACCCATAGTTGATGGTGGGGACAGGATGAGTGTATGGTGTCTATCAAGAATGAGCCACTGTGGATATGGGAGACAGAAAAGATGGATGGTGTGGGAGGATGGTTGTTCTAGGAGTGAGACATAGAGGATGGGGGTTGGGGAGGAAGGGTGCATGGTGTGGAGAATGGTATATTCCGGGAATGAGCCACAGAGTGTAGGGGGAGATGGTAAGGATGGACGAGATAGGGGGATTTATGTTCCTGGAATGAGATGCAATCAATGGGGGCGGACAGCAAGGGTAGATGGTGTGGGAAGATGTTGTCTTCCAGTAATGAGTCAGTTTTGGGGAGAGACTAGAAGTTTCCATGGCATCTTCTAGCAATGAAGGAGAGTGAGTTGGGGGGGGCAGGGGCCGACAGGAAAGCTATAGATGGTTTGAGGGGAGGGTATCTTTCAGGAATGAGCTACAGTGACTGTAGGGGGAAACAAGAAGGGTGGATGAGGTGGGGGCAAGGTACCTTCTAGAACTGAGACAAGTGTTGGGGGAGATAGGAATGATGCGTGGTGTGAGAGACTCCATCTTCCAAGAATGAGCCACAGTGGACTGTGGTTATATGGGAAAATATATGGTGTGGGAGGATGGTATCTTCTAGGAATGAACCACAGTGGATAGGGGAAGACAGTAAGGGGATAGATGGTGTGAGGGGATGGTATATGCCAGGATTAAACCATAGTGGATGGTGGGTTACAGGAAGGATGGATGGTGTGGGAAGATGGTATCTACCAGGAATGTCCGACTGTGGATGTGGGAAACAGAAAAGATGGATGGTGTGGGAGGATGGTATGTTCCAGGAGTCAGCCATAGTTGATGGGGGGGGGCAAAAAGGTGGATGGTGTGAGAACATGGTATCTTCCAGGTATGAGCCATTGTGAATGGGAAAGATAGGAAAAGTGAATGCTGTAAGTGGATGGTGTCATCCAGGAATGAGCGACAGTGACTGGGGTTGGGGGGGAGGAAGGGTGGATGATGTGGGAGCATGGTATCTTCCAGGAATGAGACAAGTGATGGGGGAGGACGGGAATGATGGACGGTATGAGATGCCATCTTCCAGGAATGAGTCACAGTAGATGGCAGTAGACAGGAAAAAGTGCATGGTGTGGAAGGATGGTATCTTCCAGGAATGAACCACAGTGAGTGGGGGAGATAGGCTGTGTGTGGTTGGATGGGAATTTCCAGGAATGAGCCATAGTGGATTGGGGGGGGAGGGATACAGGAAGGGTGCATGGTATAGGGGAATGGTATGTTCTAGGAGTCAACCATAGTTGTAGGGAGGAGACAAAAAGGGTGGATGATGTGGAAATATGGTATCTTCCAGGTATGAGCCACTGTGGATGGGGGAAACAGGAAAGATGGGAATAGTATCTTGCAGGAATACAGCAGTTGATGGGGGATATATAGGAAGAATAAATATAGTAAGGGAATGATATTTTCCTGGAATGCACCAAGTAGGTGGGGTGAGATGGGAAGGGTGGATGGGTGGGGGGATGATATCTTCTAGGAATGAACCAGGTACCATCCAGGAATGAACTGCAGTGACTGACGGTAGACAGGTGGGTGCATGGTGGGTGGGGAGAATGGTATCTTCCAGAAATGAATCAGGGTAATGGGGAAGTGAGAGTGTCAACAGGAAAGTTAGATGGTGTGGTTACATGATGTGATAGTATCTTCCAGGAACGAGTCACTGTGGACGGGGAGACAGGAAAGATGGATGGTGTGGGGGAATGGTATCTTCCAGGAATATCGGTTAATCGGAGGGAGTCAGGAAGGATGGATGGTGAGGTGAATGTTTTCTTCCAGTGATGAACCACTGTTGGGAGAGGCAGAGTAGATGGTATCTACTGGAATGAGCCAGTTGATGGGTGGAGACAGGACATGTAGTTGTGGGCTGGATTATATGTTCCAGGAATGAGTTACAGTGTATGGGGTGAAAGAGGAAGAATGGATGGTATAGGATATTGGTATCTTCTAGGAGAGAGCCACAGTGATGGGGTGGCAAGATACCATGTCCCCACATCTTCCACCCTGCTTATCTCCCCTCACAGTCACTGTAGCTCATTCCTGGATGATACCATCTCCTCACACTCTTCCTGTCTTCCCCCATCTACTATGGCTCGTTCCTGGAAGATACCATTCCCCCCACCCATCCACCTTTCTGTCTCCCCCTACCTGCTGTGACTAATTCCAGGAAGATGCCACGTCCTCACACCATCCACTATTCCTTTCTCCCCCATCAACTGGCTCATTCCTGGAAGATACCATACTAACATACAATGAACGCTCCTGTCTCCCCCCTTTCTACTGTGATTCATTCCTGGGCCACACCATCCCCTCTTCCTTCCCCCCCCCCCCATCACTATGGCTCATTCCAGGAAGATATCATTCACCACACCTTCCAGGAATGAGCCACAGTGGGTAGGGGAAGAGGGGAAGGATGGATGACGTGGGGGGATGGTATGCCTAGGATTAAACCATAGTGTATGGAAAGGATAGGAAGAGTGGATGGCATGGGGGGATGGTATCTTCCAGGAATCAGTGACTGTAGATGGGGAAGACAGGAAAGATGGATGATGTTTGGATGGTATGTGCCTGGAATGAGCCATAGTATGTGGGGGGAAGACTGGAAGAATGATGGTGTGAGGAGATGGTGTGGTCCAGGAATGAACCATAGTAAAATGGGGGGAAACAGAAGGGTTGATTATATGTTGAGATGATATCTTTCAAGAATGAGCTAGTTGATGGGAGAGACAGGAATAGTGGATGGAGTGAGGATATGGTATCTCCCAGGAATTAACCACAGTGCATGAGGGGAGACAGGAATGATGAGTGGTGTGTGTTTGGGGGGGAAGGGTGGCGTCTTCCAGGAAGGCACCAGTTATGTGTGTGGGGGGTTGTCTACAGGAAGATTAGATGGTATGGTTGTGTGAGGAGATGGTATCTTCCAGGAATGAGCCACAATGATGGGGGATATAGCAGGAGTAATATAGTGAGGGAACTGGTATCTTCCAAGATGAGATACAGTGGTTAGGAGGAGACAGGAAGCCATTGGAGTGATGGCATCTCCCAGGAAGGAACCACAGCACTTGGTGGGGGAATGCTACAGGAAGAGTGGATGGTGTGAAAGGGTGTTATCATGAGGCATGAACCACAGTGATTGTGAGGGGAGACAGGTAAGGTGAATGTTCTGGGTGCAAGGTATCAGGAAGGGATGAGCCATACTGGATGAGCTGTACACATGATAGATGAGTGATGTGGGGGATGGTATCTTTCAGGAATGAGCCACTGTGGATGGGGGTGGGGGACAGGTTGGTGCAGGCTGGGTGTGAAGAATGGTATCTTCCAGGAATGAATCACAGTGTATGGGGGATACAGGAAAGATGGATGATGTAGGAGGATGGTATCTTCCAGGAATGAGCTGCAATTAATGGTGGGGGACTGTCAGGAAGGATAGATGGTGAGGGGGATGCTTTCCTCCAATGATATATCAGTTATTGAGAGAGACAAGAAGAGTGAATGGTATCTTAAAGGAATGAGCCAATTGATGGGGGATACAGGACTGAAGGATGGTGTTGGGGGATGATATATCTTCCACAAATGAGCACAGTGGATGAGTGGAGATCGGACATGTGGGTATGGGGAGGATATATGTTCCAGAAATGAGTCATAATGAATTGGATAAAACAGGACCAATAGATGGTGTGGGGTGTTGGTATCTCACAGGGGTGAGCCACAGTGACGGGGGAAGACAGGAAAGATGGATGATGTAGTGAATGGTATCTTTCAGGAATAAGCCATAGTGGATGGAGGAGACAGGAGATATGGTTAGTGAGGGGGATGATGTTCCAGTAGCGAGCCTTAGTAGATGGGGAAAAATAATGAAGGGGAGGGATGGTTTCTCTCAGGAATGAATTCTGAATGATGGGATGGATGGAAGGATAAATGGTTGAGGCACGGTATTTTCCAGTTATTAGCCACAGATAATGGCGGGAAATGTGAAGGTTGGTTAGTGTGGGAAATGCTCCCCACCCCCAGTATAGGGAAGAGGGAACACCTTCTGAAGGCCCTGAGATGGGGAGATTGACATGTTTTAGCAATGAGTGGATAGTATACCTGGACCATAAAGATGCCATGAGGAAGTGATGGAATGAGAATTTGGAGAACTTGTTGACAAGCTGATGGTGCAAGATATATTGGCCATATTCAAGACTTTTGCCTTTTGCTGTGAATGTCACTGAAGGATTTTAAGCAGAGTGGGGTTTTATTTGTTTGTTTGTTTTCTTAAGTTTTGGACTGTTAAAAGACTTAATTGGCTGTAATGTAGAGAAGGATCATGAGGGCCCAGGAGCAGCCACCATTGTTTTAAGCCAGGTGAGGGACAGTGGTAGCCTGGACCAGGGTGGGAGCAGGGGGGGTGTTAAGGAGAGAGAGTTTGTTCAAATAAATGCAGACAATATCCTTAATGAACTCTGACAAGCATATTAACCCTTTAGATTGCATTGGGATTAGCATGTTTGGACTAACCCATAATTTCCTAAAAGTAAGGGAAAAGTTTATTTTCCCCAAGAGTTGAAATCTGCATTCCTTCAGAAATTGAGTCCATGAGTTGTTTTTTTTCAAAAGCAATAGAACTGTTTTCCAGCCATGCTAAATTGTGTTTTAAAAAGGTTATGTCCTGTGAAGCATGTACGTATTTACTCCTGACTTCCGCTCTTGTTCTGTGACCAGGACTGCTAGGCAGTTTGCATCTCTCTTTGTGAATATCAATGTGACCTCTGAACCCCACGAGGTGTCTGCCCTATGGTTCTTGTGGTATGTGAAGCAGTGTGGAGGCACCACTCGGATATTCTCCATTACCAATGGGGGCCAGGTATGGAGTGTCCATTCTCACACTAAACTTCATTTGTGATTTTGCCCTCATCGAGTGCAGTACCTTAATACTTGCTTCTATATTTTGAAACATGAGTGAATTTGAAACATGGATTTTTGCAACGATCTCCAAAAAACTTTTCTGAAAACAAAATTTCTCATTTCCTTTTCTTGTTCCTGAAAATAAGTTCACAACTAAAGAATGTTTCACTTTGAATTAATTAGGTTTGAGGAATTCAGTTCCTTCCTTTTGGAAGTAGGTAAAATTAGACTATTTATGTAGGAGGAGCTAAATTACTAAAATCAACTTATTTCCAAAACTTTCTAGTACTTGTAAAATTGTACTTAAAGTCATCTCTGTTCCAGACATGAGGCTTTTTTGTCCCATTCTGTGTCTCGGAGTTACTATTTTATGTTAACTGTTATAGAATGGAAGTGACTATTCTTTCTTCTAATTCAAGTGATTTATTGGTTACTCTTTCAATAGTAAATTCTACATTTTGGCTTCTAAATTTTTGCTGCCCACCAGCATTTGCCCAGCTTCCATACTACTTCCATTACTGATGAATGAACTCATTTGACTCACTGGCTGAACACACAGCAAACCAGTGGTGAAACCAGAATCTTAATTCCCTGATTTTCCAGATTCTGAGATTCTTTGTTTCAAGGCTATCCTTTATCGGAAGAAAATGGATATTTCTTTTCTAGGAATGTTATGCCTCGATGGGCTAAGGTTTAATTAGGATCAGTTTACTTCTAACAACTTATGTTCTGTTTCATAGTGTGAGGTGTAGAGTCCTTGTCAACTGAGTGAAATGTGCCTCTCCTTGGGAGATCTCCAGAAGTCCCCAAGTTGTTCTTGTGGTCCCAAGAGTTATTGCCCATTTGACCCTTAGCTTTAGCAAACTTAAGGCAGTTGCATTTTTTAAGTGTCTTTACACTTAGAAATCCCACATTACTCTTTTTAGTCTATATTTTACTTTCTGAGATATCGTGACTCGTATTTTATATTTACATCCCTCATTCAGGGGAGCCAAGATACTTCTAGGCAAACTCCACATGACCTTTTGGAGGGCACAGTTCACATTATGAATCTCAGACCATTATCACAGTGTCTTTACAAAGAACTTAGACTTATCCTTTAATAGTTTAGTTCCAGAAATACTAGACGTGAAGGAGTGGATAGTGAACACAAATGGAAATAGTTCATGGTCTTTCCACTATACTAACATTCAAAGTAACTCTTGGAAAACAGAAGTCACATTATAAGTTAAATGGTCCCAGTTTTGTGAGGAAGGATGGATCATGAATTTAGGGCTAAACTGCTTTGGGAATATTTTTGGAAAGAACTGTGGTTGTGTCATTAGAACAATAGCCAGTTATTCAAGTGTAAGTATCATTCTGTGGCTGCTGACACAGGCTTTCTGGAAGAAGGTGATTGTCAAATGTTGGGCTGTTCTTCAGTCTACCTACATGTATTTGTAACCATTCAAAGAATCTTCTACAGCAGGCTAAAAACATTCCCCCTGGTTCTTACAAAATGCACTGTATTAAGGACTGACCTTAGATTAAGCTGGAAGCATGACCATGGTGAGTGTAGCAGATGGCAGTAGGGCAGAGCACTTGTGGTCTTACAGAGCTGCTCAGGGGAACTATTTCACAATGTCTGGAGGAATAGGCAGATGCTTAGTCTTCACCCTTCGGCCCCCGCAGTGAAACTTCCAGGCATTTTGGCAAAAATTTCTCAAGAGCTGAGGTTTGGATTCTTAGAACATCATTTGGTGATGACCAGGTGATCCTTGAGAGCACCATGAGCCTGTTCTGCCTAGACAACCCTGGGCTGGGACTTTAAGAAACCGAGGGGAGTTAGAAACTGCATCCCCATCTCAGTGAAACTAGAAAAAAATAATTAATTAAAAAAAAAAAAAGAAATCTTCTGAAAGTTTAGATTCCCATACAGACTATGAAGCCAAGGCCCCCCTACCCATCGGCTGCTGGGTCACGTGGACCTTTTTGGTTCCAAAAATCATGCAACTTCATGTCTGCTATATTGTTTGTGTCTTCTAATGAGCCTAATGCCAGGGCCTTGCCCATTGAAGGAGATTAATCAAGGGTTGTTGTCTTGAGTTGAACAGCTTTCAGCAAAGAGAAGGTCATTATAGTTTGTGTTTATACTTGGAACATAAAGGATAAAGACAAAAGCTTCACACATAATCTCACCCTGTCTACTGTTAAAATTTTAATGTATTTCCTCATTAAGATTGTACCACATAAGTGGTTTATATATTTTGCTTTTTCACTATTAAATTATTAAAAATATCACACACAAAAAAAAGAAAGAAACCGCATCCCCTGGGAGAAGTGCAGCATCCTCCCTGTCCCAGGGTTCCCTCCACGCACTGCACTCTTGGGCACTTGAAGCCCACGCACTTGCTGTTATTTGCATTCGGTCAAGGTGCCAGTGGTATAGGGGAACCTTCCTTCTGATTCTGTGATTTTATTTTAAATTTTTATTGGGGTATAGTTGACTTGCAATGTTGTGTTAGTTTCAGGTGTACAGCAAAGTGAATCAGTTATACATATGCATATGTCCACTCTTTTTTAGGTTCTTTTCCCACATAGGCCATTACAGAGTATTGAGTAGAGTTCCCTGTGCTATACAGTAGGTCCTTATCAGTTATCTATTTTATATATAGTAGTGTGTATGTGTCAATCCCAATCTCCCAATTTATCCCTCCCCTGCCATTCTGTGCTTTTATAAACTGGTAACAGCTTTTCGTCACCAGACGCTGTGTAGAGCATGATGATTGAGGTATCTTGGTAGACTGCCTCTGTCCTAATGAGTTCTTCCAATAGTTAAGGGTGCAGAGGGTGGAGGTATGGCCTGTGACTTTCTGGAGGTTTCTGATCAGCGGTAAATATGATCTTCCTTCCTTGGGCTTTTATAACATTTCCTTTCCTGCCTGCCTTCTCCTGTAGGAACGGAAGTTTGTAGGTGGATCTGGTCAAGTAAGCGAGCGGATAATGCACCTCCTCGGGGACAGAGTGAAGCTGAGGTGTCCTGTCACCTATGTTGACCAGTCAGGTGACAACATCATGATAGAGACATTGAATCATCAACTTTATGAGGTAATTCAGTTTCGTCAAAAAATAGCGTATATTATGGGACTTCCCTGGTGGTCCATTGGTTAGGACTCCCCGCTTGCACAGCAGGGGGCACAGGTTCGATGCCTGGTGGGGGAACTAAGATCCTGCATGCTGCACATCAAGGCCGAAAAAAAAAGAGAAGCTTATATTAAATAGGTCTCCTGTCTTCTGCAGCTTCTAACCAAATATAATCCAAGCAGTGGCGTAATTAATGCTGGCGTATTTCTGACTCGGTCTTCCAAATTACCAGCCTTGGTCGACTGCCTTATTCTGTTTTGTTGCCTCACAGTGGCCTCATACTGTACATCGTTACCGCTTACTGTCATTCGAAATGGTAAATGTGATGTTTCATGCTCCCTGCAAAGATTGCAACTCACGTTTGAGATGGTATCTTGTGTCTGTGTGTTTTAGTGCCGATACGTAATTAGTGCCGTCCCTCCAACTTTGACTGCCAAGATGCACTTCAGACCAGAGCTTCCTTCAGAGAGAAACCAGTTAATTCAGCGTCTTCCAATGGGGGCTATCATTAAGTGCATGATGTATTACAAGGAGGCCTTTTGGAAGAAAAAGGGTAGGTTGCACTTATTCATGTTTAAATTGTATTAAGCATGCTGTTTTAGGAACATTTTATGCTACACACTGAACAGAAGAAAAGATAAGTGTTTCCAGCTGGTAGAGAAAGGATCAGAAATCTCAGTCTGTCCACTCCTCATAGCCCCGGGCAACACAAAATGACCCCAAGAGCGCTTGCTGGCAGTGAGGGGGAAGGAAGAGGTCCCTCTGGTTGTGGGACCACATTGCCCAGACCCCTGGCATATGTCTCACCACTGAACTCTTCATGAGCAGAGACAAAGGAGCACCATGGAAAGAGCACTCCTTTGAAGTTACACATCCCTGGGCTCCACTTGCTTACTAGCTGTGCGGCCTCAAATGACACTTCACCTCTCTCAGCCTCAGCCTCTGTGTAAAATGGTAACAATGAGACCTGCTGTTGGGGTGTTGTGAGGATAAAATGAGGCAGAGTCTGGGCAGATATGGTGTCTGTTGTTGCTAAGCCTTCAGCTCATACTCAAAGGATTCCTTCCTGCCACTTCTTCCATGGTTTCACAGGGGTGATTCCCTCTAACACACGCCCCTCTTTCCCATGTATTCCAGGACTCCAGGGCCATCTTCATTTTACTCGTGCACTGATCATACCTGACCTTTATGTAAAGGTCACCGAGATGGGTCATTTTCTAATGTGTCTGGGTGACCGACCAAACATCCTTGTATAGTCATTGTGCGTATTTAATAGGAAATAACTTCTAGAGTTGGGGCAAAGACCAGTAGTTTAAGATTTGCCTTCCTCTTAGCAAAAGAGTTTTATATACATATATATATATATATATATATATATCCCTCTTAAATCTCTGGTGAGGTTACTCAATCTCCTATTGATTTTCTTCTGGTTAAGATTACTGTGGCTGTATGATCATCGAAGATGAGGAAGCTCCGATTTCAATAACCCTGGATGACACTAAGCCAGATGGATCGCTGCCCGCCATCATGGGGTAAGTTAGAGCTGGGTGTTCTGCATTTTTCATACTCTGTTGGTGTGTTGGTGTGTGTGCTGGCAGAACATGTTGTTTTGGGCTAGAGCTCAAGCAATGCTAAATAACCCTACAGACAATTTATGTCATGTTTCCATGTATGAGAATATTAGAGTAATAGAGTATGTGGCACAAGAACACTGAGAAACTTTACTAAAATTCACACCACTTTGAACTTGTGCCCATATGTTTCTTTCCCCCATAAACTTACACGTGGAGGGCAGAGTGAAAAACGCAGCTAGACAGGCGGGATGGTAGACCACCTTGCCCACAGAATGTTGACAACCATTCTGGAATGAGAACTGTTTTATCCTGTAAAACCTTCCAAAGTTATGTTTTCTGGGCTTTATTCCTTTCTCCATTCTAGACATCACTACCTAGCAAATGTCAATATGTTAATTGTTGGAATTTCCTGGTGGTCCAGTGGTTAGGACTCCGCGCTTTTGCCGCCGAGGGCCCGGATTCGATCCCTGGTCGAGGAACTAAGATCCCACAAGCTGTGTGGCACAGCCAAAAAAAAAAGAAAAAAAAAAAAGAAAGTGAAGAAAAATATGTTAATTATTACCCTGGGAGATGAGATAGATGACTAATGAGGAAGTGCAGTTCAAAGGAGAACCAGGCCTTGAGTGTAGGGCACTTTTTCCAGGTCACTCTATGGCTACTTTACCAGGGATGGTCCAGGGCAAGGTTCTGTGTCTGGAAGAGGAGAGCTCTTTTTCTCTCCTACCATCCCCTCACACAGCTGCTCTGCCCTCTGGAGACTAGGGGTCCAGAGAGGGAATCGGAGCTCCCACAAAGAGATTTCTAAGGAGTGCCGTAGCCTCCCAGTTGCCATGTCTTTTAGTCCTCCTCAAAGCAATACAAACAAAAGGGCTATTTATTCTACCACATTGCAATAAAAGAGCACAGCTTCTATAGCAGTCAGTGACTTTAGAAACCAGTGGTTTTCCCCTTCACCCCGAGGAGAGTTGAGCTCATGTGCATTGCATGACTGAAGGGAAATTACAAAATCAAAAGGAGCAGACCCATGACCCTAGGGACTTAGAAAAAGGCTATGCTACTGGACTGCCAACAAGACATTTTATAACCACTTCTCTGGCTGTAAAATATAAGAAATAGCACCAGCCTCCCTGGTAAGGGCAGGTGCTCACAATGTAAAGACTGTAGGAACATTGCACCCTGTTCATCTCTGACCCCCCGGGCAAGAAAATACATAGATTGTTTGGGCAGTTTGCCATCGCCTTCTATGTGCCAAAGAAATGCAGGAGGTTGAGGTAGAGGTTTCAGGAGACTTGTCGGTCAAGATCAGTCCAACTGTAGATGAAAGAATATTGATGTTCTTCTTGCCCTGGGTATTAAATATTGCGGCATCTGCTCTTCTGGCGTTTCTTTACGTTTTTTAACAAGGACGTGTATTGCAGAAGCCTTCTAGATGGTAATGGGCTTATTTAGGCAGCTCCTAGAAAGTGATACTCTGATCTGTTTTATCTGGACAATCGCTTCCACCCTGTTCTTGCCTTGAAGCTATATTGCCTCTACCCTGCCCTTTGCTCTAGGCAATGAAAGCCTTGAAGACAGGGGTGGTATAATTGCCCAGCACTGTTTGTGATAACTAGTGCCTTTTGGAAACTAGAAAGGACCTTGTACTTTAGAGCTGTGAAATGTTCCCAACCCAAAGCCAGGATGTTTAATTTCTCCAATAAAACACCAAAGAAAGTTCAATGATAGTTGTCCATTGTTACAATTAGATCAAAGAGGTTATTTCATTCATGACTTGAGATTTGACAGATATGGCCAACCCTAACTGCCCTTTATTATTTTTTTAACATCTTTATTGGGGTATAATTGCTTTACAATGGTGTGTTAGTTTCTGCTTTATAACAAAGTGAATCAGTTATACATATGTTCCCATATCTCTTCCCTCTTGTGTCTCCCTCCCTCCCACCCTCCCTATCCCACCCCTCCGGGCGGTCACAAAGCACCGAGCTGATCTCCCTGTGCTATGCGGGCTGCTTCCCACTAGAAAAGGGAATTGTAAAAAGCACCCAAGATCTAAAAGCGTTTTCGGATAGATCATTTAATCTTTTATCAGATGTTGGTGATTTTCATTGAAATACTGCATAAGTCTAAAATGATTGATTCTTGCAGAAACCCAAAATTTAACTAAAATCGTTACCAGCAAGCCACAACATAAAGTGTTAGTTAAATCAACCAAAATCATGGCTATGTCCCCAGAAGTTCAATGGTTCAAATTTCTTAAACAGTCCACAGCTTTGTATCTTTGCTTCCCAGAATGATCTCAAATAACAACTCTAAAGGAGTTGCCAATCAAATTGAGGAGCAGTTTAATTGGGAGGGGGACTTGAGGGAGAGAATGAAATACCTGTTTTCAGCCCTCGCATTTTCAGTCTTGATCTACTTGTCTTTTCGGTCTAGAACAAAAAAATACAATTTCAAAACTTTTTTAAATGGAGAAATAATTTCATTGTCCTTTAGCTCATTTGGATTTTTTGAAAGCTTTCTAATAATAGCATAACTAAGGATTTCTTATCACAATTCAGTTCTTTAAAATATACATGCAATTAGTAATATCTGTATAATAAATAGAATCTATTTAATTAAAGGGAAGCAGAGAGATTATAACTGAGTTTTACTGAGTCACTGAATTTGAGGACTGTGCTAGGCCAGTTTTCCAGGAAGCCAACTCGGAGATGGAGATTTGGGTGCAGGAGGTTCTTCAGGAACTGCTATGGGGACCGCTACCTGGGGGGAAGGGAAGGAATCAGGATTGCACAGAGGGAGAGGCTGGGCTCCGGTGTTGCCCCAACAGAGGCCAAAGCCATCCCTTGGGAAGCTCTGGAGCGGGGATGGCCCTTCAGAGCTGTCTGCACTGAGACGAGGGGCTGGGCTTTGGTACCCACCACACTGCGGAGCCAGTCATTCTGGGAAGGGATGGGACCTTGCGCCAGGCAGTTCTCTGCTACAGAGTGCAATTGCTAGCGAGGGGTTTGGTTGTGAGCTGAGGGTAATGAGCATTTGGTCCTGAAGAGGGATCTGGGTGGCCCACCATGGCAGCCACTACAGGCACTTTTTTTTTTGGCCACGCCTCGTGGCAAAGGGGATCTCATTGCTCCCCTACCAAGGATCGAACCCATGCCCCCTGCAGTGGAGGCACAGAGTCTTAACCACTGGACCGCCAGGGAATTCCCAACAAGCACTTATTGATATTTGTTTTTCCAGCTTTTATCAAGTACTTGGCAGACAGCAACAGTCATTACCAGGATAATCATTTAAAGCAACATTAATTCATCTGACAGTTCATTTCCTACTGTATGCCAAGGACTGTGCTAAACTTTGGGGGTAAAATATTGAGTAGGAGGTGACCTGTCGTTTAGGATCCCACAGCCTAGCAGGGAGGACAGAGAGGCAGATGAAGACAGTCTGGCATTTGCTCTAGTAGAGGGAAATAATGGGAGGGTGTGGGAGAGTTTATTAATGCTGAGTAGGTGGAGGCAAGAACACTTTAAAGAGACAACTCTTAAGATAAACCACTGTCGCCTAATCATTCAAATGTAACCTCTCTCTCCAGCTTCATCCTTGCTCGAAAAGCTGACCGCCTTGCTAAAGTCCATAAAGAGCTAAGGTAAGTATTTACACCTGAAACGTATAAAAGGTTAGCTTTATGTTGTGCTTGTTGCACTAACAACAGGATAACAGCCTTACGAAAAACGCAATAATTAATTAATCTCAAAATCCCAACAAATCAACCTTTTTGTATTTCACTACGCCCCCTTGACTCAGTCCTTGCCCACATGTGTATATCAATTTAGTGTCACATCTTTGTGTTCATTTTACAGTGGTTGAGAGGTAGGCTTTCCCAGTAAATGGATGGAGAAAAATCATTAAAAAAAGTTAGCTGTGAATAAAGCTTAAGAGGACAAGTCCCAATCACCTTGCCAGACCATCAATCCTTCTCCAAGGTTCTCTGACATGTACTTTTTCTGAAAAGCAAATCTATACATAGGTCTTCCAACCTATTCCAACTTGTATACATAAAAGTATGCTCCTTTGATTATCTGGGATACAGCTCTGATGTTCCCTTCTCCCAAGAGCTTCCTGGTAGAAAACAATTATTTTAGGACAATGGCTTTTTTCTTTTTTTCTCCCGTTCTCTCTTTCTGTTTTGTTGTATTTGTTTTGCTTTGTTTTGCACTGGAATCCTTTGTTCAAGTAAAATCTTACCTGGAACTCTTACCTGGAAACACTCATTAGGCTGTTGGGGGGCTGCCTCTGGACATTTCTGGGCTTCCCTTCTTTAGGGTAACCCTAAATCCTTTGTTAGCTTTTGAAGAGGGCCAATACGCAGGCAAATGTATACTTCTCTCTGCATTTGATTTAAAAATTAAGCAGCAAATCCACTAGCAGCCCTTGCTTTGAGAGTTACTTTGATGACTTTGCAAGTCAGAGAAAGGCCGCAGAAGTTCCCACGTTTGCACACGGATTTGTTTATTTGAGCAGCCGTGAGATTTGATGTCAGGAAGGGGGAACCCTTTTGTTGTTCGCCTACTCACTCAATAGAGGAAGAATTTGGGGGTCCAGTGGTGGGGAATGATTTGTTCAAGGCCCCACCGCTAGCTTCTGGCAAAGTCAGAAATAGCATCTAATGTGTGCTTTTTTTCATTACGTCACACTAAGCTTGACATTTTCTTTTGGATTTCCTGCTTTCCCTCCTTATTAATAGTAAAATAAATACCAGCCTGGATGTAGACATTTGGTTATGATTCCACACAGTGGCTAAACTTCTCAAAATTTTTATAAGGCAAAAACCCTTAGAACTCCGAATGTCATTGACTAAAGTAATGGTTCTCAGGACCAACTGCATCAACATTTCCCAAAGAATGTTTGGAAAATTTTTCTGAGGCTGGTAGATTATCATTTGGTAGATTAGGGGTGGGGCCCGAGTACTTGTATTTTTTTAACAAGCTTTTTGAGTGATTATGATGAGCAGCCAGATTTAGAAACCAGTGGGTCAATTCAACTTGTACAATGACCTCTTTTGGCCATCATTTAAAGTATGTTCTGTTGGGACTTCCCTGGTGGCGCAGCGGTTAAGAATCTGCCTGCCAATGCAAGGGACACGGGGTTCAAGCCCTGGTCTGGGAAGATCCCACACGCCGCGGAGCAACTAAGCCTGTGCGCCACAACTATTGAGCCTGCGCTCTAGAGCCCACAAGTCACAGCTACTGAGCCCGCGTGCTGCAACTACTGAAGCCCATGCGCCTGGAGCCTGTGCTCTGCAACAAGAGAAGCCACCGCAATGAGAAGCCCGTGCACTGCAACGAAGAGTAGCCCCCGCTCGCTGCAACTAGAGAAAGCCCTCGCGCAGCAACAAAGACCCAACACAGCCAAAAATTAATTAATTAATTAATTTAAAAAAATAGTAAAGTATGTTGTGTTACTTTTAGAGTCTAGCTAATCAATCAGTGCATTGCTCCAACATCCTTATCTTATATAACTTTTCTAAAAAAATTTTATATTAATGGGAGGAAGGGATGGAGAAGATAATTTCCTGATGTGTTTGTATGAACTAATCCTTGACTCATTTAATAATGTGAAGTATAGTAAATAATGACTTATATTTCTATTATTAATAGTTTATTGTTCATGAATGAAAAACTGCCTACGAAGTAGGTTGATTAGATTTTAAGGTTCACTCTGTTTTAACAAAGATTTTATTATTTTTTATATACTGAAAATAAGTGAAGCATTATTACGTTTTTCAGAATAATGATTGTCAATACTTTTGTTTTCTAATTGACTCAAAATGTCAGAATTATTTCTTGTAACACTCATGTGAAGTAGGTAAGAATCAGTCACCTATCTTAGCATAGCATAGGAAAGATGGTTACCATACTTGGCTGAGGATGGATTTTGATTCAGTACATTTTTATTGAGCACTTACTATAGGAGGGATGCTCAGGAGAGTAGACCCTTGACCTGCCATTAATTAGCTGAGTGATGTTGAGCCAGTCTCTTCCATGCACTGAGCCTCAGCCTCCTCATGTCTGAAATGAGGGGCTTGGATTAGACAGAGAGAGACAGTCAGGTGGACAGTAGTCTTGAGACTTCTTCCAGTCCTGCCTTTCCTTTATCATTATTGATCTGTAGTATGAACAGCTCCTTGAAGGAGCTGTATAAATGGTGTAAGTGTGAGCATTTGGATAAATTTATAAAGTTACATTTTGTCCCACATTATTCAGAGAGATTGGGGACACATTTAAAAAATATTTTCTGATATAACTTGGCAACATTAAATTGGCGTCTTTTTTTTTTTTTTTGGCTGTGCTGCACGGCTTGTGGGATCTTAGTTCCCCGACCAGGGATCAAACCCAGGCCCCCTGCAGTGAAAGTGCAGAGTCCTAACCACTGGACCTCCAGGGAATTCCAAAATTGGCGTCTTTTAAAATCTGTTTATTACTAATAACTATAACCTTCCCTTCCCCCCTTTCTTCCCGGCTCAACATTGTTTTGCCTTTTGTCTCTTTAGCTTCTAATTCTTGTCTTACAGATTTGAATTAAACCCTTTGCCATATTTTTTTACAGTTGCTTATTAGCCTGTAAAAAATATTTTGGAGCACTTTTTTAAAAAGTTTTATTGGGGGCTTCCCTGGTGGCGCAGTGGTTGAGAGTCCGCCTGCCGATGCAGGGGACACGGGTTCGTGCCCCGGTCCGGGAAGATCCCACATGCCGCGGAGCGGCTGGGCCCGTGAGCCATGGCCACTGGGCCTGCGCGTCCAGAGCCTGTGCTCCGCAACGGGAGAGGCCACAACAGTGAGAGGCCCACGTACTTAAAAAAAAAAAAAAAAAAAAAGAAGATTAAATGGGGACTTCCCTGGCAGTCCAGTGGTTAAGACTCTGCACTTCCACTGCAGGGGGTACGGTTCGATCCCTGGTTGGGGAACTAAGATCCCACGTGCCATGTGGTGCCGAAAAAAAAAAAAAAGATTAAATGAGCTTTATATGTTTATAGATCTTTAAAACATAAATATAGGATAGTTAAAAGACACCATCATACTTACTATAGACTTGTAAAAGAGATTATTTTAGAATTTTACATATTCCAGAAAAGTGACTTCAAATCAATTCCTAAAACTGAATTTAATCTCATTTTCCCCATTTTAACTGAATAGATATGGTATTAGGTAGTGAAAGAGGCAAAAATGTAAAAGAGAAGAAAAATTCTGTTGCATCTTCAAAGCACATGACTGTATTCAGGAAGAGAGTTAATCTGAGTTCAGAGATTCATGGAACTGTTCATACAGGAGGCCACTGATTTTCATTTTTCCCTTAATAAATCTAGTTCATTGGCAAGAGCCCTGGAACTCATTGTGTTTATTCTGTACTCATCAGTCATTACTTCCTTAACATTTTTTGGTTCTTTTTTATAGGAAGAGGAAAATCTGTGAGCTGTACGCCAAAGTGCTAGGATCCCAAGAAGCTTTACAAGTAAGAAATCCCCAGCTTTAATCCCTAGCAGGTTCTGCTCTGTTTGCTCTAAGTGGTAAAGCAAAGCAGATTCTGGTTTCCTGACAGTGTTATGAAGAGAAGGAATATGCTTACTGGAGGTTTAACTTCAGCAATCACAGAACACCATTAAAAGCTGCTGTCAGTGCATGCAATTTCTGATGCAGCAGTTTCCTGGGCTGTTTAAATGTTCACTGGATAACTGGCAGCCAGTTGTAATGAGAGGCAGGAGCTACAGGTATTATCTCCAGGGTGATTGAGATCAGTTCCCAGAACAGAGGCCCTGCCCTCTTGTCAATGTCAAATGACTGCTGCAAAATAAAATCCCAGCTGTATCGTCATTTGTTGGTGAAGACACAGTAGTATATACTTGATAAGATAGACTGAATCTGGACTCTCTGCCCAGGTCAAAGTCATACTAATTTGTTTTTCTATCCGCAGACTCAATTCACACTTCATTTAGAAATTTCAGTGCTTTCAATCCACCATTGAAAGCAATTATGAGAATGAAATTCTTTTTAAAGGCCCTACCAGATAGCTGGGGGCTCTTTCAGGGGATTATCTCTGAACTGTTCAAAGAATAAACTTGCAGAAAGTGTTAGGGAAATCAGAGAAGGTTCTCTCGTGTCCCTTGGGAAACATTTTTCATCTTTAATTGTTCCCTTTTTAGCAGGATTCCCATCATTCACGTTTCCAGCTGAGAGAAGGGGTTCTGAAAAAAGCCTTTTTCTTAGACACTGTGCTTTTCTTCTACCTTATCCCTCCCACCCTTTTTTTTCCGGCAGTAATGCCTTGGTAGATGGGGAAGTAAAGTCTGTTATTTAGAGAATGCGGAGATTGGAGCAGACCTTTCCAGAACCTGATTGTTGATGGGGTCCTAAAGACTTCAGAATCTGCATGGAGATGCCCTGTCTTCCAGATGTTGGAATACTTCATGTCTCTCCTGGGCAAGAGGTTGAGAAAGTCAAAGTATACACGTTTTGTCAGTTGGTACCTCACAAAAGGCCATTACTTGGTACTGTCGTGTTTCCCCTTAAGTTAGAAAAACAGCGCTGCTTTTTTTTTTTTTTTTTTTTTTGGTACAGACTATAATTTTATTTCTCACAGAACACTTAAAATCTTCATCCTCATGGATTTTAATCATCTGTAGCTATCCAACGTCTTTGAATACTTTCCTTATATTTTATTAACTTCCCACATTTAAAGTCCCTCTTTCTGGAGGTAGAGAAGATTCATCTCTCAAGATTCCTAAGCAGTGCAGATTCTAACAAGGAGACATACACATGCCTTGAATCTGTAAATGAGACACAGGAAGAGGTGGCCGTGAGAAGGCGACTAAATATTCTAGCACACGTGGTCGCAGAGCCCAGGAGCAGTGCTGCTTTTTTTTTCATGTAAACTTTCTGTTAAAGCAAAGCACATAAGAGCCTTTATTGTTGACTGGTGGCCTTTCAGCTTTGTCTTCCCTTTGAAATTTTCTCCCCATTTAACTGCAGCCGGTGCACTATGAAGAGAAGAACTGGTGTGAGGAGCAGTACTCCGGGGGCTGCTACACGGCTTACTTCCCCCCGGGTATCATGACTCAGTACGGAAGGTACTACCCAGGCGCTATACCAGTTGATACAAGGCGTGAGCCAAACTTAGGAATAGAGAAGCAAAGCTCAATGGGAATTTAAAAAAATAGCAATCAGCATTCTTATTTCTAACGTCCCAGATAGTTTGTATATTTCTGGATGTCCATAGGAAAAGAAGTATGTCTGTACATAGGACAGTACCTGACAGCACATAAAATAATCGTAGAACACTGGTGAGGATTTCAGATGTTGGCGCTACGTGTGAGAATTCTGCAAGCTGCAGTGTCCTCCGAGGGGCCTTCTCGAGCTCAACTAAACATTTAGTCTCGCACAACTACTCTAGGCTCCTGGACAGCAGTCTACATAGAAGGACATGGGCTAAACATGTCTTGCCGGCAGAGCAGCATCAGACATTCCTCTTCACGGGGAAGCATCCTCACTCACAGGGAGTTGACATGCGTGCAAGATGGGAGAGTTCACCTTGGCTTAGAAGCCCCATGCGTCACAGGAGCCATGGTCTCTTATAACAGCCTCACAGGCAGTGTCCAGGGTCCCCGCAAGGGCCATGCCCAGTTACAAGATGTACCACACTCAAGAAAGCCCAAAGTTATAGACTCTTCCCAGATATTTACAATTCATGACAGTTTTCCCATCCCAGATACAATTTACCAATGTGGGGATGCAAGAGAGCCCTTTGTACCACAGGCAGTGCTGCCTGGCAACATATATGGCATTATACCTTCATCAGGTTTCTAGAGGAACAGAACTAGAAGGTTAACTCAAGGTCACGTGTGTCCACAGAGAAGGAAGAAGGGTTTGTTAACCCTTACCTTACATGAGCTTTTTGTTTGTTTTTTCTTGATTGAATTATTAAATAAGCAATGATTTTAGTTCAATCTTTGGTCTATGCCAGCATCAATCGTTTTAGACTTGTGCAGTATTTCAGTGAAAGTCATCAATATCTGGTGAAAGATTAAATGATTCATGGGAAAATCTACTTAGGTCTTGGGTGCTTTTTACAATTGCTTTTCCAAAGGGCAGTTAGTGTTGGCTATTTGTGTCAAATCTCAAGCTGAGAATGAATAGCCTTTGTTAGGGATAACTGTATTGATGAACTGGAGTGCCTCTGGAGTCTAGAAGATGGGATTAGGATCATGAATAGATGAAGCTAAGGATTTCTGAGTTGGAAAAAGGCGTGACAGTGGGTTGAGGTGAAGGCCTTTGGGGCGGAGGTAGCGGTTTAGGAGATTTCATGAAAGTGGCTGCAGACTGGCAGGAGTCAAAGCTGACAAGGTAGGAGGTGACAGTTGCTCATTCAGCCCAACCTTTCCGTGGGTCTCTTCACTAGGACCTCTTCATAAGAGAAGGCCCATCTTGCTACCCTCAGGCAGTCTCTAGATAAATCCATAGAAACTAACTGTACAGAAGGTTTATTTTTAATTGAAGTATAGTTGATTTACAGTGTTGTGTTAATTTCTGCTGTACGGCACAGTGACTCAGTTATGCACTTATACGCATTCTTTTTTATATTCTTTTCCATTATGGTTTATCCCAGGACAGTATTGAATATACTGTTGTTCCCTGTGCTATACAGTAGGACCTTGTCGTCCATCCATTCTATATGTAATAGTTTGCATCTACTAACCCCAAACTCCCAGAGGTTGTTCTTTTTTTTTTTTTTTTTTTGGGGTACATGGGCCTCTCCCTGCTGTGGCCTCTCCCGTTGCGGAGCACAGGCTCCGGACGCGCAGGCTCAGCGGCCATGGCCCACGGGCCCAGCCGCTCCGCGGCATGTGGGATCTTCCCGGACCGGGGCACGAACCCGCGTCCCCTGCATCGGCAGGCGGACTCTCAACCACTGTGCCACCAGGGAAGCCCACCAGAGGTTGTTTTTTAAGGAGATAGACATATGATCCTTCAGGTCTCTCCTTTGCTAGAAATCAGTTTCTCTCCCTGTCTTCCCACTTGCCACCATGGTTCCTCCCGGCACCCTGGGAGTATCTGCATGGCTGGGGTCTGCAGTCAGATGTGATCTCATGAAGAACTCACCCCTTACTGTAGGTAGCAGAATGGGCTGCAAACAGGAAACATGCAGCACATAGATCTGAGTGTGATCTTAATGCACATTCTTATATTTCTAATTCTGGCTGGCTAGAAAAAGGTCATCGTCACCTTTAGTGATTGATGAACTGACGGCCTGATTCTCTCTGGCTTGAAAGTTCAGATCCTTCGGTGCAGGCCCAGGAAACAAGGAGGAACCTTTTACCTTTGGCTGAGTTGCATGAGAGTTTTGGAAACAATCTGAGTTTCCTTGTCTTCTGCGGGGTAGATGAGGGCAGTGATTGGCTCATTGATCCTCAGCACCTTCCCAGGTAACTCTCTGTTCCCTTGAAGGGTGATCCGCCAGCCCGCGGGCAGGATTTACTTTGCTGGCACGGAGACGGCCACACAGTGGAGCGGTTACATGGAAGGAGCAGTAGAGGCCGGAGAACGGGCAGCTAGAGAGGTAACACAGGAAGCCTAGTCACCCTCCCTCCCGAGTCCAGCAACATAGTTGGCATCTGGTCTTTCCAGATCTTACCACTGATGGTCTATATGTCCACTTCTCTGCCCCTCACTCCACGCATGAGGCTCATCTGTGGCCAGCAGGGCCTTGAATCTGTCGAAGCTACAGAACCTCATTTCATAATACCATGGCCACTTTCTTTCAGGTCTTGAATGCTTTGGGGAAGGTGGCAAAGAAAGACATATGGGTCCAAGAACCTGAATCAGAGGTAAGTTTGGCAGCTCCGTCTGCATAGACCAGGAATTGCACGTAAAAATCTCTCATCTTCTAGCCTCTGATGTCATTGTAGATGCCACTCTCCAGGGCAGATCCACGCACTGATTTTACAGATATGTTTTGCCCCTCCTTGTCCGTGTAAGAGTTCTCTGCTAAAGATCTGTGTTCATTCATCCAGGATGTTCCAGCTGTAGAAATCACCCACACCTTCTGGGAGAGGAACCTGCCTTCCGTGACAGGCCTGCTGAAGATCATTGGATTTTCCACATCGATAACTGCCCTGTGGTTTGCAGTGTGCAAATTCAGGCTGCTGACCCGATGCTGAAGTTTCAGCTTCATGCTTTCTGCTTACTCTTTC